>NW_026294772.1:182500-531062 GCF_026119805.1 Tympanuchus pallidicinctus
TGGGATCACAGAATTACAGGTTTAAGACTGAAAGGAACTTTTTGTCTAGGGCAAAGAGGAATGGATTTGGAATGGATTTTTGTCTAGGGCAAGGAGGAATTGTGGAGTCGCTGTCCCCGGCAGTGTTCAAGAGGCGCCTGGATGAGGAGCTACGAGATATGGTTTAGTAGCTTGTGGTACTAACAGGAATGGGAGGGTGGTTGGACTAGATGATCTTGTAGGTCGTTTCCAACCTTGTGATTCTGTGATTTTAAGTAAAAGAAGGGAAATTTTGGTTAGATATTAGGAGCAAATTCTTTATTTATGAGGCACAGGATCAGGCTGCCCGGAGAAGCTGTGGATGCCCCACAGAGGGCAGCCTCACCTCAAGCACTGTTTGTACTGTTTTGGTTTCCACCATATAGGGATATAAAACTGTTAAAGAGTGCTCAAAGGTGGGCTATGAAGTTGGGGAAAGGTCTGGAGAAGTACAAGGAGCCATTGAAGTGTCTTGGTTTGCTTGGCTCAAAGAAGGGGAGCCTAACAGAGACCTCATGGTCTACAACTTCCAGCATGGTTCTTGGAGGCTTTCTAACAGCCTCCAGATCCTGCGTTCAGCCTGCTGACTCAGCACCACGTAGGGATCGAAAGAAATCCCTTTCGCGGTGCCTTACTCCTCCTCTGGGGGCCATTCCAGTCCCACAAGGTCTCCAAATTACAAAGCCACACGCTCAGCCACGCAAAGCAAAGTTGGATCAGGAATGATAGAAGAACAATGTGGCTAAAGAAGGGGGAAAAAAAGTCAGTGAAAGGACAGGAAGGCACAACACAGCAGCTGCTATGGTTCACCGCTCAGCTGCCGCCCCGCCAGCCCGCTATTTGCGCATGCGCAGCCCCGCGTACCGCACAAGTCGTACGCATGCGCCCTACCCACATCGGTTCACGTTACGTTACGCTCTCTGCTACCGGAAGTAGCGTCACGCTCGGCGCAGCGCGGCCGGAAGTTGGCACGGGGGAGAAGGCGCCGTACAGCGGCGCCGGGCGGATGTGAGGGGGGGGCGGCGGAGGGGCCCGGCTGGGGTGGCCCCGGGTGAGTCCTGAGGGAACGGCTTTAAAGTATAAAATTTATACTGGGAGGGTCTGGTTGTAAAGTCGGGGTGGGAGCAGTGAGGTGAGAGGGGCAGTGTTGATATTAGGTAGAAACTGGGCGGGTCTGGTTGTAACGGGGAGGGGGTGAGATGAGGGTCCATGTTGCTGCTGCGGGGTTGGGGCGTACGGAGGCGGTCTGGCTGTAATGGGATGGGGATGGCGCTGAGCTGAGGGCCCGTGGTGATACTGGGGGGGAGTGGGACATACAGGGATGGTATGATTGTAATGAGATGGGGGTGGGGGTAACGATGGGATGAGGACCCGTGTTGGTGCTGTGGGTTGTCACAGCTCCGTCTGATCGGGATGTGTGAGATTTCAAAGTCTTGGCTAAAAGGAGGTGAAATGACAGCAAGCAGTCAGTTAAATATTTGTATCCCAGTGTGACACTTTGCACAAGATGCAGAGGTTGTATGGGCATATATGAGTCACTGTTAGAATCACAGAATCATTGAGGTTGGAAAAGACCTCAAAGATCATCAAGTCCAACCATGATCTAACCATACTACCCTAACTCTTATAACCCTCTGCTAAGTCATGTCCCTGAGCATCACATCCAAACAATTTTTAAACACATCCAGGGATGGTGACTCAACTATCACCCTGGGCAGCCCATTCCAATGCTTAACAAGTCTTTCTGTAAAGAAGTTTTTCCTGATATCACAGAATCACAGAATTGTAGGGGTTGGAAGGGACCTCCAGAGATTATCGAGTCCAACCCCCCTGCCAAAGCAGGTTCCCTACACCAATATACAACCTAAACTTCTCCTGGTGCAACTTAAGGCCATTTCCCCTTGTCCTGTTAAAAGATGTACTCTCTACATTCCAGAAATAGATGCTTACTTACGCTAATTTCATGTATATATAAAAAAAAATTCAACTCTTCTGGTACACAGAAGAATTGAATGAAATGCACTCGGTGCAAATGACATCAATTCTGAGCGTCAGTCACAGGAAGTAGTGATAGGGCAAGAAGTAATAGCCTTGAGTTGTGCCAAAGGAGGTTCAGGTTGGAAATTAGGAAAAATTTATTCTCAGAAAGAGTGGTTAGGCACTGGAACAGGCTGCACAGGGAGGGGTGGAATCACTGTCCCGGATGTTCAAGAAAAGGGTATGGCACTGAAGGACACATATAGTGAATATGTTGGTGATGGGTTGATGGCTGTACTAGATGATCTTAGAAGTCTGTTACAACCTCAATAATTCTATGAAAATCCTTTGCCACAGTAGCAGGATTTGGACCAAGGTGTCTGAGTACCACACTTGAATCTTTTGATCGTACACAGCATGGTTTTGTGTGGCATTTTATGACAGAAGTGAATGCTCACTCACAGTTCCACTGACTGATACAAATACTGACCTACCAGCAGAACTCTTGCAAGGTAAGCTGGAATAGAAGAAATATAAGATGTTACTGTGAGTCTTATTGGTTCACAAAATATGGGGATTCAGGAAAGCAAGACATCAGACAAGAGATGACACACTGAGAGCAATGCTACAGCTCATCATTGTTTTCAGGCTTCCAAGCCCTGCTGCCAGTGGGTTTTCCCTTTCTCAGTGCATGCAGCTTCTGGGATCAAGAGATAAAGGAAGAGATAAAGGAAGAAAAAGTGAGTATACACACACACACACACATATATATAGGTGTGTGTACTGGGAAAAATATAATTATTTGGGCAAGTAATGACGAAATATAACAGCGCAGTTGAGATTTCCCTCCTCCTCTCATCCATACTCACAACAGCAAGTTGTTCTCCAAGCTGATTAAATTACCTAGTCTTCTGCAGTAATCAGTGGAACAATGCATACCCATCCCATCCAAGATGTGGTGAATTGCAACATGGACAACTCTGATTATGGGGTTCTGCAAAGAATTGCTTTTGAAATGGAAGCCTGTGCAATGTGGCTACTGCTTAATGTGGAGATTGGATAGATGCTGAAGCAAACCCTGGAAAGGAGAGCAGAGCTTGCCAGGATCTGTTTGTTCTGCGAAGTCAGGAGAAAGAGACTTTGTATGTACTATGGAAGGTCAGCAGCAAAAAAGGGCTCAGTGCAAACAGCAGTTTCTGCTCCTAAATGTGGCAGTCTGGCAAGGTCCCAAGCATTGGTTAAAAGCCTGAGGCAAGGGCAGCATTGCTGACACCACAAGTGGCATTAGCATAATCCATTTTCCACTTGGCTTTCTTTTACATAGTATTAAGATTTCTAGTTCTGCTCCTGTCTCTGACGCATGGAAACCTACAGATGCTGTGGCTCTACATAACAGAAACAAGGGCAGGGAACCCAGCCGTGTGCAGTTTTCTCATAAGGGTTGGCATTCAGATGCTGAATGAGGCCCTTGGAAGTGACTGGTAGGGGCAGCTCCCAGCTGTCCAGCTGTGGATGTCTGAGATTCCAAAGAGGGGATCTGAGCATCCACACAGAGCTGTCAGATATGGATGACTAATTGCAGGCATCTAACTGAGAGGAGGATCCAGCTCACTGCAGACACCACCAGCTGCATTTCACTTACTTGCAGTGTCACATTTGCTTTGTGCCATAGGAAAAAAAGCAGTAATGGCAGAGAACAACTGGCAACGGTATGCCAAGATAAAATCAAAGAGAAAAGAACTCCACTTACCCCAAAGACTTCGCAGGAGGATAAATGTCATGTTGCTTGCAGAGATTACTGCAGGAAGGAGGCAGGACATGCACCCAAGCAACGGGGTATTTGAGAATTCCCTACAGCCCTGGCTCCTCCTCTCTATTCCAAAACCTCACTTCATTTCCCCTGGCTCAGCAACCAAACCTGGCTCAGAAGCCAAATCTCTGCCAGGAATCTTGTGCCATTAGCAGTAGTCTACGTGATGTAGGCTGTAGGATTGTGAAATTGAACTGTTTTGGGAATCTGATAAGCAAACAAGTCCTCTCAGCTCAGCTGGTTCTGGACCGTCAGTGGGGGAATGGGGGCACACAGGGATTTTGTGGCTGGAATAGAGTACTAGTTCCTAGGTGTAGCTAGAAAAAGGAATTTGGTCCCTCAGCACCACACAAAGAAGCCTTTTTCCTGGTGGTGTTAATTTTCCTGATCTTAGAGATGCCAGGTAGGCAAGCAAAAGGCTCCCACAGTATCACTCAGAATCACAGGGATTGTGAGGGACCCTAAAGATCACCTAGACCAGCCTTTTTGCTAATGCAGCTTCCACAAGGTATACTGAACATGAAAGTGTAACGCAGATTTTGAATATCACCAGAGGAGGAGACTCCACCACCTCTCTGTTGAACTTGTTCCAGTGCTCTTTCACTCTCAAAGTAAAGAATCTTTTCTTTGTGTTCATATGGAGCTTCCTGGATTCAGTCTGTGCCTGTTGATCCTTGTCGTGTCCCTGTGAGGTGCTCCAGGCCCCAGTCATCTCTGCTGGACTCTCTGCAGTAGTTCAGGGAAGAGTAGAGGAGAAGGGGAACTTCCCTTGCCCTTTTAGCTAAACTCTGTCTAATGCAGCCCAGGAAGCCATCGGCCTTCTTAGGTGTAAAAGTACACTGCTGACTCAAGGCCACCAGGACACCCAGGTCTTACTGTGCTGAGCTCCTTTCCAGCTGGTAAGCTCCTAACTTCTGCCTGTATGCTGTTATTCCTGCCCAGGTGTAGGACTCTGCACTTGTCAAACCTCATAATGTTCTTGTCTGTCCAACTCTTCAGCCTATCCAAGTGTCACTGAATGACATCACAGCTTATCTGGTGTGTCAGCCCTCCTCCCAGAAAGGGAAAGCAGAGCGATTTCTGGGGTTGAGGCAACAACAAGCATTTGTGGAAGGCAGGAGGGGGACAGCTGGAACTGTGTCGGAGGAGGGACACATTTCTGTTTCACCCACCATTTCCCATGCTGAGGATGTCCAATCAAGACTTGGGGTCTAACACAGATTATTATTATTATTTTTATTGTTATTTGTTGTGCTTTGTACCCATTAACACAGCATGAGTGCTTTATCCCATCAAAGTAGGGTGCTAAAGTCTTCATCTCAATATTGACACTGTCTCTAATTTGGTCAGCCACATCAAGCTGTCTTTGTGGGCAGGCAAGATGACAACCTGTACTAATGTCAGCTAGGATAGAATTAACTTTCAGCATAGTGTGCTGTGCTGTGGATTTTGGATGACAATAATGTTGGTCACACACCAGTGTTTTAGGTGTCACTGAACTGTGCTTATACAATGCCAAATACTTTACTTCCTTGACAAGAGGCTGGGGATGCGTAGGAAGAGAGGACAGGACAGAACCAAGACAACTGATCCAAATTGAACAAAAGGGTCCAATCATACATCACACGGTGTCACACTGAACAATTACACTGAGGAGATGGTTGGCTGGTGGTTTGACCACTGTTTGGGGACTGGCTTTTCATCATTAGAGCAGAAACAAGGTGAAGCTCATGGTGATACGACCACGTCACAGAGCATCAGACACGCTCGCAGGAGCAGGACAGAAATGTCATTTATCTACAAGGGGGATTAAGGTGAGAAGCAGCACAGAAATGGTTTAAGGCTTGGAGGGAGTGTTGCCAAGAGGCTCAGAGGGAAGGTTGCATGAGGAATTTGTGACAGCAGCTAAACCTCTTCTGGAGGAGGGTGCTGGCTACACAAGAGAACCTCAATATATAACATCCCTACCAACAGAACAAGAAAGCTTTATGGACTAGAGGCAATATCATAGGGAGAGGATGAAGTGGCATGGAACCTCTTAGGCAGAGAAGGCTGATTTGAGATGTTACAGAGATTCAAGCTGACTTCAAGTACCCATTTATGTCCTTCAGATATTCTCTCCATCCCAGAGAGAATATATCTTGAAACTTAACATGTGGCAGGCAGACAGTAACTTAATTTACAGCCAATAGAGAGAGAAACTTCTGAAGCAATTCAAGGCAAAAACTGATTTGTTCTGTGTAACTGCCTGTCTCTCTTCATTATCTGAAGGGGACCATCACGCTTCTGATTTGGGCACATCAGCTTGGTGCTTGCAATTCAGTGAGATAGATCTGTGTGTCAGTGATGGGCTTCTGTCTGCATGCTCTTTGGTCATCAGAGGTGACTTTCGTTTGGACTGAAGGAATGTCATACACATGTTGGCTGGCAGTGTCACGTCTCTTTTCCACACTGGACCATCTGTGATGTTTAGATCCCAGCTAGGAAGAAATGCATCCAAACCAGACCTGGAAACCTGGAAACCTGTAAAGTTTGCTTACTTTACCCTGCAAGGCCACTTAAAGTTGGTAATTGTGTGTATAATTGCGTTATAGAATCACTGAATCCCAGAATGGCTTGGTTTAAAAGAACATTTAGAAGATCGTAGAATCACAGAGTCATCAAATCATAGAATGACTTGCGTTAGTAAGGTAGATATGGTACTCAGGGACAAGGGTTAGTGGGCATGGTGGTGTTGGATTTACAGCTGGAGTAGATATCTTAGAGCACTTTTCCAACTTTTGTGATTCTAAATGGAATCGATAGTAGAAAGCACTACCACTTGAAATTGAAATGAAAATTAGCAGGTAAATGCTATCAGTAGAGTCAGTTGAGGTGACTCTGTGTCCCACAAAAGAAATCAGTACTACAGCAAAGACACACTAGCCTTGTAGATGAACCACTTAGCACTCATCTCTGCAGAAATGAAATAATTGTCTTGTGTTTGTGTGCATGTGAGCTCCTTGCACACCAAACTACAGAACTCAGGCTTTGGGACAGTGCTGGTGACATTAGTGACTGGAATGGCAGTATGAGCACGGCTTTTCTATTTGTCATGCTGCAGGATGCTGTAAAAGAAAACAGAGAATCACTTTGAAGAATTCCAAACAGGTTATCCCATTAAAAAGAAGGATAAATTCCTTATACTTTAATTTTATGCTTAGTACCACTACTGTTCAGGTAAGTGGACTGCAGGATTTAGTTAAAAGTCACAAGCATAGCATAAGGAGATGGTAATTTGCCCAGCACAGTTTTGTATAGCTGTGGTGTCAGACATTTTCTGTAGGTGAAGCTAAACTCATTCTGTGAAATAAACTATTTTCTATTTCTACCAATCCTTTTGACTGGGGATAATATGGGGTTTAAAATAGTGATTTAATTCCTTCTTGTATTGCTCAGTTTTGCACTTCCTTGTGCAAGGAATGTGACCTATTATCCCTTCAGCTAATCAGGAGTAGTTAGGCTTGAGAACAGTCCTCACCTTCTGGTTTTATGATACTTAGTCCCTTAAGCAAGCCAAAGACTACTTCCACTTCTGTGAGTGTGCATAAAAATCTCCCAGATCATTTACATAGTCCAGTATAACCCATTTACCATGTAAACTGTAGACTTTTCCCTTCATCAGGATGTGCTTTAGCAGCATTATCTCTCCACCATTTCAGCCTATACTGAGGCTGTTGGAGAACCTGCAGTGTGTTTGTAGGGGGTGCTGCTGGGGGCTGAGTCTCAGTAGCTCACAGTGAGGGAGCTGCTTTACTGCATATGAAACCCTCACCCATAATCAGGACATCTGCCAGTGATTTAGCACCAGATTCCCCACAAACACGAGGTATGTGGCATCTAGAGTGTTCTTCAATTAACAATATATTTTTATTCCTGTTAGATAGGCATATGATTTTCTGTTTTTGTGCAACTCCTTTATAGAGAGCAGTCAGACCTCTTTAGAATTGCTTCTAGTAAATTAACCCTCATATATTTTCTCAACTTGCTTAGCTGTTCGGACTAAAGACAAAAGTCACTTCTCTTCAGAATATCATTATTCTGTTTCTTTAAATTCTGTTGTTAGAAAGTAAGTAGCCACAGTACTGCTGCCACTTCCTTCACTATTTTAGGGGAAGTTGCTTTAATTGGATCTTGTTTTACATTGGTGCAATTTCACATATTTCGAGTTAAACTGTAAAAGTTGAGTGTGTGCAGAGTAAACAGTTGTGGGTGAGAGAGATGGTTTATTGTTTTCCAAATCCACTATAACTTCAGAAATCCCACCTCATGCCACAGCAGAAATTGGATATTGTGGCACATTATTAATTTTGTGGGATCAGATGATTGAAGCGAAAGACTTGATGCCAAGGTCATCTGTTTAAAACATCAATGCCTCCTCTTGTTGTACCACGTTTTTCCTGTTGGGCTGCCACTAATGCTGCTCCCAGTGCTGCACAAACTGTGGCTTCCCCTTTTCCCTTCACTCAGGCTAAATTAAAGTGAAGTGATACTAAATATTGATTAAATTTTATTTATATTGCCCTGCTATACTTTGCACAAGACACACAAAACAGAGTGTGTATGTATTCATATGTCTATAGCTTATCGGTGATAAGCTGTGATGATATGTCTTGCATTACATTCTAATGCAAGATGAAAAGAGAGAGAGTGGAGAGGGAAAGAAGGACTAGATAGGCTGGGAAGGAATTTGGATTTGGATCACCGCCTTTGGTTCCAGCATAGTCTCTGGTCTGGTAATATTCAGGTGGCAGATGCATACTTGGCCACTGAGTTGTAATCCTTTTTGTTTGTTGCAAAAGGGGATGTTTCATGTGTGTATCCATAATTGGTGTGTAAGATGGGAGTAGGTGGGATTCAGCATTTGCGAATATGGGGGGGGGGGAATGGCAGTGTCCTTCCCTCTCATTGGATATGAAGGCAGAGAAACTGTCCCTTGTCACGTTGGTCACTTTGGCATCTCTTGCAACAAGGGAACTTGCCTAAACATGTGGGTAGGACTGTCCATGCTCTGATGTATTCTGCTCTCTCTTTGACAAGCATTTTTGGTTCCCTTATTCAGGCTGCAAATTCAGCACACAATTTCTGTTCCTTCTTTGCAGCTAAGCATTGTGTCAGTAGTTGAGACACTGAAACAGTTCTGGAGGTTTTCTGCAGACCTTTATAAACTGCAAACTAAGCACACCATTTCCGTCTGTGCTTCCTTGCTAAGCACTGCACTAAGGGTTGGAACATTTAAATAATTATAGAGATTTTCCACAAGAATATGAAGGAAAGATTGGGAAGTACTGGGAGGGTCTGGTTGTAATGAGGACGAGAATGAGGGCCCGTTTTGGTACTGAGTGGCACTGGGGCGTACTGGAACAGTTTGCTTTTTGTAGCAAGAATCATCATAGAATCATAGAATGGCCTGGGTTGAAAAGGACCACAATGCTCATCCAGTTTCAACCCCCCTGCTGTGTGCAGGGTCACCAACCAGCAGACCAGGCTGCCCACAGCCACATCCAGCCTGGCCTTGAATGCCTGCAGGGATTAGGGCATCCACAACCTCCTTGGGCAACCTGTTCCAGTGCTTCACCACCCTCTGTGAAAAACTTCCTCCTAATATCCAACCTAAACCTCCCATCTTAGTTTAAAACCATTCCCCCTTGTCGTATCACTATCCACCCTCTTAAACAGTCATACCCCCTCCTGTTTATATGCTCCCTTCAAATATTGGAAGGCCACAATGAGGTTTCCTCAGAGCCTTCTCTAAGATAAACCCGCCCAGTTCCCTCAACCTTTTTTCATCGGAGAGGTGCTCCAGCCCTCTGATCATCTTAGTGGCCTCCTCTGGACCTGCTCCAAGAGTTCCACATCTTTCTTGTGCAGGGGCTGGACTCAGACATATAGGAAAGGACTGGTTGTAATGAGATGGGGAAGTGCAGTGAGATGGGTGGGTCTGAGTGATGCTGGGATTGATTGGGGTGTATTGGCTGTAAAGCGAGGAGGAGAAGAGCAGGTCAGGGGGAGATTGTGTTGATGCCAGGGTGGGACTGAGACACACTGGCTTATGGTGTTCCTTTAGGAGTACTGTGATGAAAGATCTCTGTTGCTATTGAAGGAAACAGGAACATACTGGAGAGTTTGGACTGAAATGATCCATTTGCACTGAGGAGGAAAATGAAAACAAAAAACAACAGCGACAACAACAACAAAAACAGCTGTTCCTTCCAAGTTGTAGTGGGAGCTAATTCATCTTAAACATTTCGTCCGTCACTGCTTTGTTTTGCTTTGCACTTACTCCAGCGCTGTCCTTTAACATAAGTTATTCTCCATTTCAGACGTGTGTCCTAGCAACATCCTTAAATTATTCTTTTCTTTCTCTACTACCTATTCTTTCTCTGATATATACCCTTGATTATATCTATAGACTGGTCATTCCTTCTCAGCTTCAGATTACATCTAGTAGCCCGTGGTTGCCCAACTTTTTGGCTTGCCTGGACCATGCTGAGTAAAGGGGAATTGTTTTGGGATGCTTATATGTAGGTCGCTCCAAAAGTAATGCATCCTACTTATGTCCATATGGCAGATACAGCGAGCACAGTAACTACCTGATAAAGCAAATTCTCAGCTATTGAACAATATTTTTCAATGCAGTCACCACCATTAGTGGTGCATTTTGGCCAGCAATGAACAAGAGCCTGCATGCCATACTTGTTAAAAGCTGTACTAGCGGAGATGATCCGCCATAGCTGTTGTCATTGCTGAAAATTGCCCCCCAGTGACTTGCTGCCCTCACATCCACTATTTGGTCTCCATAAATGTTCAGCAAGATTTGATGAATGTCACTGGGTGCATTTTTTTTTCCACATGGAGGAATTCAGTGATGCACTTTTGCTTCTTATGCAGTTCTTTGTCATATGCCATCCTGCTGCCATCTGGCAAGAGCATGTAATGGAATACTGGTTGGAAAGGTTCAACCTCTGTATCCATCTCACCTACATCTACCTTTGACTTCGTGGGCCAACATACTAAAACAGGAGGTTCTACTTTTGGAGTAGCATTCGTAAAATTTGAATATAGTTGTGTAATGTATACAAGTAACAAAACTTCTTTTTCAGGTGTTCACCAGAGATTTTTTATGAAATGTTCCTCTTCCTGTGCTTCATCCTTGATAATGGCTGCTCACAAGTGTGGGGACTGCCAAAAGCAATGGCATGAATAGGGCATGGCTGTGAAGCAGGGAGTATTTTTCTAACAGTCTGGTAAAGAGATGCGGTCAGATTTTTGAGTTGAATATCTGATTGCAACTCGATATATTCCATTTGAGAAATATATTTATGTTGACTGAATATGGTACTGCAAATATTTTACATATATATATAATTCATATATACACTATATTATATATATAAAATACAACTCTCTGTGCTGTGTTTTCAGCCCCAGGCAGCATTAACAGTTTGGTTGATGCCAAGCAATGAGTATGTGTTTGGCCACTTGGTGGGGAAGAGCCACCACCATGATGTCATGGGGCACTGTGAGCTGTTCTGGGACACGTTTGACCCATGGCTAGTGCCTGCAGCAGCCCAAGCTCTTGTTCCATGGGTTACCTGACCCACCCTCATGATTCTCTCTGTTTCTTCACCACCTCTTATACAGAAAATCAGCTTTGCACCATTTTCTAAAAAAGTGCTTTTCACTTTTTTTTTTTTGCTTGCTTCCTGCATTGGGAACACCTCTCCAACTGCATTTCGATGCTTTTCCTCACCTGTGCTCACCTGACTCTTCCTAGAGGTTCTCTGCTTTAGTAGTTCTGCTTCAACAAACCCTTTCTATTTCTCACTTTGCCCCTGGTGCTTTGTTTTACCCCTTCAATAAAACCACAGCCACTTTAACTGTGTACATGACCAAAACAAAAGTGTGTGGCCACCTGCTTGATGTGGCCACATAAATTTCCCACCATGAACATCCACATGTATTGCCAAGAGTGAACAGTCCCAGAACTGTGTGTTTGAAGCCTAACAGTGGCAGTGCATTCATGGTGGCCTGGAATAAATCAGCACTTCTCTTAGCTCCGTTCCCCATTAATGTCACACTTCATGTCCCTTCTTTTTTGAAGAAGAAATTTGAAATGCCTTGGAGGTGTTATCCGATGGGAAGATGCTATCTCAGCAGGTGACTCTGTCTGGATTCAGATTTCTTCTCATTTTATTCTTCACTGGTTTCCTTTGCTCCTAATCTGATTTACTCAAACTCACATCTCCTTTACCCTCTTCTGTTCATAGTATGTTTAACAAATACCTTTTTCTCCCATCTCTGTCCCTATTTTCTCTTCGTATAATTAACAATTACCTTCTCTCCTAATTTCAACTTGCTACCTTCATAAACTAACCCAGATTTCCTTCGCTTTGTCTTTTAGGATTTCCTGTCTCATTTGTCCCCCACTTCTTCCCGAGTTCCCCTTTTTATGGCACTCTGGTTTGCAGTGTGTATGAGGGACAAAGCTTCACGCTGATCATTCTTTCTCTGTGGCAGTGAAACCAAATCTTGCACTGAAACTCAGTCCTGTTGTGAATTGTTTTATTTTGTGTTTTTCTTGTAACTTGAGCTCCAGCAGGGGTGGGAGGAGCAGACAATAAGTACTTTTCCCTGGAACACTTTTTATTCATTTAAGCTCTTACTATTAATGGAACCACTCTGTTATTAATAACATTGTGTTTGCTCACAGCTCACCCTGCCTGAAGTTCCATCTTTGTGCCCAGAGTTTATCAGTTCTTGCAGATTCAACACCACCGACAGTCTCTGGATGTCGATCCCTGTGATTGCTCCTGAAATCCTCTCCACTGCTTCCTCTTATCGTGATATCTCATGACTTCAAAGGTGAAACTGGGTCTTTCAAATTTGTCTATTTGCAGATTGCTTCTCACTTTAGACAGCTGCTCATTATGCACTTGCAGGCTGTGATTTCATGTGTTATTACAGCTGTACAAGGAGATCGATCATGTTTCATCCTTGTTTTCCTCCCTGACTTATCAGTCAGGTCTAAACTGATCTCTGTGTGGCATCTAGATTGGGACAGCAAAGCCAGCCTGCGTGTCTGTGACTGCATCCCCAGGCTTTCTTCCTGATAGAGCCTTTGAGTCAATGACTTTGAGCCCCAACTCTGGCAGCCGCATTGGCTGTTGCAGAGGCTGAAGGTCACTTTGTCCTTACTGGAGACACTAGCTCTCTGTACAAGCCGCACACTGATGTCACAAATGCCATTCTGCCTGAGTTCCTTTAACAGGAGGTAGTGGAGGGTTTGGATGGAGCCCAGAGAAGCAAGGACCAGAAAGAGATGTACAAAGAAAGATAAAGTCTGAAAACTGACCGACAAACTTGTGGAAGTAGACAAGCTGTTGTTGTTGAATCCACAGGAGCTGATAAACTGATGGTTGACTTTGTCTAAGGGCACCAGCACATGTTGGTATCCTCTGAATGCATCCAGAACAGTGGCTTCTCGTGGCAGACTGTGCAGGGTTGTGCAGACACCCAGTGAGACCAAGCACAGACTGAAGAGCTTTGCATACCCTGCCTGGCAGCTGCTGGTAGCTGGTACAACTCCCAGCTTGTAGGTATAGTAGTGAGGCTTTCAACCACTGCTCCAACCAATTAGACACGGGTAACCTTGCAAGTGGTCTGTGTGGGTGAACTGATTCAGTGTCTAATAATAGGTTAATGAGTTATAAGGTTTCCAAGAAGTATTTTTGATGGTTCACCAATAGCACCTGCCTGCCAACCTGAAATGGCTGACAGATTTTGCAGGCTCTCTGTACTCCTTACATGTGGGCTTATCTCTGACCTGCCTTCCTCCACACTGTCTTCATAGCCCTTGTTTTGTAGTTCTGCTCCCCGATGGCTTTCATCTTATCCTTTCCTTATTTTTGCAGAGATTCCTGTTGGGGTTGGCATCCAGCATCTGGAGCCATGGAAGAGCAGCCAGCTTCTCCTGCTTCTGATTCTCCCTTTTCTCTGCGGCGGGTCTGCATTTCTGAAGATGAACCTGAAGATGAAGAGCAGGAAGAAACTCCGGAGGAGGATACAACCCAAGTACAGATGGAAAAAGACTCCCTGAAGCAAGACAGGATTGGTTCTCCTCGATGTTCAGCACGGTGCTGGCAAGGACGAGGTTCTCTTATCCCACAGGGCATGGAAAGCCCAGGCCAAAGGGTGGGAGAGGAACCTGAGGAGCTGCAGCCATGCAGGAAGCACCGGCTGAACCTGAAGCCCAAAACAAGCCTGGTCCCAACATCTCCAGAAGAGGGAGAAAGAGCTGAAGAGCCAGGGCCCTCAAGGGGAAAGAGGCTGCGCTTGATCTGGGGCCAGTCCAGTGACTTCCGACGGAAGAAGAACCTTGGGGAGAATGGGTTGGAGGAAGCTCCCATGTTGCCACAGAGCAGCGAAGAGGAGGAAGAGGAGGGAAAAGCTTCTCGGTCTTGCTCCCCTGAGTCACCTCTTCACGGTGATGCTCGTCCCAAGCCAGATTTTGTGCAGCTGATTGATGAGCACGGCATTTACTCCACGGCCAAGCTGGTATTGGGCAGCGCGGCGGGTGAGCTGGAGGAGGCAGCAGTGGTGCTGCCCCCACACCTGAAGCGTGGAGCAAGCGGGGCCACTGAGTTTGAGATCCGTGAGGTGATTGTGGACGAGAAACCCTTCCAGTGTGGTGTGTGTGAGAAAGCCTTCAAACGTGCTTGGGAGCTCTTCAGCCATGAGGTTGTGCACAATGAGGAGCGGCCTTTCCGCTGCGATCTCTGCGAGGCTTCTTTCAAGCGACACTCGGACTTCAAGAGCCACCGCTTGGTGCACACAGAGGAGCGTCCCTTCCGATGCGAGCTCTGTGGGAAGCGTTTCAAACGTTCTTCTAACCTCCAGGAGCACAGGCGCATCCATACGGGTGAACGTCCCTTCCACTGCGCCTGCTGTGACAAGAGCTTCAAGACACCCTATGAGCTGCAGCGTCACACCCTGACCCACTGCACCGAGAAACCCTTCAAGTGCGCAGATTGTGGGAAGGATTTCCCCACTTCCAATGCCCTCCTCCTGCACCAGAGGCAGCACTGCGACGACAAGCCCCACGTCTGCGGTGTCTGTGGTAAGAAATTCACCTACGGCCACAGCCTTAAGGTTCATGAGCGTGTGCACACGGGTGACCGGCCCTTCGTCTGCCCGCTCTGTGGAAAAGGTTTCAAGCAGTCCAATGCGCTTTCCTCTCATGAACGTGTGCACACAGGTGAGCGGCCCTTTGTCTGCAAAACATGCGGGAAGGCCTTCAAGCAGTCATCCTACCTCGTGATCCATGAGCGGGCGCACACTGGGGAGCGACCCTACAAATGCGAAGCGTGTGGGAAAGCCTTTGCCCGCCCCTCCTTGCTGCTGCAGCACCACAGGGTGCACAGCCAGGAGCGGCCCTACAAATGCAGCTTCTGCCACAAGTTCTTTAAGGACTTGGCCTACCTGGCAGTGCATGAGAAGGTGCACACAGGCGAGACCCCCTACAAGTGCAGTGTCTGCGACAAGGGCTTTGCTCACCCCTCCAACCTGCTGCAGCACCAGCGCGTGCACCGTGATGGCTGAACCAGAGCAGCGTGCACAGCATGAGTGTTTTGAGGCCAAGAAGCCTGAAGCAAGAAGTGAGCATGCTACAAGCATGCGTGCAGCCCCAGGCTGGCCCACTTACACAAGCAAGCCATGTGTAGGGGACCTGGAGAGGAGGCCAAAATGTGGGTGCTGCTGCAGGTCTTCTCCTGACCCCCATCCCACTGGGGCCTCTGCTGCATGGCTTCTCTCTGCCAAACCCTGACATACGTTGCTCTCTCCTGCTTCCAACAAAGTGATCTCACAGGGATGGTCGCTGAGCCCTCAGACTGGGGCTGCTGCAGACTCCTGTCCCCCGACCTGCAGGAAGGTAACGTGCTGTTCTCAAGCACTGCTGGCTGCAGACTTGCTGGTGCAGACTTGCTGGTACAAGCTGAAGCTTGTGGTACTGTGAGTCTTGTGCTATAGTGGCTTGCAGAGGCAAGCTGCTTTGACCAAGGCTGCAGTGCAGCTGAGAGATGATATCCAGAGCTCTGACAGCACTGTAGGAAGTCCTGTATTTAGCTGATACTAAGGAATGCTTCTCTTCTCCTCAGTGTTTCAAGAAGAGCTGCCCAGTCATCCCTGTAAGTTCCCATAACTCAGCCTTGCCCTGCAACAGGCCCCATCAGCATGTCTGCATTAAGCTTGGAGTTACATTGCTGTTCTCCTTGAGTGCAAGACATGGGCTGGGAGCTCCTGGATATCCCCTTATTGTAGGGGTACTCTGAGTCTTGCAGCAGAAGGAGACAGAGCTGCCAATTTTTGAGGAGAATAAGTGCATTGGTGTAAAGTATGATTGGGAACAGCAATGCTTGAGCACCTCACATTTCTTTTAGAGCATAAATGTCCCGTCCATATTTCACTCTGCTGCTGATGATCAGGTTGATGACGATAACGCCCTTTCCCCTGCTGTGCAGGGTCCACGCTGGCATTTTGCTGGTACAGAAGGCTGCTTCCAGTGTTCCAGCATTCCACTGGCTGCAAGTTGTGTGTTCTTAAGATTTGGCCTCGAGGCACAAGGGAAGATTTGGGTGACCATGGGGAGCCAGAGTAGGGAAGAAGGGGTGCTGGTCCCTATTATGTCGCTGGTGGAATGCTGGTGGAGTTGATGGGGGAGAGGTGCTGAGCCGCACAATAGCCACCTCACCTCTCCCACTCTGGAGGAAAAAGCTTGGCATCTCAAGTTGGAAAGACTTACCCTCTTTTCTGTGCCATCGTGCTTGTGAGGCTGTTAGGAAGCAGAAAAGGGGGGATACACAAATTGTTTGCAGGATCTGTATGAGGAAGCGGAGAGCAGAAAACCAGCCTTGGGTCCTCTTTGTTTCCATACAGTGTATCCCTAGTGGCAGCACCAGATCTAGAGCCACCTGAGCTGCTGCTGAAATCTGAATTTGTTCTCTTTGACTGATAGCTGCTGCTGGGCAGAGGGTGGCATGTAGACCTTTTCTTGTAAAAGCAAGACCCAAGTCCCCTGGGGCACCATCAGAGTCCCGTCCTCACATCTGAGCCGCTTTGGAGGGACCTGGTGTCATGGTCACCTTCTTGCACACTGGGTCTGTGGGACTGGAGGTGCCAACCCTCAGACTCCTCATGGTCCCAGTCCTACCCTGTCCCCATTTTGTACGGTTTGAAAGCAGGTGTACACTCCTCAGCACTCTGCACACTAATTAAAGGATGGTTATTTAATGCTGTCTCTTGTATCATTGCTGGTTTGAGGCCATTTTTAAATCCCTGCTTGCTTGTGGGGTTTTTAGGTGATCCTGGTGGCTAGTTCACCAGTTGCTACTAAGCCTGTGTGCAACATACTCAGTGCTTTACACATCAGCATTCACAACCCAGATCACCTGTGCATTTTCCAAGTACTGAGGTGGAGATTGGAGGACGAAGATGAGACTTGCTCCAACAACCTGCACCCGGTTGTTGCGTTAAAGTGGAGACACATCTTCCTAGGAATAGATGCTCATGAAGTGCCAGTGCAGACCCCATATCTTTATGCTGTATCCACGTTTCCCCAGGATTCAGCCCAGATGTCCCATTACAGCCACTTCTTGTGGCACCTGCTTCAGAGTGCACATGCTGTGGAGCTGCCTGTAATGTTTCTGCATCTGTAACTGCATTATATGCCAGATCCCTTCTGCGTCAGATACCTAAAAATAACTCCACTGCCACTTGCTGCCTGGGTAGGTGGAGCTGAATCAAGCACGTCAAGCCTTACTAGCAGTCAGTGGAGATCTGAAGTTGAATTACCTGCTAAGGCCATTAAAGATGAGCTGGGGTATCCAGCTCCTTTTTTTCTTACAGACTATCCCAAATGCCAGTGTCTGGGGTCAATGAAAACATCTCAGGTGTCACTGATTTGGTGCTCACTGCTCTGTACTCTCAAGGGAACTCAGATATTTTTTTTCTGTTGATTTAATCTCCAGAATGGCTATTATCAGACACCTGTTTTGAACTAGTTTTTCTCATATGCTGCATTCATGTGTCACCTGGTGATGACAATATGACTAACAGTTCAGTAGTTAGCAGGGAAATGAATGGCCTCACTGCTGAAGGAAATTATTTCTGGTTTTCTGCCACCTGGATATCCTGCAGAACACCCGGGATGACCTCATGTTTGCTTTCATGTGAGATCTCGAGGACAGGTTACCTGGAGTGAGAAGCCAGAGTCAGAAGGTTTGCATGGGGTTTATTTTTTTATTATTGCTCCTAATGTCAAGACTTTGATTTAGGAAGGACAGTTTATCCATGAACTATCCTCCTCTAGATGCAGTTGATTAATGTATCTCAGTCCCTTAATGAGTCACTGTATTTGCAGATGCAGCACCCATAGCATGTCTGTAGCTGGCTGCTGTCTGCATTCTGCTCCAGATCTTTATCACATGGCTAAGTAATGAAGGCAGTAAGGCAAGAGGAATTTATTTTGCTGTATATGGTTTGTAATCTATTGTAAATAATGAATACAGCTGATACATAGATTAGCACTGAAGAGCATTGGAAAGAAACCAGCCCCTCCAAAGTTGGAGATAGGACTGGACATGTTCAGGCACAACCTACCCATACTGCCTTGAGCTGGCAAGACTGAAAGGGGCAGAATGTTGCCATGCTGTCTCCCTCTCTGTACCCAGTCCCCCTTGGTAACGTGACACCATTTAACATTCCAGAGGCACAGTAGTCACTGAGGATCTCACAGACAGCACTGTCTGCCATCGTTCAGAGTGTTTGTTCTGTCTATCTGAAACACTTGAGACAGTGCTCTAAACAACTCACACTGGGTAGACCATTGCTTGGAAGCACTTATCTGTTGTGTCTGAGATGCTATCCTTGGTCTTCCTAAATGTCTTCTGGAGCTGAATTTTTTTCACATTGGGCACTCTGTGTCTGTGAAAGCACCTTTGCGGATACGCACCTGGATGTGTTCATACATCTTCCTTTTGAATGCCATTAGACTCTTTCTGGTGTGTCCATGTCTTTCTTGTATTGGCGGATTCAGAACTGGATCCAGCATTACAGTTGCACCCTCACCAGTGCTAAATAGAGGGGAGGAGTTGTTTCTTGACCTGCTGGCAACACTGTTAGCTCAGCCAAGAATACAATCTTGTGCCTGGTATAGACAAGAAATGGGGGCTTGCCTGTGTTTGCTAGGTTGAGGGAAGCCACCCAATGCAGGAGGCACCAGGCAGCCCTGGCTGGCTCCCCTGCCGAGGAGCGCAGAGCGTTACATGTCACAGCATTAATGCTCACCACAGCTGGAAGGGTTGGGGACACACTTCTCCTTTAATTTGTTAGCAGTAGCAGTTTTAGTCCTGTTTCAGATTCCCTGCTACTCTGCTCAGCTTGATGTCAGGCTGCACGGCCACCAGGCTGTCCTACTGTCTGGTACATGCCATCGGAAAACCTCTGAAATTGACCTGGATCAAACAACCTTCAGAAGACTTTGGATAGCTGTTCTGGGGCTCCTGAGTATAAGTCATTGGTACAGACTGTTTTATAAATGTCCAGCCCATAAGCTGTGCTTTGCAGTCTCCTCGAAAGCATGTGAGGGCTTCCTGCAGTTCAGCAGAAGCTTAAGGGAAAAAGCATTTGCTCTGAAAAATGAAATGCAGGAGGAAAAGAGGAATGAGCTTGGCTGATGACCCCACAATGTGGGCTGATAGTGCTGCTTCTGCAGAAGGGATTGTACCAGCATCACAAGAGAGCATCTTCTCTGATGAGCTCAGTTGTCTCTGTATCAGCATCCTTGTGGAATTGTCCTTCAGCTGGATGGTAGATGGCTCCTGCAGTCTGGAAGGGCATTGCAGAGGCACCTCGCTCCCTGGGACATTTAAGGGCTGCAGAACAAATAAAGGTAAGAACATACAGCTGTTGGTTTGGCAACCACTGAACCCTTAGCCTGTGCTGCATCAGCGGGTTGATGTACAGGGACAGGGGCCTTGAACTAAGGTGAGGGGACCCACCTGCAGCTTGGCCTGCTCCAGAGCACCTGCTCTTCAGATAGAGCCACAGCAGGACCCCGCTCCCCATCACCATCAGGATGAGCAACGCTACCAGCGCAGAGCAGGACGATGGAGAACCTGTAGGGAGAGCCCAGGTCAGGATCCCACTTCCAGCCAGCAACAGAGATGGGAGAAAATCTGACACCAAACAGCCTCATACCTCAGCATTTCAGTGACCAAGAAGGGCTTTCCTTAGACTTTGTATTAACCCACAGCTAATCCCTTTCTGATCCATTTTGTGCTGTCTGTGATGCTGTGGTGCCTGCAACACTGCACTATGCCCTTTGTGTGGTTTGTGCCCCACCTAAAATCATCTCCCTGGGTATCTGATAGGCAGTAGGCTTTGAGAAAGCTTTCACATTCCTCAGTCCTGCTGTGCTGATAACCTTGCAAGACCGCCATCACCTCACTGGTGTTGTCCTCTTTATTATATGGTATCCAAGACTATGGATAGATAAGAAAGGCATACTTCTGACCCCCATCCATCATTCCTTCTCTAGCCTATTTCAGGAAAGCTGTCAGGGGTGCACAGAGAGTCCTTGAGGGCTGAGAAATCTGAGCTGCAAGAGGAAACTGGACAAACCAGCTTTTTCTAAGATCAGAAAAGCATCTCTGATGCTCCAACCAGTGAAATTTGGCTTTATTGTTTGTAGAAAACAAACAGTGTCCACCAAGGAAAAGCTTGTTCTGACAAGGATGTGCCACAACCTTTATACCTCTGTGCCTCTATACCTCTATACCTATGTGCCAACCTTTATACCTCTCCTTTTGAAGTGAAAGGGCTGCATCCACCCTTTCGGCTTCTCCCCCCGCCCCCCGCTGGTGGGCTTTATGCACTCACCTCTTGGCTCCGTGCATACCACACTGGCTGCCACGCGGTGCTGGCACAGCCCTGGGCCAATCTTGCTCTGCTGACACTCCAGGAGGAGTGACTCGCCACCGCGGCATTGCAACCCCTCCAGAAAGACGTAGTTTTGATCCTGGCTGACCCGGGTTCCTGAGCTTTCAGCCTGTGCTGGTCCACAGCCCAGCTGCTTGCAAACCACCTCTGCCTCCAACGAGCTCCAGCTTTTGTCGCAGATGCTGTACCAGGTGGAGTTGTACCGAACCTCCACTCGCCCTGCACAGGGGCTTGAGCTGTCCCGCAGCCGCACTTGCAAGGGGTTGGTGCCTGTAGGGAAGAGCAGAGGGTGTGATGTAGGCTCCTTAAACAGCAGGAGGCCTGAGAGACTAAGGGATGTGCAAGATCCTGAGCTGGGCAGAAAAAAACCGGATGAGGTTTAACAAAAGCAAGTGTAGAGTCTTGCATCTGGGGAGGAATAATTCCATGCACAAGTACAGGTTGGGGGATGACCTGCTGGAGGGGAGCTCTGCGGAAAGGGAGCTGGGTGTCCTGGTGGATGACAGGTTGGCCATGAGCCAGCAGTGTGCCCTTGTGGCCAAAAAGGCCAATGGCTTACTGGGGTGCATTAAAAAGAGCGTGTCCAGCAGGTCGAGGGAGGTGATCTCCCCCTTTACTCTGCCCTGGTGAGGCCTCATCTGGAGCACTGTGTCCAGTTCTGGGCTCCCCAGTACAAAAAAGACAAGGATCTCTTGGAAAGAGTCCAGTGGAGGGCCACGAAGATGGTGAGGGGCCTGGAGCATCTCTGCTATGAGGAAAGGCTGAGTGAACTGGGTCTGTTCAGCCTTGAGAAAAGGAGACTGAGAGGGGACCTGATTCAGGTCTACAAATATCTAAGGTGTGGGGGGCAGAATGGCGAGGCCGGACTGTTTTCAGTGGTGAGTGGAGACAGGACAAGGGGAAACGGCTGGAAACTGCAGCATAGGAAGTTCCGCACAAACATGCGCAAGAACTTCTTTACAGTGAGGGTGACGGAGCACTGGAACAGGCTGCCCAGGGGGGTGGTGGAGTCTCCTTCTCTGGAGATGTTCAAGACCTGCCTGGATGCCAACCTGTGCGACCTGCTGTAGGGAACCTGCTTTGGCAGGGGGGTTGGACTCGATGAGCTCTGGAGGTCCCTTCCAACCCCTACAATTCTGTGCTTCTGTGATTCTGTGATACATGTGCTTTGCGTGCCCATGCACTCCAGCAGGTATGGACAGGGATGCAAGATGCTGCCTATGGGCTCTTTGCATCTTTACCATGCATGAATTTCCCCTTGAAAAGCATCCCCAACATCTTACGCATCTGCACATAATGTGATGCTGTGGGATCAGGTCAGAGCTGACTACATCCCAGTGCGAGGAAAACTTGTGCAGAACCTCTGTGTTCCCGAGCGTGCTTCCAGCATCATCCCTGTAATCACCTGAGCACACCACTGCTGCATCTTCCTCGTGGTTGCAGTTATGGTTTCCCCAGTTATTCAGTCTGCACTGGGAGAGGCTGGCTTCAGTGCCACTGCACTCCACATCGTCCAGCCAGATGGGATCAGACCCTCCTCCGAAGTGAGCCTTGCCTGGAGCTGATGCCGCTGTCCCACAGCCCAGCTGCCGGCACACCACCTTAGCACTCCTTAAATTCCAGCTGTCATCACACACTGTTCCCCACTGCCTGTTGTGAAACACCTCCACTCTGCCAGCACAGCGATTCGGGCCATTCACCAATCGGATCTGCATTTCTTCCGTGGTGTTGGAGTCTTCTGCAAGGGGAGATGTGCGGTTTTCTGTTGAAGAGAAAATGAGGAATCTGTCACTATGCATCGCTGAAAATAAAAAAAAAAAGTGCTAAGAGTTGCTAAGGTTCCCCCTGACTAGAGGTGTGTTGTGGTTTAGCTAAGCACCACACATGCTCACTCCACCCCCCCCCCCTTCTCAGTGGGATGAGGGAGAGAACTGGGGAAAAAACAAAGTGGAACTTGTGGTTTGAGGTAAGAACTATTTACAAAGATAGAAAAAAAGTAGAGGGGAAAAAAATATATATTCCATACAGTATGGATTATCTCTTTGGCCAGTTGAGGTCAGCTGTCCTGATTCTACTCCCTCCCAGCTCCTTGTGCCCTTCCAGCTCTTCACTGGCAGGAGAGTACAAGAAGCTGAGAAAACTAAAACATCCTTGACTCTGTACAGAACCACTCAGCAACAACTAGAAATGTCTGTGTGTTATCAGTATTTCTCCCTCAAAAAGTCACCACCGTAGCAGACACTATGAAGAAAACCTGCTCTGTCTTGGCTCAAAATAAGACAAGGTTCAACCTCTCAACCCTTACTGAGGAATTCATCTCACCTGGCTATGGAAATAGGGCTCAGTTCCAGCTTCAGACCCTACAGTGTTGGTATAATCTCCATGCAATTATGTGAAGCAAACAAAAGTGCCAGTGGGGACCTGGCTGGTTAGTAGGAGGAGTCAGACCCTCCTGGGAGCCAAGACCAATGCTAGATTCACTTGGCGCCATGTGCGATTCCTATTTGTTGGTTATGAACTGAGCATCTTGGCTTCCTCAGCTTGGCACAGGGTTCATTGCCTGCTTTGCATGGTGGCCTGGGCTAAACTGGAGATGAATCCAGCCAAAGAAGAGGTTGCCCTGTTTTGCAGAACTCAACTGACCTGAGCAAACCACGCCAGCATCTTCTCTGTGGTTGCAGTTATTCTGTCCCCATGGACGGGTCCGGCACTGGTGAAGAGCATCTTCAGTCCCAGCACAGTTCACATCATCCAGCCAGATAAGCCCAGTGCCTTGCCCAAAGTGAGCCCCCCTGGAGGCTGACTCAGCCCTGCCGCAGTTCAGCTGTCGACACACCACAATGGCAGCCTGGAGGTTCCAGCCGTCGTCGCACACCGTGCCCCATTGTCCATTATGCAGCACCTCCACTCTCCCAGCACAGCGGCTGGGACCACTCACTAGGCGGATCTCTGCGGCCTCCACTGTGTTATTTTTGTCTACAAGCAGAGGTGGGTAATGCAGTGTTTAGAGGAATAGCTATCCAGGGAAACTTTCTGGAAGTAGCAAGGGCAAGGGCAAGGTGAATAGTAACCAGAGCATAAACTTAGGGCAGATGCCTGGCCTTGGCAGAAGGCATGTTTGCAGTGACATGCACCAATGCCCATCTTCAGCATTTTGACTCAGTACCCTGTAGGGATGGAAATAAATTCCTTTCATTGTGCCTTACTCTTCCTCTAGGGTCCTGCAGGTCCCACACAGTCTCAGTGCAGAGCAAAGCACGAAAGGATATCAACCTCCTACACATTTAGCCACAAAAACTGAAGTTAGAACAAATATAAAATTAATAGATGTGTGCCAAGGTGGGGAATAAAACAGGTGAAAGGTCTAAAGGGCAAAACATATGAGTTCCCTTGGTTTGTTAAGCCACGAGTAGACTGAGGAAAGGCCTCAGGCCTCATGGCTGCCTGCAGCTTCCTCATGAAAGAAGAGCAGGGGCAGATGCTGATCTCTGCTCTCCGGTGACAGTGACAGGACCTGAGGGAATGGCATGGAGATGCATCTGGGGGAGGGTCAGGTTGGGCGCTAGGAAAAGGTTCTTCACCAGAGGCTCATGCGCACATGGCTTTTGGGTAAAGGAAATCCAACCCATGCTATTCAGTAGCCCCATATCTGTGAGTATAAGCATCACCTGAGCACACAACACCAGCATCTTCTTCATGTGTGCAGACGTTGACTCCCCAGGGTCTGGCCCTGCACTGTACGAGAGCATTTTCTCTCCCAGTGCAAGCAACTCTGTCCAGCCAGATGGGATCCACCCCTCGTCCAAAGGAAGCTTGTGTTGTGGCTGACAGTGCTTCCCCACAGCCCAGCTGTCTGCACACCACCATGGCATCATTCATGTCCCAGCCATCATCGCAAACAGTTCCCCACTGCTGGTTGTGAAACACCTCGACTCTACCAGAACAGCGATGAGGGCCATTCACCAGGCGAAGAGTTGATGTGTCATCTGACAACACTGCAAAATGTGGTGGGGAGACCATGCATCAACACCAGTGAGGTGGGGAAAAACATCCAAGGGAGAGCTTGACCACCGTCTGCCTGAGCATCTGCAGGAGTGAGGTGTCCAGCTGTTTGTAGTATGCGGACACCTTCATGTTTAAAGGATGATCCTTTGGAATCATTCAGGTGGCTGAGCTCTGAAACAGGTTGCCCAGAGTGTTTGTGGATATTCCATCCCTTGAGGATTTGAAGGCCAGGTTGTACAGGGTCCTGGGCAGCCTGATTAGTTGGTGACAACCCTACCCATGGTAGAGAGCTGGAACTGGGTGGTCCAACATCCCTTCTAACTCAAGCAGTTCTGTGATTCTATGATTCCATGAAAAGCCTCCAGAATATGGGCAACCTACTCTTAGTGGATCTACCTGAGTGGTCCAGTCAGACCACATAACTTCCAGAGTCTCTTCCAACCTCAACCATTATGTGTGATTCTGTGATTCAGTGCCCCTTGTGATCTTGCTGCCTTGTCGGGTGTGCAAGGACAACTTAGAGAGGGAGTTCACCCTAAGACACTCTCTTTACGTTATTTATATTGTTATGGGTATCATCATGGAAAAAAGCTCTTCTCACTATCACAGAACTGTACTGTTCTTGCACCATCCTGCTCTAGTCCTCCCGAGGTATGTTGCGTATCAACCTGTCTCCAACAATGTGGCAGCCATAGCTCACCTGAGCATTCCACACCGGCATCATCCATGTGGGTGCACAGTTGGATTCCCCATGGAGACGACAAGCATTCTGAAATGGAACTTTCTGTCCCGATGCAGGACACTCTGTTCATCCAGATGGGATCTGATCCCTGGCCGAAGTGAGCCTGGACAGGAGCCGAGAGAGCAATGCCACAGCCCAACTGCCGGCACACCACGATGGCGTCATTCATGTCCCAGCCGTTGCCACACACGGTCCCCCATCTCTCGTTCTGAAACACCTCCAACCTCCCGGCGCAGCGGTGTGGACCATTCACCAGCCGCACTTTGGCTGTAATCTCTAATTGTGAGTCTGAAAATGTGATAGGAGTGATAAACCCTCCAGGAAAATCCTGCACTCCTCTCTCAACCCCTCAAAAATACACAGATCCAGGACTGGCCTGCTGCAGCATCACCATGAAGGCAGTAAGATGCAGGACAGAACCCATCACCAACTTGACCCCAGTGATGCCCTGTTTTGCAGAACTCAACTGACCTGAGCAAACCACGCCAGCATCTTCTCTGTGGTTGCAGTTATTCTGTCCCCACGGACGGGCCCGGCACTGGTGAAGGGCATCCTCAGTCCCAGCACAGTTCACATCATCCAGCCAGATAAGCCCAGTGCCTTGCCCAAAGCGAGCGCCACTGGGGGCTGACTCAGCCCTGCCGCAGTTCAGCTGTCGACACACCACAGTGGCAGCCTGGAGGTTCCAGCCGTCGTCGCACACCGTGCCCCACTGTCCATCGTGCAGAACCTCCACTCTCCCAGCGCAGCGGTTGGGGCCACTCACTAGCCGCAGGGAGTCGGTTTTTGAGGTGTCTGTCACTGAAAATACAATCCGGGATAAGCCCTTGGAGAAATTCATGCCTGTCCCTACCTCCATGATTTCCACCTTTGTCTTTTCATGTAGGGAAAAGTGAACTTGTGCAGTTCACTCCATGGATGTACACTGCAGTAGGACAGTCCAGGCAGCTATTTCTGGGCTGCATCATGTGCTGCACAGCTGGAATAATAGATCCTGTCCTTTAAGATGAATCCATCCTTTAGGGGCAAAGATGTTGGGCTTGGAGTTAATTACAACCCAGGTTTGGAGTTAGTCATGATATTCAGCATAGTGATGATCATTGGATAATAGGACTGTAGAATCATGGGATCATAGTGTCATAGAACCATAAGAATCACAGAATCATAGAACCGTAAGAATTGTAGAACCATAAGAATCATAGAACCACAAAACCACAAGAATCACAGAAGCATGAGAATCATAGAATCACAAAACCACAAGAATCACAGAAGCATGAGAATCATAGAATCATAGAACCACAAGAACTGTAGAACCAGAAGAATCATAGAACCACAAAATCACAAGAATCATAGAACCATAAGAATCATAGAATCATAGAACCACGAGAATCATAGAACCATAAGAATTGTAGACTCATGATTCATAGTGATAGAATTATAGAATCGTAGAGCCACTGGATGTTTGGGGTTGGAGGGGACCCTCAAATGTCATGTAATCCAACATGCTTGCCATAAACAGGAACATATCTCACTAGAACAAGTTGCTCAAAGCCCCATCCAAACTGACTTCAAACATTTCCAGGGATAGGGCATCCACAGCTTCTCTGGGCAACCTGTTCCAGTGCCTCACCACTCCCATCATGAAGAATGTCTTCCTTATATCCCATCTAAATCTCCCCTCTTAGTTTAAATCCATTGCTACTTGTCCTGCCACTGCAGGCCCTGGAAGAAAAAGTTTGTCTTCTAAGCCTCCTTTATGTATTAGTAGGCTGCATGGAGGTTGCCATGGAGCCTTTCTCCAGGCTGAACAACCTCAATTCTGTCAATTCTTTTGTTGTAGGCTAGGCACTAGCCCTCTGAGCATCCTTGTGATCTTCTCTAGACTCTATCAGGTCCACGTGCTTCTTGTGCTGGGGACTCCAGACATGGGTGCAGCACTGTAGGTAGTCTCACAGGAGCATAGTAGCGGGGGACAATCCCTTCCCTCCCCCTGCTGACCACACTTCTTGTTATGCAGACCAGGATACAACTGCCTTTCTGAGCTACAAGCACACACTGCTAGCTCAAATCCAGAGCAGCTCCTGCCCCTGTAGGGAGCAGTCCTGTGAATCCTGGCAGTAGAGCAAGAGGGCCCTCGCATTGCCTCCAGGAGTGCAGAGCCTTCTATGAACTCCAAGATCCTTGAACACAGTGCTGGCCCCTGTAATTCCATGTGTTGCAGGACTTACCTAAGCAGACCACACCAGCATCTTCTCTGTGGTTGCAGTTATTCTGTCCCCATGGACGGGCTTGGCAACGCAGGAGTGCATCCTCGATCCCAGTGCAGCTCACGTCATCCAGCCAGATGTACCCAGTGCCTTGCCCAAAGTAAGCCCTGCCCGGGGCCGACATCACTGTTCCACAGCCCAACTGCCTGCACACCACCTTGGCATCGTTCAGGTCCCAGCCATCATCGCACACCGTCCCCCACTGCCCGTTGTGCAGGACCTCCACTCTCCCGGCGCAGCGGCTGGGACCATTCACCAGCCGTACATCAGCTGAGCTCAAGTTTCCTGCATTTGCAGACACCCCAAGGAAATTCATGCATGGATGATTGCAGAAAACCTCCTTCAGTCCCATCCCATCTCATTCACATGCATCCCACATAAACAGCAGGGTAGCACCTGCACTAGAACATTAAAGACAAAAGGATTTCCCCCCCAGAAAGGGCTAGGCACTGCCAATTAATCACAGGAGTAAACCTCAAATTTTGCCTGGTGTGAAATTTGGCTGAGAGATGCTGCATGGGGGTTTCAAGAGCCGGAGATGCAAATAGGAGAGGTCTGCAAAAGGAGCATGCCTAAGCCTGCCCCATGCACCGCATTCCCTCTGGAGAGAGCCATAAGATTGCTCTGGCTCAGAGGAGACCTGTAATCATCATCTAGTCCCCTGCAGGGACATCTTTCTCTGAAGCAATTTGCTCAAAGCTGAATCCAACCCAACTGGACATTTCTAATGTTGGGGCATCCACAACTTCACTGGGTAACTTGTTCCAGTGTCTCACCACCCTCAACATAACAAAATTTCTTCCTTTTATCCCACCTAAATCTACTCTCTATTAGTTTAGAACCATTGCCCCTTGTCCCATCATTACAAGCCCTGGTAAAATGTCTTTCTCAGTCTTTCTTATAAGCCCTGCCTCTTGATGACCCCAAGTCTCACCTGAGCACACCACACCAGCATCTTCTCCATGATGGCAATTGTGGACACCCCAAGTCTTAGCTGCGCACTGTGAGATATCATTTTCCTCCCCTGTGCAGTGTACTTCATCCAGCCAGATGTGGCTGTGTCCCCACCCGAATCGAGCCGATCCCGGGGCTGACAGCGCAGTCCCACATCCCAGCTGCCGACACACCACCGCCGCGTCATTCATGTCCCAGTTGTCATCGCAGACTGTCCCCCACTCATTGTTGTAAAACACCTCTACCCTCCCAGCGCACTCACTCAAACTATCCACCAGCCGAAGTGTGGAAATATTGGAAGTCCCTGAGCCTGAAAAACACGCAGGAATAGGCATTATAAAGGTTATGCTCATAGGGCATAAAATCTAATGAGCTGGAGAAGGATGAACATCCCTGTAGTCTGTCTAGGGGGTATTGCCACAGTAAGCTGCATGATCTAGGTTTACTTGATAGTTACGTACTTCTTGGACTACAGGAAATGGCAAAGGACATTTTTCTATTTGTTGTTTGTGCTTTCCTCACTGCTGACCATCACACTGATCTATCCATGGAGGTTTCTCTACCAAGACAAGTATTAAATAGCTACAATGTGTGTAGCTGGCATATTCCAATGCATCTTTCCATATTTGTCCTCATGACCTGGCATTTAGCAGCACTAGAAGTCACTCTGCATGTTCTTAACCCAGGATAGGAAGGTGCTGCATCTGCTGCCAACCAAAGAAGCATTGTTTTACTCTCCTGCTACCACTCCAGGAAGACTGCAGATGCTTTTCCCCAGGAAAAATTGAACACCCCTGGACATCTTCAGATATTAAGGTGTGTCTTAAGGTGCTGCTTTTTCCTACTGCCCATGACCCATTCTCCACATTTGTCTATGTGTCCAGTAGCTGTCTTTTTTAACACAGTTTCCACCAGTCTGAGAGGTCCTGGACACAAGAACTATAGGCCAGCTTGCCCTCATACTGTTCCCAACCCTCAGCTTATAAGTTGGGGCTTGATCCATCTGCAAAGAAGGCACTCAGTGATGATTACCTGAACACACAACACCAGCATCTTCCAAATGGCTGCAACTATAGAGTCCTTTAGGCTTGACTGGGCATTCAGTGAGGGTAGCTTCTGTCCCAAGACATCTCACCCCTTCTAGCCAGATGGGGCCAGACCCTCGCCCAAATGAAGACATCCTTGGAGCTGACACTGCCGTCCCACAGTCCAGCTGCCGGCACACCACATTGGCATCGTTCAGATCCCAGTCATCATGGCACACCGTCCCCCACTGCTGACTGTGAAACACCTCCACCCGTCCAGAGCAGCGGTGTGGGCCATTCACCAGCCGTAGGGCTTCTGGGCTCCGCAGGTCTGCATCTGAAAATATAATCAGTGTGAGAATAGATCATGGACAGAAATTCCTGCCTGTCTGGTTGCCAGTAACATTGTGGATCTCTCCATCCTGCAATTTAGCAAGTACTGCACTTCTTGCATTGTGCTTTTGCTAATGCCACACGTGCACGCATGAACAATCTTTAGATCAAGAGTGTTTTGCCCATGCCCTACATACTGGCCAAGTCCTTGCCACGTATTTGAAACTGAAGTCATGTTTTATGGGAAAAGATCAAATCTGGAGTCTCTAGACTGTAGATACACAGGTGCTGAGATGCTTGAGAGTGCTACATCCACATCACCTTATGCACCAGCAGCACACACAGTCTTAGCAGCATGAAAAGAATGTTCATCATCTTCTCAGCATGCATGCTGAGATGTCAGTGTCAATCACAGCAGACAGGTGAGGACTGTAGTGAAACAATCTGCTTATGCCACATGAAGTGTCTGCTTCACTGGTAGCTTCACTCCAGCTAATTCTCCACCACCCTTTATGGAGGGTCCGTGTACAAGGTGCAAGCTGGCACTTGTTATTTTTTCATGCTTCCCCTCTCCTGTTTCTGAATCTACCAATGAGAAAGGCTGGGTATTATTGAGTGTACTACCCTGATAGAAACACAGAAAATCCTGCATTCCTGACATGGTGCTCAAAGAGGACAGTTTCTGTCCCAGTTTGCCAGACGGGGCCATATCTTTATCCAAAGTAAACTGCAGCAGGTAACGCAAAGGCAAACACAGCTGATCAATGCAGAGAGCCACTAATCACTCAGATAAAGTTATTGCATAAAAGCAGCCCTCTGCCTGCCCGCAATACATGCACCCTTTCCCTGCTTCATTTTTGCCAAGAGCGAGTGTGCTGCATGGGAGAAGAGGAGAAAGACATTAATTACTGAAGGTAATTGCAAGGAATAGTGTGGTAAAGAGAAGGGACTTCCCAGGAACTGTAAGTAGCATGGTTGAGGAATAGTGACTGGAAAAACACAAGCAGAGTAGCTGCCTGGACATACAGCCCTGCAGCATCAGGACTACTTGTGTTTTCTCCCAGTTCAGACAAGATAAGGAAGAGTTGAATGGTGAATTTACAGGGACAAGAGGCATGACCTCCCAAGGAGAGGGCTGATACCTGACTCACCAACACTGACCTACAGCCTCAGAGCACACGACACTTGCATATCCCTTGGACTTGCAGCTCTGGGCTCCCCAGAGCTTGACTTTGCATTCAAAGAGGGCTCGCTCCATCCCTATGCACTCCACGGCATCAACCCAGTTCAGATGAGGTCCTTCCCCAAATCTGGAAGAGCTTGAGGCAGAGCGTGCTGCCCCACAGCCCAGCTGCCTGCAAACCACATAAGCTTCAGCCAGGTCCCAGCCGTCAGCACAAACAGTTCCCCAGCGCTGGTCATGAAAAACTTCAAGCCTTCCAGAGCATTTATCAGAGCCATTCACAAGGCGGAGATCTGCTAAGTCAGAAATGCCTGATCCTGCAACATCAGAAAAAATAAACATGTAAGAGGACACCTTCTGTTCTGTGAAACCTTGAGCTACCAGAAATGCATTTGCACAAGAGGCTGAACAGCTTTGAGGGTCAAGGATGCACTGACAGCGAGAGATAGGGACGACTTTTAGATGTGACACCAATTAGGTGGGGAAAAAAAAAAAAAAAGAGGAGTTGGTGACCAAGGCTTGTTCAGAATGGGCTTGGGCAATATAGTTTAGGCTATTTGAATGATGAGAAGCTGCCAGGATTTGTGCTAAATAACACCAGTCAAAAGCATGCCAGAGATCTCATTGTGGAGATGCCAGCACAAATGGGCTATAGCCATTTAATTTTCTTGAGCTTTATCAGAGTATAGGTGCTGTCCTCCATCCAAAGGTGAATGACGAGGGATTGATTTCAAAAGTCTCCATTCTGGCTGCAAATTGTTCTTGAATCACAAGCCCTTACAACCACATGGAATCACCAATTCAAGCTTCAGGAATGCTTGCTGCTGTGTGATGTTTACCTGAGCACACCACACTGACAACTTCATGATGATAACAGTTGTGGATACCCCATCCCTTGAACTTGCATTCAGAGAGGGCAGCTTCTGTCCCTGTGCAGTTGACGTCATCCAGCCACATGGGTCCCTGTCCTTGCCCAAAGTAAGCCCTCGGTGGAGTTGATATTACCGCCCCACAGTCCAGCTGCCGGCACACCACTGCAGCATCCAAGAACTCCCAGCTGTCATCACACACCGTTCCCCATTGCCCATTGTGAAACACTTCCAGTCTCCCAGCACAGCGACCTGGGCCATCCACAAGTCGAATTGGAGCAAAACTGGAAACAACTGAGCCTGCAAGCAGAGAAGCAACTCAGTCAAACCCTGAACATCCATTCAGTTTCTGCGCAGAAAGATGAGGAATGTTCATTTTCATTGGCAGTGCTTCACAGAGCGTTGTGGTTACATTGCCTCTGAATCCACAGCACTGTGGAGACACTCGTTGAAGGATCTGAGAATATTTGCTCCAGCAGAAAGTTGGATAAATCATAGAATCACAGAATCAGAGAATCACAGAATCAGAGAATGGCTTGAGTTGAAAGGGACCTTGAAGATTATCTTCTTCCAACAGTAGCCATCTTCCATCCAGTGGGATGGTGGAAGAGGACCTGGCCATATCGGAGCAGCTAGTATATCCCAACCCAGTCCTATGCAGTGAAACCCACCTGAGCACACAACTCTAGCGTGCTTTCCACGGCTGCAGCTGCTCTTTCCCCATGGGCTCGCTCTGCATTTCGTAAGAGATGTTTCTGTTCCGTCGCAGCTCACGTTGTCCAACCACACGCGCAGAGATCCAGCATCCAAGTGTGCTTCACCTGAGGCTGACAGTGCTGTCCCACAGCCCAGCTGACGGCACACAACCTCGGCATCCTTTTTATCCCAGCCATGGTCACACACAGCTCCCCACATCTCCTCGTGAAACACTTCAACTTGGCCAGCACAGCGATGTGAGCCATTCACCAGTCGGAGATGAGCAGGCTCTGGGATGATCGAGTCTGCAAATATCCAAGAGTGTTATAAATGCTGGAAATTTCCTTCCGTAAATCCCTTCTACATAATTCCTTCCATGCTTATCTGCTTACACTTAAGATTCTGGCTCCTCTTCCAGTCACTAAAAGGCAAGGAGGAGGGGAGAGTAGGAGGGTTTCTCTCTGTAACACAATACTGCTCCCACCGCTTGCACTACGCGAGTTTCTAATCCCCACTCCCACCATGAAAAGCTCACTGGAGAGTTTATTTGCACCAGACTTTCCCCCTCGGTGTTATTCTTCCTGTTGTTGGACATGGTCAGTCTCAAAGGTTCACGGGGAAGGTTGTCTGCTGGAATTTCTCCCATCTTCCTAAATAAACACTTTGGTGTGGGAGGAAGGGACCCTCTTCATTCACCAGCTGCAGGACAAGTTTAGGGTGACCACACTGACTACTGATGCTGAAACCAGGTCCCAGCTCAGCTTTCTGTGAGGCATGGACCACATGTACCCACATCTTCTAGCAAGCTCCCTGACTTCCTTCAGAAGTGAAATGCAAGAGGAGCAGCACTCACCTGAGCATACCACGCCAGCATCTTCCCAGTGGTCACAATTAGTGATTCCCCATGGCTTGGCCAAGCAGGCAGATAGTGAGTACTCAAACCCTGTGCAATTCACACCATCCAGCCACACGATTTCAGACCCTTGGCCAAACTGAGCCTGTCCAGGGGCTGACAGTGCTCTCCCACAGCCCAGCTGTCTGCACACCACATTGGCGTCCAGCAAATCCCAGTTCTTGTCACACACAGTTCCCCAATGCTTGTTGTGTAAGATTTCAACCCTGCCAGCACAGCGGCTCCTGTAGTTCACCAGCCGGATCTGGTCACCCTCTGCATTAAACGAAAGAGCAAAAAATGGGAGAAGAGTTGGCACCCTGCAATCCACAAGTGGTTTCGCAGCATGGCAAGATTATCATGACACTGGAGCTGATCATTACATTTAATGACATCAGGCTTATGGACATTAGGCTCATTTCCTAACCATGGAAAAGATGCCTGAGACCAGTGGAGCCCAGCACCTTCTGGCAGAGGGGCAAGAATATGGAACCTGAAACTTCCCATTGCAACCATGCCAAGGGAAACAGCAAGAGTATCTCCAACCCACAGGTGTCCCTCGGCAATAAGGAAGCCACAGATGGCATATTATGTGCTGCAGAGGCAGAGAATTAAGGTGATGAACCAAGCATCGTTTCTCCCATGTCACTCGCAAGGTGGTTACCTGAACACACCACACCAGCTGATGTCCAAGGATGACATGTGCTGTTGCTCCATTGGCCTGTCTTGCATGTAAAGAGGGCGCTTTCTGAGCCTGTGCAATTTATATTGCCTGGCCACATCTGTCCGGATCCTTGACCAAAATGAGACCCAACAGGAGCCAACAGTGCTTCACCACAGCCCAGCTGCCTACACACCACTTGAGCCTCAGCCATCCCCCAGCCATCGTCACACAAAGCTGCCCAAGTGTTGTTGTGAAAGACCTCAACCCTGCCTCTGCAGCGAGTTGAACCGTTGACCAGGCGAAGCTCCATTGAAATAGAAATCCCTGAATCTGTAAATGAAAAGAGAGAGACATGACTGTTTGATGGAGTTGTGCATCCTCTGTGCGTGGTGAGCTTGCACTAAAAACTTCTTTAACACCTTTTATGGCACAGAAAATGGTTGAGACAGACATGGGAATTCAATATTTAAGGATGGCTTGTAAGAAAGAAGAAATAATACCATTTACAGTGCGTGCTATGAGAGGAGAAGAGGTAACAGCTTTAAACCAAAACAGGGCAGACTTCAATTAGATATAAGCAAGAAATTCTTCGCTGTGAGGAAGGTGTGACAGAAGAACAGGATGCCCAGTGATGATGTGGATAAACCATCATTGAAAGTGATCAAAGTTAAATTAGACAGGACTTCAAGCAACCTGAAAATTCTCCCTGCCCGTGACAGAGATGTTGGACTAGATGTTGGAAGGTCCTTTCCAGACCAAACCATTCTAAAATTCTATGAACACCTGCAGAAATCTTTGCATGGTATAGGTTAGTTGTCCCCAAGACAAATATGTGTAGGTGCGTGGTAATCCATGTGTGTGACTGCAAATGCCCATTTGAATCTGGGGAATCCCAGACAGCTCACTTGTCTTGCAAGTCAGCAACAGTGAGAGGCAGCAGAGATAGAAGACATTCCATGGTAACTTGCCTGCATGCAGCACCAAAAAGTGACACTGTAATGAGCTCTCTGAGAACATGCTCAGTGCTGTTGAGCATTTACAAGATCCCTCACAAAACTCTGTGATATCTGTGAAATATTCTGTATGCTGTCGTTTAATCTTTAGATCTGAGTGATAGTTACCTGAACATAGCACTCCAGCATCCTCTCCATGGTAGCAGTTGTTGACTCCCCATGCACTTGCCTTGCAGTCGAAGATGGATTCCTCCGTACCAGTGCAGTTCACCTCATCCAGCCAGATAGTATCTTGGCCTCTCCCGTAGTGAGCCGCTTTAGTGGCCAGCACTGCTGTTCCGCAGCCCAGTTGCCGGCACACCACATTAGCATCAGCGAGGTCCCAGCCATCATCACAGATGGTGCCCCATCTTTGGTCATGGAGGACCTCCACTCTTCCTGCACAGCGACTGGGGCCATCGAGCAGCTGGAGCCGACCGATCTTGGAGATGTGGGATTCTGTAGACAACACAAGAGGAATGGTTGTGGGCCACTTGTGTGCAATGAGGTACAGCAGGAAGGGGGACAGGCATGGCATGGAGGTCCCATACAACAGGCTGGTTGTGTCTACCTGAGCATTCCACGCTGGCATCCTCCATGTGGACACAATTGTGATGTCCCCACGGCTTGGCCTGGCATTCAGAAAGGGCGGCTTCTGTCCCTGTGCAGTTGACATCATCCAACCAGATTGGTCCTGTTCCTTCTCCATGCCGAGCCCCTCGTGACACCGACAGCACCGTTCCACAGCTTAGCTGCCGGCACACAACCTGGCCATCATGGGCATCCCAGTTGTCACCACACACCGTCCCCCATATCCCGTTGTGGAGCACCTCCACTCGCCCAGCACAGCGGCCATGGTCACTGACCAGGCGGAGTTCTGCCAAGTCTGAGGACGCTGAACCTGCAGAATCAAGAGGGAAAAGAGGTCTGGAGGTGTCATCCTAGGGTAGATGGGGCTCAGCTGCTCACTTATTTGAGATGCCTCTGCCCCCTGGTGTTGGTCAGAGGAGAGGTTTCAGAGAAACTGCTGACTGTACTACTACTTATCTTCAGCTTGGAGGAGTCTGAAGAAAGACCTCTTTGTAGCCTGAGGGAAGTGGTCATAGCTCCAATTTTGTCAGTATTCAAGAAGAGCTTGGACAACACTCTTTAGATACATGATTTAACTTCAGTTGTCCTGGATAGAGCTAGAATTCAGGTCCTTGCAGGTCCTTTCCAACTCAGAATATTCTTATCCTACATGGCCAAGGAAACCTGAGATGGCCCTGTGTCTCTGTTTATATGCATCTGAGTCCCATCCTACTGCTAGGTTGGGGTAATTCAAGCACAGATACAGGTTGAGTGGAGAACGGCTTGAGAGTAGCCCTAAGGAGAAGGATTTGGTGGTGTCAGTTGTTGAAAGTATCAGCATGAACCATCAGTGTGCTCTTGCAGCCCAGAAAGATACTATATCCTGGGCTGCATCAAGAAAAGCGTTGGGAGGTGATTTAGACTAGATATTAGAAAGAAATTCTTTACTGTGAGGGTAGTGAGACATTGGAACAGTTTGCCCAGAGAGGTTGTGGATGCCCTCTTGCTAGAAGAATTCAAGGCCAGGCTGCATGAGGCTGTGAGCAACCTGGACTAGTGAGAGGTATCCCTGACTATAGCAGGGGGATTGGAACTAGATGATCTTAAAGGGTCCCTTCCAATGAAAACCATTCTGTGATTCTGTGATATATGATTCTATGATTTCTCTCATTACTAGAGTAATGTCCAGAGAAAGGCAGCATAGATGGTAAAGGGTGTAGAGGTCAATATGTATGAGGAGCAGCTGAAGCCGTTTGGTTTGTTCAGCCCAGAGAATACTGGGGGAAGCATGGTGGCCAGCAGATTTCTCATCAGGGACAGGTGAGGATAATTTTGGTGATATCAACAGAACCCGAGGGAAGGCATGGAAATACATCAGGGGAGAATCAGGCTGGGTGTTTAGGAAAAGGTTCTGCATTAGAGTGAGGAGGGCTTGGAACGGGCTGCCAGGAGCAGTGATCACAGTCCTGAGCTGAAGAAGAACAAGTAGTGTTTGAACAGCAGTCTTCGATATATGGTTTAACTCTTAGCCTGACCAGTACTGAGTGAGGAGTGAGTTCCTTCCAACTCAGGATAATCTGACTATAACTGGTGATTGTATTCCTGTACATGCCCTGGGCTCCCTGAGGCAACGCTAACAGTCCTGAGTGTTTGTAAGCTTTTAAGTGCCATCTGTGTATCTAAATGCCTGAATTTACTCCTCATAATCTCAAAATGGATCCCACACCCCAGGAGTTCTCTTGCGGCTCATGCAATAGATAAACGGTTGTATAACAGCTACACACTGAGTTTGGAGAAGTGGAAGAATTCTTATTCATGGGAAGGTTTCCTCACTGCAAGACCTGCAGCAAAACAGTGCCTCTAGTTCCTTATGCGTGCTTAGCACAAGCAGTAACAAAGTGGAGCAATAAGCTAACTGGAAGTGACTAATGCAGAGAGCCTAACGGTCAGCATAAAAATAAATGCTGAAGAGGAATGTGCTTACATTCTGTCAAGAGATTTTTGACCATGGATGATGATTTCCAAAGAACTGGGGCACCAATCTGTGCTCAGCTCCAGCACAGTACTGCTGTTCCCAGAGCTGAGTCATAAGCTGTGTTGGGATCTGGTGCCTGCGTGTTCCCTCACCCAGGTACCCCATCCTCCACAACTGCTGAAATCTGAGCAGCTGAATGCCTCGTCCTCCTTTTATCCTTCTTCTACCAGCACAGAGAGCAAGGGGTAACACTGTCCACCTAAAATGGGACCTGCCTTCTGCAGGGGCACATCACTCTGCTGTTTGCTTTCATCTGCTGGTTCTCTGTCGCATGCCTGAGTTAGAACACTCAAGGAAGACCAATCAGTTCCAGTTGGGAAAGTGCAAGTATTTCCCTAAATCAGCAGAGAGTCAGATATAACACGTGGGAGGTCACAGAGGCCAGAAGGAGGAAGAAGCAGTGTAGAAATCAAATCCCTGCATCACTCTTAGACACGAGCCAGAAGTAGGGAGCTGTAGGCTTCCTGAAAAGGACAAACTGTCCTTCCATGTGTAGGCTGGATTAGCTCAGCTCTTTAATTTATAAGGGCAGAGAGTAAGAAAATGTCTTTGCAAAGACACCGCTAGCATTGTGCTCCCTTTCCTCATTATTACTAAAAACTACCCTCTCAAAAGCAATAACAAATCAACCTCACAGCCTAGACTTTGCAGAGCTGGTGTATTGCTTGGTATTTTTCTTTCATTGCCTTGGGCAGAGAATGAGAGGTCATTGCTACCCTAGGCAGTCCCAGCCCAGATGACTCCTATATGCCTAGCTGCCTGTACTGACAGAGAAAGCACCTTCCAAGTTTCATTTCCTCTAAACATGATCTGAAAAAGAGGGGAGAGCTGAAAAAGCACTTAAATAGTGCCCAGATCAAATAACCCACTTCTGCTCTGAGTTGTGGCAACTTGAACAAAGCCCTAGGCCCCTTCTTAACCAATCCCATAACAAAGCCTGCATGGGGACATTGCTCTTACCCATCCTACCCCATGCAAATGAGAGTTGAGTTCACCTGAGCCCCCTGTATTCTGCTATACCAGTAATTGTTTGCATTCAGCCTTGAATAAACCAGGGTTAAACAGGATAGATAAAAACATCTCTCCTGACTCCAAAACCAACACAAGATATTCCTTCTTGCCCCAGATAATAGAACCACAGAAACATAGGATCATAAAACCATACAGTCACAGTATCACATTATTCCTTGGGTTGGAAGAGCCATTAAAGCCCATGTAGTCCCAACAGCCCTGCCATGGGCTTATTGCCCCCCACCATATCATATATCACACCCATCCAACCTTCAAGGCCCCAGGGATGGGACAGTCAAAGGTACTCTGCACAGCCCGTGCCAATGCTAGCTATCCTATTTCCTCCTAACACCTCACCTGAATCTCCCCTCAATTAGTTCAAAGCCATTCAGTCTTCTTCTATCACTGTCAGAACTTGTCAAAAAGTGGTCTCCTTCATGTTGATCAGCTTCCTTTATGTACTGGAAAAACTCAGTGAGCTGTCCCCTCAAGAAATGAATCCCAGAACCTTTGACCAGCCTGTGCTGTACTCCAAGAAACCCTGGATCCCCACTCCTGCTCCACTCCCACTACAGGAGCACACATTGCGCATGGGATCCCTGTGGTCAGAAGCAAAGCATCACTCACCCCAAAGGCACACCATCAGGAGGAGGACCCCCACACTCTTGGCTCCAGTGCAGGTGGGTTGGTTTCTGCCCCAGGGGAACCTGGGTGAGGGATGGAGTGCACCAGGCAGCCCCATGTTCACACATCCATGGGCTGGAAGCTGGAGCAGCACACCCTGCTGAGGGCCAGCAGCTGAGTGCCAGGTCCCACCGGCCAGCTGGGAGGGACAGAGAGGAACTGGGGCAGATGGGAGTGACAGGCATTTCAGCAGCAAGCCCTCTTCCTGTTCCCTCCTTTGCTCTGGGCTTTTCCCTGCTTTGCCAGCCCAGCTTCCTCTGCCCCTTGGTCACTTGGGCTTTGTGTGACTCTGTTCCAGCAGGTGACCCTCTGCTCCACGCCACAGCCTGCTCCTATCTCCAGGTTGTGAAATGGAGAGCTGTTCCAGGAACATACAGAGCAAACACAACCCTCTCTGCACCCTGGTCCCGTGTTCTACGTGCCAGCCCCAAGGGCATCTCCGTGATCCTGCTGTGCCATGGGTACAGCACAAGATGACTTCTGATGACCTAAATCAAGCTTTCATGTACAGGAGTTGGGGAAATTCTGCCTGTTTTGTTTCATTAAATGTATCTGACTAGATTTTGAGGGATAAGAGTGCATCAACTGCAAGAAAATGAACTGTGAAATGTTGAAAATGCCTTTTAGATGGAGTCTGGATCCTGTATGACACTGAGCTGGCCGGAAAACACACTCATGCCAGAGGGAAAGGGGGAAATAAATATACATATAAATACACTTGAGGAAAACTTGTATTCTGCTCCATACATTTCCCCTAACCAGTGTGGGTTCCCACTAGAACAATCAACATGGCCAATGGCTAAGGCATTTGTATAAGTTCACTGACATTCGGATTCAGTTTAAAAGAAAATGGACAAAATTATTCTTTTACTCAATAGAAAAATCAGGCGAGGCACAGGAATTTTCTGGGTTTTTTTTTGTCTCCCATCCCTTGCAAAGTGCACAACCTCTTGGCATGCAATTTTGCAAGGAGGGGGTCAGAAGCATGCTACTGGGAGAAAAGAAAAAAAGAAAAAAAAAAAAAAAAGAAAAAAAAAGAGCTTGCAAAATCGTTAAATTAATGCCTCTTGTTGTTCCAAATGGGGATGTTAAAATTGTGGTTGGTGCTGTGCTAGTGGTGCACTGAAGATAGGGTTGAGGAAGGATGTGGCTCCAGTAGGAACAGGGTGGAGAGTTCTTGCCCTGTGTGTACAGAAATAAGAAATGAAACCAAAGCCAGTTATGGGAGAAGGATCTAGCATGACCAGGATGATCTTAGGCTGAATTGAAATGTTCAGCCTGGCAAAAACCAACAGAGTTGTAGAGAAGATAGTAGGAGGAATAAATAAGAGAAACATGAACTGCAGGGACATGCTGAGAGCATGCAGAGGTAGGGCTGCAGAGCAAAAGGAAAAAGATGTATATGAAACAAAAGTAAAGCACTAGTACAAGAATGGTGGTGAAAAGCTGGAAATGAATCCAAGCTCATAAAAAGAAGAGTAGTTGAGAAAGGCAACTGCTTTCTGTTGTAACAAAGCTCAGTGTGCCCAAGGACTTTGTTCCCCTGCTCTGTCAACAAACAGGACAGCAACAAAGAAATTCCCGACACTGACCATCTCAAAAATGCTATGAACTGTCCTAGCCTGACACGGCCAGTGCAGCTGTGAGCGAGAGTGCTTCTGTTTTCATAGCTTAGGCAAATAGCTGCTCTGAAAGTGACTTGTGCTTCTGTGTCCCTTCTTTCCCTTTTAATTTGTGTGCTGTGTCCTATGGGAATTCTGAAAATCCTTCCTGAGATACTGAGGTCCTTGCCCAAGCTCAGATCTAGGAGGTGCTGATCCTACACATTGGAGACGTGAAGAACCCTCAGTAATCCAAGCTATCTGATCTGAACTTCCCTTAGTAATAGCAGGGCATGATTCAGGGGTTCTTTGATACATCTTCTGCCTTGAGGAATGCAATCATGTTCCTATTATAAAGACATTTTCTAAACTGTGAACATATTTTGTGAACATATACACACACAGAATGATGCTGATAGTTGATGCTTTCCTTATACACAGGCTCCAATCCTTTTCTCAGGCAGTAACTGAGACTGAGCCTTCCATTTTCCCCTAAACTTTGGGACAAGCAAGGCTGGAGGACTAGGTCTTCCAAGGCAGCCAGAAAAAAAAAAAAAAAAGGCTCATATGTTGGCAGGGGATGTTTTTTTTTTTCCCCAACCCTGTGTTCACATTTCTGCCGTCAAACTGTGAACCTCAGAGACTTGCTAGGAACATGTGTGAACCCTTTCCCTGTTGAGGAAGAAAAGTCTTTGGGGCGGAAATTTATTTAGGGGAAAATAAAAACACAGAAAAATGGGTTGGTATTGGAGCTGGCCCATCTTTGTTGATGATGTAGATGAGGGCAACGAATGTATGCTCAATAAGTTTGCAGATGACGCCATGTTGGCAGGAAGTGTCAATCTGCCTGGAGGTAGGAAGGCTCTACAGAGGGGCCTGGACAGGCTGATTGCTGAGCTGAGGCCAATGGGATGAGTTTCAACAGGACCAAGTGCTGACCAAGGCTGTGCTGCCATCCAGCAAGACCTAGATGGGCTGGAGAGTTGGGTTGGGAGAAATTGAATGAAATAGAACAAGGGCAAATGTAGAGTCTTGCATCTGGGCAAGAACCAGGTACCAGTATAGTCTGGGGACTAATCTGTTGGAGAGCAGTGTAGGGGAAAGGGACCTGGGAGTCCTGGTGGACAGCAGGATGACCACGAGCCAGCACTGTGCCCGTGTGGCCAAGAAGAACAGTGGCATCCTGAGGTGCATTAGAAGGGCTGTGATAGGAGGTCGAGAGAGGTTCTCTTCCCCCTCTATTCTGATGAGACTGAAATATTGTGTTCAGTTCTGGGCCCCTCAGTTGAAGAAGGGCAGGGAACTGCTTTAGAGAGTAGAGCGCAGAGCCACAGATACGATGAAGGGAGTGGAGCATCTCCCTTACGAGGAAAGGCTGAGGAAGCTGGGTCTCTTTAGCTTGAAGGAGACTGAGAGGTGACCTCCTTAATATTTGTAAATATATAAAGGGGGAGAATCGGGAGGATGGAGCTAGGCTCTTCTCAGTGACATCCAATGATAGGACAATGGGTGCAAGCTGGAACATAGAAAGTTCCGCATAAATATTAGAAAAAAACTTCTTCACAGTAACAGTAACAGAACACTGGAACAGGCTGCCAAGAGAGGTTGTGGGGTCTCCTTCTCTGGAGACATTCAAAACCTACCTGCATGCATTCCTGTGTGTCCTGATCTGGGTGTACCTGCTCCAGCAGGGGAATTGGACTAGATGATATTTTGAGGTCTCTTCCCTGACATTCTGTGATACTGTGAGTACTGCACTTTGGCCACAACAACTCCAGGCAACACTACAGGCATGGGGCAGAGTAGCTGGAAGACTGTGTGGAAGAAATAGACCTGGGGGGGTTGGTTGATACTGGACTGAGCATGAGCCAGCAGTGTGCCCAGGTGACCAAGAAGGCCAATGGCATCCTGGTTTGTATCAGCAGTAGTGCAGCCAGCAGGAGCAGGAGGTGATGATCCTTCTGTATTCAGCACTGGTGAGGCCGCACCTCAAGTGCTGTGTTCAGTTTTGGGCCCCTCACTACAAGAAAGACATTGAGGCCCTGGAGCGTGTCCAGAGAAGGGCAACAAAGCTGTGAGGGGTCTGGAGCACGAATGTTATGGGGAGTAGCTGAGGGAGCTGGGATTGTTTAATCTGGAGAAGAAAAGGCTCAGGGGAGACCTTATTGCTCTCTATCAGTCTCTGCATGAATCACGGGGGCGTATTCTGCATAGCATCCCAGACTTACAGGGCGTAAAGTGCCCTGAGGATAACTGATCTGCCTGTTAAAGGCAGATGTAACAAAGGCATTGAGGACCTCAGCTTATTCCTTATCCTCAGTGGTCACATTCCCTGCTGCATCAAGTAAAGGATGGAAATTATCCTTGGATCTGTTCTTACCGTTTACATGTTTGTAAAAGGATTTCTTGTTCTCTTTTACTGCAGTGGGCAATCTGAGTTCAAGTTGGGCTTTTGCCTTCCTGACTTCCTCCCTGCATTCCTTAGCAACTTGCTTGTAATCGCCCCTAGTAGCCTGTCCCTTCTTCCAGAGAACATAGACTCCCCAGACAGAATATCTGGGGTTGGAAGAGGCCATAAAGATCATTTTTTCTTTGGCTTGGCAAATCTTCACCATAAACTGGTGCAGCTTGTGGTCATTTCTTCTCTCCCTTTTGGCATTGGGACATTCCTCTCTCCCAACCATGGACCCTATGGTCAATGGTTTTGGGATCAGAATTGGCTCCATTGGTTGATCCATTAGGAATTGAATCACACACAAGCCATTCGTTGTGGCTAGCACAATATCTTACCCAACATCAGTAATTTTCAGACTCCTATATCTGACTTGACTATCTATTACCCTTCTATAGACAAAGGACCCATTTTTCCATCACGTTCACCATGCGTAGACTTCAGGTTAAGTCTCAACGTATCCCAGAATACATAAATAATATTGCATTCTTGCTCTTCCAGGTTTCAGGATTTTTTAATAGAATTCAAAAATTGGATTGAATAAATACAGTGGGTGAGGTACTTCATTCTGGAGAGGCTTTGAAGCGCATTGTTCATTTTGCAACATTAGCTACGTACAGTTCAGTAGAGCATCCTGCTCACTTCTTCCTGGTTCAGGAAATGATTTCCACGGGAGATTAGAGGAAAAGGTGTTATCCCTGTTGGGGTGATGGAATGAGCAGGATTGTAGGGCTGGGAATGAGGGTTCTGTGCAGGCAAATGGTGTTGGGATGCTGAAGTCTACCTGGAGGATCATCCAAGGTTTATCATTTTGAGAAGACCTTTTTTGGAGACTGAAGGACTTATGGTGCTGTGTGTGGTCAAGGGTGAAACTGGGACCCCCAGAGGCTCTGTACTGTGAGCCAGGGCTATGGGCACACGTGATGGGATTGCTAGAGGAGATCTTCTTTGCACTCCTCTTAGGGCGGTTCTGCTCCTCTGATTCCACAGAACAGTGTCTCTGCTGCTTTCTGAGGTCTTGAGAGCCTTGCCTTCAATATCAGAAGTGTGGCTAACTAAGACATCCCAGCATTCTCCATTTTCCTTACACGTGACTTGTCTGCAAAACAAAGGAGCAGGATAGTGCAGGATAGAAGGTACAAACCCCAATCCCAGAAATGCATTCAAAAGCACAATGAGCCCTGCAGGGAGACCAGGGGCATCACGCATGGTGGTCGTCCTGCTCTTACCCAGGATGCGTCCAGCCTGTCTTCTACATCTCACTCCCAAGTACATGACCAACAGGATCCCACAGAACATCGCCACCACGCCAAGAAGACCTGACAACACTGTGCAGGAATGCGTAATATCTGCAGAAAGAGTTCAGCGTGGAGGAGTTTGGTTAGATAGTTGGACCCATGCTCTCTTTTAGAGTTTCTTCTTACCCTTCATTTTTTCTGCACATTTTTGGGAAATTTCAGTATCTTCCATCACAACTTTCCCTGGGGCTCAGGCACCACCCTGTCAGCTTATCTTTGCTGAGTGCATGGAACCCTACCTTGGACTAATGGAACCAGGGGAGATCTCTGCATTCTCAGACACCCATGGGAGACAGCAAGGCATTACAGAGCCCTATTACAAATAGGAGACTACACATTTGCAGAAATCAAAGCCCACTGGAAATTGTCTTGCCTAGTCTCAGCCACATCTGCTGAAATGCATTCTCCTAATTAATACCACATTAATGTCTACAGCTACTTCCTTCAGGTGCGTCTACCCTATCTAATGGTTTCTGGAAGCACTTTCGCCCGTCTGGAAAGGAGATAAAACTAGGGCAGGAGGTTTGAGGTTTAGGGAGAATGGCTATCACCCCATGTCTTCTGTACCATTGCTAAGTGGGACCTCTATCTGTCTTAGAGACCTAGTTCGACACTAGTTCAGACAATAGTTCAGACTGGTGCCAACTGCAGTAGGATGATGGAGGTTCCTAGCACTCACCTTTCATCTCTGTGCACACCACACCGGCTGCCATGCCGTGTCTGCACAGGCCTGGGCCCATATTTCTCTGCTGGCACTCCAGGAAGAGCGATTCTGTGCCACGGCAGCTCAGCCCCTCCAGCAAGGTAAGGTCATGCCTTTGGCTGAACTGGCCTCCAATGGGTGCAGACTCTGCTGGTCCACAGCCCAGCTGCTTGCAGACTACCTTGGCCTCCAGCATGGTCCAGCTGCTGTCACAAATGCCATACCAGGTAGAATTGTACAGAACCTCCACACGCCCCGCACAAGGACCAGGACCATCCTGCACCCGCAGCTGCAAGGGGTTGGTGCCTGCAGTGGAGAGCAGAGAGGGGAGGTGATGTCCTTGGACCCTCCACACTCCTGGAGATGGAGAGTTTGGAAGGAGAGTGACATGGGCGCTAGCACAGGAAAAATGCTGACAGGTCAGGTTTGTGCTTTATTGACAGTTGCATGGAAGCAGAGGCTTGTGAGGAATAGCACACATACAACATGTATGCCAGCACACTATCTTGCACACACACACACATTGGCTCACATTTCATACGAGTATTCAACTAGAGACATGCTTTCTGACTCGCTCTAGGTCATTTTTTCAGTGTTCTGCTACAGGCAAGCAACCATTCAGCAGCACCCGTTGCTTAAAGTTAGGCTTACTGACCTACTCCAATGCCTTGCATGAGATTCCTCTATAAGCCACATCACTCGAGGACTAGTAGATGCAAAATGGGAATCAGGGGAGATCCACACTGTTCTAGGGCAGCCAGACACTGAACTCTCCTGTCTGGGAAATGTGCATCTTGATTTTTAACAGGGCTTTGCCCATCACAAGGTTCTGTCATTGCTAGAGTGACTGTGGTTGAGTCAGTATAAATTGGATGCACAACTCCTTGCAAAGACATATTATTAAGCACCTTCTGAATGTGCAAAGGCATTATAAAGCATGCATAAATGGCTCACAGTCAAAGAAACTTCTCAGAAGTCACCTATTACAATACTGCATCATTCTCAAGGTGTTCATGGCACCTTTCTCTCAAACACACATACACTGAATTCTTCCTTTCCAAGGAAAAGACATGGAACTTCCTAGATACAAAGCTGAATCAAAAAGTGCGATGGGGAGGCTCATTTCTGCCCTGTGTGTACCTGTAGTTGAAGGTGTCTGATAGCACAAGGCATTTTAATTCTACAGGCAAAGGTGAAATGGAATTAACAGTTCAATTCAGATAAACTAAACAAACAAAAAAAATTGAAGAAAATACCAGCAGTGAAGTTAATTTCTTATCAGGCCAATTTCCCTGTAGACGCGATGGATTCCCTACCATCTGACTTAAAACTTAAGTTGAATAGCTGTCCCAAAAGTCTGCCAAAAACTGATGTGGGTCATGAAGATCCCAGCCTGCTATGTACAAAGTTACGACTGAAGATAAGACTTCCTAGCCCGTCAGTTTTAAATATGTTCACCTGCAGAACTTTCCCCCATCCAAAAAATAACAACACAGTTTCCTTAGTGCTGGAACAGAAAAGGTGGGACAGTGCAGGCTGCTCCTGATCCACCTCTGAGGTGGGTTCATCTAACCAACAGTTGGAGTCTTCAGCGCAGAATATTCTCTACATGGGAGAGAGACAGGACCAGGCTCCTAAAAGTCCCTCAAGGCACTACAGGAGCAGAATTCATCTCTCCATAACATGAAATCTACAAACTGGCAAGCAGCATCTTCCAGTCTTGTGCACATGTTTTGGTACCTTAAGGCATCTAAAGGAGAATGAAGCATTGATAATTGAGAAATGGGGTCCTGTCCATGTGCAGGCAGTGGGGCCTAACTAGCAACTCAGGTAAGCAAATGTCATCTGCTTTGTAGTGTCTCCAGCCTGAGCATCTCTCCAGCCACTCTTGACTCAGTTAGCTGGATAAACTCTGACAGTGTCCAAAGTCTGGCCAGCTAATCCCATGAGTAGTCCTACAGATAGACACCTACACTTGGTATCTTGATCTCTAACCAATTTAGGAAACATCGTAAGATGTGAAGATGTGACATTGCTCAGGGTCTCCTGGCCTGGAGATGGAGTTAGGTTGCTTGCAATACCCTACATTGTCTTGGATTGCATACGGCTCTCAGACATGATTCAGGACGTGCAATCAACCTCATGCTCCTGCCTCAGTCAGGATATACCTGATAGGAAGCATCTACACCGAAGCAAATGAATACTATAAAAGGAATGGCAGTATTTCTGCTGCACTCCAAAAGAGGAAAGAAGGAAAAAGGAAAGTCTGTCACAATCCTTAGGCAGAACGATGTCTCTGTGTCCAAGCCCACAGCCCATAGAATTCCCATTGGATGGGGACACTTCTGGATATCCCACTCTTGTGCCCATAGTGTTACCTGTGCACACCACACCAGCATCCTCACTGTGACCACAGTTGTGTTCTCCCCAGTTGCTCAGTGTACACTCCTCTAGGGTGGACTCTGTTCCTATACAGTGAACGTTGTCCTGCCAGATGGGGTCTGAACCTTGCCCAAAATGAGCTGAGCCTGGTGCTGACATTGCCATCCCGCAGCCCAGCTCCCGGCACACGACTGCAGCATCCTGTAGATCCCAAGTGTCATCACACACGGTTCCCCACTTCTGGTCATGAAAAATCTCAACTCTCCCAACGCAGTTGTTTGATCCATTCATCAGCCTCACCAGACGGTGCTCTGAAGTCTTTATGTCTGTATAGGGAACAAAGTGTACATTCATGCTTGCTCAACAGCTATAGCTCCAAGGGATTAAACCATGGGAAAACTAGTACTACATCCTTCAAGATGCCTAGGGAGCACATTGTCAAAGATGTCTTGGGATTTTCCTCTCATCTATTCACATAAAAAGAGGCCACAGCTTCAGAGCTTGGAGTTCAGTGCCTGGCAAAGGGTTCTAGGATCAGTAGTGATCACGCAAAATTGTAGGAGGCACTGGAAACAAGTTTATGCAGCTAGAGTTATCAGAAAGGGAGTTGTCAGAAAGGAGAATAATTCTCTTTGGGTGGATCTTTCTGCACATGGTCTTTCTTACAGCTTGCTGAGGTCTTGTAGAAGGAAGGGCATCACCTGGTGTGGCATTCACAATATTCTCTGATTCTATTTTATTCTTCACCATGTGTGGCAAAGGCAGTTGTCTGAATAAAAAGATGTGATTTGATTGTTGCTGCACCAACCCTGCATAGTAACACAGCATAGCCTAAGTTGGAAGGGACCTTAAAGATCACCTAATTTCAGCCAGTATTTATAGATAGGGCTCACCTGAGCACACCACACCAGCATCCTCCCTGTGGGTGCAGTCGTTGGATCCCCATGGCCTCCTCTGGCACTGAGAGAGCGCAGCTTCTGCCCCCGTGCAGTTCACGTTATCCAGCCAAACACGGCCAGAGCCTTGCCCAAAGTGAGCTGAGCCTGGGGCTGAGACAGCTGTCCCACAGCCCAGTTGCCTGCACACCACTGTGGCCTCGCTCAGACTCCAGTCATCATCACACACTGTGCCCCACTGGTGGTCGTGTAGCACCTCCACGCGCCCCGCGCAGTGGCTGGGGCCATTCGCCAGGCGCAGCTGAGCTGGTTTTTCAGTGACTGTGCCTTCTGGTGGCAAAAGGGAGAGAGAAACATAGAATGCCTTTGGTTAAAAGGTAACTTTAATGATCGTAGGATCATGGGATGGCTTAGTTTGGAAAAGACCTTAAAGATAGTAGAATCATAGAATGGCTTATATTGGAAGATCATGCAGTTCTAAATGCCTGCTGTGGGCTGGCTGTCACCCAGCACATCAGGCTGCCCAGGGCCCCATCCAGCCTGGCCTTCAGGGTTGGGACATCCACAGCTTTTCTGGTCAGTCAAGGCTTCACTACTCTCTGAGTAAAGAGTTTCCACCAAAAATCTAACCTAAATCTCTCCTATTTTACTTTAAAACAATTCTCCCTTATTCTGGGAATGTTAGACTGTGTAAAAAGACTTTCTCTGTCTTTCTTCTAAGCCCCTTTTAAGTACTGACGTGTCAGTACTATCTCCCCAAAGCCTTCTCCAGGCTGACTGAGCCCAGCCCTCTCAGCCTGTCTTCTCAGGGGAGGTGCTTCATCCCTCTGATCATCTCTACAATGATGCTGCCAGTGTATTAATACAGGAAGATTCAGAGCTGTTGAGTAGGTGCACACAAAGCAGTGTAGCCTCAGAGCCCATCCACATTAAATGTGTGAACACTAAACTGTCCCCATAAACTTCTGCAATCTATTTCTAACAGGTCCAGAACCTGCTGTAATGGCTTGGAGATCTCAGCAATCTCCAGAGGAAAAGGCTTTCTGTTACACCCCAAGGAGTTCTGCTAAGAAGTCCAACATGACACTTTGCACTAGAGAAGAGAGGACAATGTCACCCTTCCACCAAGGTGTCTGCCATCCATCACTTTGTTGGAGCTTTGAAAATGGTATTAAGCCCTGGAGAAACGCATCCTCCTCTGAACTTCTGGTATGCCTGCATGATGTTATCAGAGCTTACCTGCACACACAACTCCAGCATCTTCTCCATGGTCACAGTTATTGAATCCCAGCGGCCTGGCTTGACATTGAGACAGGGCAGTTTCTGTCCCAGTGCACTGAACATTGTCCAGCCAAATGGGACCTGACCCCTGGCCAAAGTATGCCGAGTTATGGGATGATACTGCTTCCCCACAGCCCAGCTGCCGGCACACCACTTTGGCATTAGTAAAGCTCCAGTCGTCATCACACACAGTTCCCCACTGGTGATAATACAGTATCTCCACTCTCCCAGAACAGCGGTTCGAGCCATTCACCAGGCGCAGCTCTGCAGAACCAGTGCTAGGATCCAGGTTGTGGCTGTCTGAGCCTGCAAGAAGTAAAGAGGTGCACCGTGAAAACCCCTTGCCTCTCATTTCATAGAATTATAGGATCACAGAATCATAGACTCATCAAATGGCTTGAGTTGGTAGCATCAGACCCTTGCTACAAGCACATCTGTATGCCATTCATGCTCTCAGCAGCTGAAAAGCTCCCCACATGATCACAGAATAACAGAATGGCTTGGATTGGACAGGACCTTGAAGTGCATCCAGTTCCAAACCCACTGCCATGGGGCAGGGTTGCTACCCACTAGATAAGGCTGCACAGGGTGCCATCCAACCAGTTCTTGAGCACCTCCAGGTATCAGGCATCCGCAGCTTCTCTGGGCAATCTGTTCCAGTGCCTCACCGCCCTCTGAGTAAAGAATTTTCTCCTAACATCCAACCTTAATCTTCTCTCTTTTAGTTTAAAACTGCTTCCCTTGTCCTATCACTATCAGATCATGATTATCTATTGGGACAATTTTGGCACAGGGACGTACGATACCCACCAATTGCCTGTACCTCGATAAGCCACCAAATCTCCAACTCTGACATATTTTGTGGTTGCAAAAGATTTCTCAAGCTGATTTCACAATGACAGCGGTTAAAGCACAGGAACAATCTGGTGTCCCTGCTATTGGAAACAGTGAGGAAGTATCTGAATGCCTCCTTTTGATTCCTCTCTCCTGCCTAAAGTTGTCTTACAGTGCCTGAAAAGTATAATGGGTGGCTTCATCTCTAATGTTGTCTTTTTCTTTTTTCCCCAGAAATTCAACCAATGCAAGGATCCTTCCAATCATGGAGAAGTGTGATGCGCAAAAGGCACCTCCCACAGAAGTGGCTCCGCATCTCAGGACTTTTGCAAGGTGAAATGAGCACTGATTTCCTGATAATCCAGCTTCCAAAACTGGTTTCCAATTTGCTCTTTTGCCTACTGGTCTCCATATGGGATGAACCACAAAATATCCAACTGTATCCTCCCACCTTATGAATTCCTCAGGTGTTACTTGAGCAAACCACACCAGCGTCTTCACCATGGTGGCAATTGTTCTTCCCACAGTCATTTGCTCTGCAGTAAGAAAATGCAACCTCTGTCCCCATGCGTTTGACACCATCCAACCGGATAGGTCCAGAATTGCCCTGAATTGCCTGTCTCTGATGGCTGTTGCAAACCTCCACCCACAGTGGCTGGCAGTGCACTGCTGCAGCCCAGCTGCTGGCACTAAAAATTGGCATCTCCCAGGTCCAAGTGGTCATCGCACACCACTCCCAACCTGTTGCTGTAGAAGACCTTGATGTGGCCAGCACAGCGGTGTGATCCATCTGACAGCTGGAGGGGAACCCAGTGGGGAGTGAGCTGCTCCGCAAGGGACACAGCACTCACAAAGGGTCCTGCGCAGAAGAGCTGGGAATGCCTATACCACCTGTGCTAGCTTTACATGGTCTCTGCAACCAGCAACGTGAAGCACTTTTCCTTCGGTAGGCAAATAAAAAAAAAAATCCAGATCTAGGAGAGAAAATGCTCTGCATTTTCCTAATAAAAGACACTTGCCTTTAAAGGGGATTTGGATGTTTTTTTTTCCTGCATATGTTCAGGAACAAAATGAAAACACTGCAGTGAGTGGATGGAAAATTCTGAGTGTATGGAGTAGCTACCAGTCAGCTGTTGCATTAGGTGAAGTACCACCAGCAGGTCAAGAGAGGTGATCCTTCACCTCTGTTCAGCACTGGTGAGGGTGCTATGGGTTCAATTCTGGACTCCTCAGCACAGCAGAGACTTGGACGTGCTGGGAAACGTCCAGTGGAGGGCTACAAAGATGATGAAGGAATTGGAGCACATCTCCTGTGAGGAGCAGTTGGGAGAGCTGGGACTGCCCAGCTTGGAGAAAAGAAAGCTCAGGGGCATCTTATCAACATGTATAAATCTAAAAGGAGGGTGGAAAGAGGATGGATCCAGGCTCTTCTCTGTGGTGTCCATGAACAGGACAAGAGGCAATGGGCAAGACTAGAACATAAAGAAGTCTAAATATCAGGAAGCAATTCTTCACTTTTTGGGTGATGGAGAGCTGGCACAGTTTTCCCAGGGAGATTGTGGATTCTCCTCCTTGGAGAATTTGAAAAGCAGTCTGGACATGGTCCTGGGCAATGTCTCTGCTTGAGTAAAGGACTGGGCCAGATGGATTCAGAGGTCCCTTCCAATCTCAACTACTCTTTTGTTCTGTAATTCTGTTGTTCTATGCTAAGACAGTGAAGGGAGTTGTTTGGTGTGTAGTCTTGTATTTTAATTAGTGATTTGCATGATGCTGTATGAAGCCAAGAGCCAGTGGGTGGTGTTCCAGCTGTGCACAAAAATAATGAATTTTGATGGTCTGAGAAGCAAAGAGACATTATTTGGAAAGAAGAGAACATAAAATTAAGTAGGCATGAACAGGAAATAACACCTCAGCACCTCAGCTATCAGAGGATTTAAAGCACAATCAGCCATCTATGGTGTGAAGAGCAGCAGAAGTGCCTGCTCTCGTTAGAGGAAAGAGAACTTTAGGCCCCATCTTTGTAAATGAACAGCCTGGCCCTGAAGAAGTGGCCAACACAAATATGCTGTTTGTGATCTTAACAGCAAAAGACTGGTAAGGCTCCAAATATTTCCCAACTACTCTGTGCGAGGAAAACAGTGCAGAGGCCAAAGTAATTATCCAGCTAGTAAGGCCTCCTGCCCCATCCACCATTTTCCCTTCCTTTTTAAAGGCTGACAGGCAAAAGGAGGCTTTGCCAAGCCTGTCTGCAAGCCCAATCTCCCCATTCTTGCAGATCACAGATCCCTCTTTCCCCATACACATGTTAGAACATGTGGGATGCACCTTCTCCCATGCAAATGCTACTCACCAATGAGGCATGCCAAGTAGATGAGGAGCCCTGATAAAGCATAACTAGCCAGGGTGCACTGGACAGGCAGAAAATGTCCTGAACGCCCCATGCCACTGCTTCTAGGGCAGGTGATCCTACGAGCAAGAGCTGCAAGCTAAGCGGAGTGATGCCAAAGTCAGAAGTTATATGATTGGTTCCCTGCTCTGCAAAGCCCTGCCCTGTGTTTGCCCTGTGCTACAGCTTACACATGAGGGGAGCACAGGGGCAGACACTGACCTCTGCTTTCTGGTGACATCAACAAGATCCAAGCGAACATCATGGAACTGCATCAGGGGAGGGGAGGATCAGGCTGGATGTTAGGAAAACATTCTGCACTAAAGATAAGTAGGCGTGGAACAAGCAGCTATAACAGCCCTGAGAGTTCATAAGCTGCTGAGTGCCATCTGTATCTAAATGCCTGAATTTACTCCTCATAATCTCAAAATGGATCCCACACCCCAGGAGTTCTCTTCTGGCTCATGCCGTTCTGTGGCTGTATAACCATACAACAACTGCATGCAGTGCAGACACACCCAGTTTGGAGAAGTGGAAGAATTCTTATTCGTGGGAAGGTTTCCTCACTCTGCAAGACCTGCAGCAAAAAATTGCCTCTAGTTCCTTATGCGTGCTTAGAACAAGCAGTAACAAAGTGGAGCAATAAGCTAACTGGAAGTGACTAATGCAGAGAGCCTAACGGTCAGCATAAAAATAAATGCTGAAGAGGAATGTGCTTGCATTCTGTCAAGAGATTTTTGACCATGGATGATGATTTCCAAAGAACTGGGGCACCAATCTGTGCTCAGCTCCAGCACAGTACTGCTGTTCCTAGAGCTGAGTCATAAGCTGTGTTGGGATCTGGTGCCTGCGTGTTCCCTCACCCAGGTACCCCATCCTCCACAACTGCTGAAATCTGAGCAGCTGAATGCCTCGTCCTCCTTTTATCCTTCTTCTACCAGCACAGAGAGCAAGGGGTAACACTGTCCACCTAAAATGGGACCTGCCTTCTGCAGAGGCACATCACTCTACTGTTTGCTTTCATCTGCTGGTTCTCTGTCGCATGCCCGAGTTAGAAACTCCAGGAAGACCAATCAATTCCAGCTGGGAAAGTGCAAGTATTTCCCTAAATCAGCAGAGAGTCAGATATAACACGTGGGAGGTCACAGAGGCCAGAAGGAGGAAGAAGCAGTGTAGAAATCAAATCCCTGCATCATTCTTAGACACGAGCCAGAAGTAGGGAGCCGTAGGCTTCCTGAAAAGAACAAACTGTCCTTCCATGTGTAGGCTGGATTAGCTCAGCTCTTTAATTTATAAGGGCAGAGAGCAAGAAAATGTCTTGGCAAAGACACCGCTAGAATTAACTTTGAAGATGAGTCTGAAATGGATGCACTGCAGGCACTCACTTCCCAGACTCATGCTCTCCATTCCCCACGCACATGGGCATTGTGCTCCCTTTCCTCATTTTTACTAAAAACTACCCTCTCAAAAGCAATAACAAATCAACCTCACAGCCTAGACTTTGCAGAGCTGGTGTATTGCTTGGTATTTTTCTTTCATTGCCTTGGGCAGAGAATGAGAGGTCATGGCTACCCTAGGCAGTCCCAGCCCAGATGACTCCAGCAAGCCAGGAGATGCTGACTCTGGAAGAGCAGTCACCATTCTGAAACTTCCAGTAGTAGGATTTCCAGAAAGAAAGTTTTCACTGCTCATGAATTGATCACCAGAGAGGAAGATAACCCAAGCATGTTATAGTATCTTTTTTTTTCATGAGGAAGTGATACAAGCTGGTTTAGTAACAATCAGTTAGGAAATTAAGCTTGTACTGGCAGAGAAAGTACATTCCTAGTTTCATTTCCTCTAAACATGATCTGAAAAAGAGGGGAGAGCTGAAAAAGCACTTAAATAGTGCCCAGATCAAATAACCCACTTCTGCTCTGAGTTGTGGCAACTTGAACAAAGCCCTAGGCCCCTTCTTAACCAATCCCATAACAAAGGCTGCACCATGAAATAGCTCTTGCCTCTCCTACTCCATGCACAGGGGAGCAGAGTTCACCCAAGCCCCCTTTATTCTGCTAGACCAGCAATTGGCTGCACTCAGAAGATTTGGCAAGATAAAAGACCACAACCGCAAGTATCTATGGGACCGATTCAGGATAAAAACTGGGCATACTTCCTTCTGCTCTTGTAACACTGCTAAGTCCCAAGTCTCTAATCCTCTGGCAAAATCACATGTGAAGATGTAGGGAGATGATACACAGCTTTGGGAGTTCAGTCTGCAGGGCTAGTCTCACATAAAAACATCTCTCCTGACTCCAAAACCATCACAAGATATTCCTTCTTGCCCCAGATAATAGAACCACAGAAACATAGGATCATGCAGTCATACAGTCATAGCATCACAGTATGCCTGGTTGGAAGAGCCATTAAAGCCCATGTTGTCCCAGCTGCCCAGCCATGGGCTTGTTGCCCCCCACCATATCACATATCACACCCATCCAACCTTCAAGGCCCCAGGGATGGGACAGTCAAAGGTACTCTGCGCAGCCAGCACAATGCTAGCTATCCTATTTCCTCCTAACACCTCACCCGAATCTCCCCTCAATTAGTTCAAAGCCATTCAGTCTTCTTCTATCACTGTCAGAACATGACAAAAAGTGGTCTCCTTCATGTTTATCAGCTCCCCTTATGTACTGGAAAGACTCCGTGAGCTGTCCCCTCAAGAAATCACAGAATCACAGAATGGCCAGGGTTGGAAGCGACCTCAAGGATCATGAATCTCCAAGCCCCTGCCACATGCAGGGCCACCAACCTCCACATTTAATACCAGACCAGGCTGCACAGGGTCCCATCCAACCTGGCCTTGAACACCTCCAGGGACGTGGCATCCACAGCCTCTCTGGGCAGCTGTTCCAGTGTGAATCCCAGTACCCTTGACCAGCCTGTGCTGCACTCCAAGAAACCCTGGATCCCCACTCCCGCTCCACTCCCACTACAGGAGCACACATTGCGCATGGGATCCCTGTGGTCAGAAGCAAAGCATCACTCACCCCAAAGGCACACCATCAGGAGGAGGACCCCCACACTCTTGGCTCCAGTGCAGGTGGGTTGGTTTCTGCCCCAGGGGAACCTGGGTGAGGGATGGAGTGCACCAGGCAGCCCCATGTTCACACATCCATGGGCTGGAAGCTGGAGCAGCACACCCTGCTGAGGGCCAGCAGCGGAGTGCCAGGTCCCACCGGCCAGCTGGGAGGGACAGAGAGGAACTGGGGCAGATGGGAGTGACAGGCATTTCAGCAGCAAGCCCTCTTCCTGTTCCCTCCTTTGCTCTGGGCTTTTCCCTGCTTTGCCTGCCCAGCTTCCTCTGCCCCTTGGTCACTTGGGCTTTGTGTGACTCTGTTCCAGCAGGTGACCCTCTGCTCCACGCCACAGCCTGCTCCTATCTCCAGGTTGTGAAATGGAGAGCTGTTCCAGGAACATACAGAGCAAACACAACCCTCTCTGCACCCTGGTCCCGTGTTCTACGTGCCAGCCCCAAGGGCATCTCCGTGGTCCTGCTGTGCCATGGGTACAGCACAAGATGACTTCTGATGATGACCTGAATCATGCTTTCATGCACAGGACTCCTCATGCACTAATCCCTCCTCTCTTATGTCCCTGGACTTGTCCCTTCAGTTGGAAGGAGTTGGGGTAGCCTTCCTGCTATAGCTCGGAGGCTCCCCCTGCTGTCTTTGTCTCCTGACTTGCAGCCAGCTCTGGTCCTACAACAGAACTCACAGCTCTCATCTATGAAGTTTATGGACTTGGGAGAAGCCAAACCTTCCCGGTCGTAGTAAATTCCCATAAACAACCAGCTTAGCTCCTGAAAAACATGCAATTTGACTTGTTTGAAATGATTGTGAATCATGTACCTTTGACTCCATTCAAGATTGTCCTTTGAGATGCCATTTGGAGCTAGATGGAAGAAAGAGTAAATTCACTTTGAGTCCTTTATGCTAAGGTGTGGTGAACTATGTCCTGAGAAAGTTAATTTCTCATTAGGAGCCTCAGAAAAACAGAGTAGAACAGAAGAAAACAAAACAGAATAGAAAAGTGTAGAGGAGAAAGTAAGCGAAAGGGAGGAGAGCCTTAGTCATGATCTTTTCTTCATCACGATCCTGCTCATACCTGCCAGCCCCAACAGCAAGGATGCAGCAGAACAGTGGAGCTGGGGACGCAAAGCAAAGTGAGAGCAAATGCCTGCCAGTAGCACCTTACAGAAGCTCACAGCCCTTGGTGCACTCTATGAACCAGCTGTTGTTCCTGATGCATGGTGATCAGCACTATATACACTATAAAAGACATGGAAGATCTAGAGTTTTACTTCACAACAAAGTTAAACCCCCTGTCTTCTCCTCAGCACCTCCCTTAAAGCATACAATTTTTTGTTGGATTGTCTTGGCTACTAAAATGCACAGAGACAACAATTTCAGATAACTTGTTAACAGCTGTACCTGGTGAGGGGGTGGGAGTTGAACTTGATGGTCCTTGTGATCCTGTCAGGCTTGAGATATTCTCTACGATAGACCAGAAAAATAAAACATTAAAAGCCAGATATATATTGTACAATGAAATCTATTTTCATTACATTTCATGGATACATAGCTAGATGGCAGGAAATTGCTTAATTATTTAATTAATTATGTACTATTATTTTGTTATTCAAAGACAAGCACTTTCAGAAACACTATCCTATGGCTACATTGCAGTCTCCAAATTTACTTGCAAGAACACACATTGAGTAATGAGAACGGTTCTCTTCAAGATTGGGAGACAAGAGAAGTCTTTGCATCTCAGTATCTTTCCTAATATGCAGCACATGAAATCTCTGAACCTCCCTTTCAGTGATGAGCTAAGCTATTGCAAACTGTCTCTAGAATAAAGGTAAAGAAGAGAGCTCAGGGATAATTTGAGATGGTTGTAGATAACCATCTCACAAATAACAGGGATATAGGAAGCTCATAGCTTTAAATTTTTTTTAGTACAAATAGACTCTTTACCAGAGTCTGTTGTGACAAGACAAGGGGAAATGGTTTCAGATTAAAAGAAGTGAGATTTAGATTGGATATGAAGATGTTTTTTACAGTGAGGGTGGTGAGGCACTTGCACAGATTGCCCAGAGAGATGGTGGATGCCCTATCCCTGGAGACATTCAAGGTCAGACTGATGGGGCTGTGAGCACCTGATCAAGCTGTAGATGTCCCTGTTCATTGCAGGAGAGTTGGACCAGATGACCTTTAAGAATCTCCTCCAACTCAAAAAAGTCTATGATTCTAAGATTCCAGAATTGCTCTTTTGCTGATTAGCTGAAGGGCTGGAAGCACAAGGTCACTGCCCAGCCATGCTGGAGCTGAGCTCTTCTAAACGGTGACAGGAAAAAGATGAAAAAGGAACTGTGCTTCCTGCTCAGAGAATAACTCCATGTCAAGATGAGAACCACAGCTTTAGCAACAAGAACAACAACAAAAGCAAACTCTTAAGCCTGTCTGTATTCTAGAGAGGGATCTCTTCATTACCATGTCCTTTTTAGTGTCTCTGGGCCTTAAGGGTAATGTAAAAGGGAGAACGTTCCAGCTTTTCTGTAGGCTTTCCCACCCTTCATAAGCAGCCCATGGACTGTATTATCTTCCAAACCATGTATAGTTTCATTTGAGAGATACCACTGATTGGAACAGAGGAGCAAGATGATGTGTAAGTTGTGTAAGTTGTGTAAGTTGTGTAAGATGATGTGCAATGTTCAACCTTGGACATCAGTTTCTTTCAATTTGCAGTTCAGGCTTCACCTTCTATTTTTTATTTCTCTGATACATGCTGCAGAAGACAGGCAGGAATCACCATCACCTCTCTTTCCCTGGTGGGATGCAGAGTTATAGGATCTAAACTTGGTATGCCAGCAGAGACCTTGAGAAGCATGTACAGCATGGGATGATAGGAGATGATGCACACTGGAAAACTCGAGGCTACAAGCAACTCAACAATTGTCAGCATGCAGACCTGGATCTGGACAAAAGCAGTCCAGAGAATAAAGACAATAAGGAACAAGGACCCAGAGCAGAGGCAAGTGGAGTATGCAGCCCATTTGGATGCAAGATTGGCTTGCACATAAATAAGGAAAGACCCAACAGTATGTTAGAAATTTGTTAAAATAGGTGAGGACAAAAAAGGAAGGAAGCAGGAGGCAGAAGGAACTCCATGAACCTTGCACTTACTTAGGAAATATGCTTTGAAAAGTGACAGCCCACTGCCAAGCTTCCTTGTATCAATGCCATTGATCTTTAGATGGAGTGAAGAGTGGGAAGATGAACAAAGTGAAGAAACCAGGGTGTGTGTAAATAAGCTACCCTGAGAAAGTCTTTTTTCCCTCCTATAATAGAGACTAGGACACACATCCCTGCAGGCATTAATCAAATATTCCTTACACCAGTATCAATTGGAGAATTAACTGTTCATGCAATGATAAGATTAACACAGTATTGCTACTCAAAAAATGCTTCTACAAACCTTAAACACTCCTCCATATAACACCACAGCCATAGACTTGGCCAGAGTCCTGTCTGGAACTCAGGAATTCACATTCTGGGATGACTGTGTTGACCAAGGTGAATGGCAACTGTGGGTCATCATGGTGTTGATTGGAAGGGATCTCTGGGGAGCCCAGGTCTAATCTCCCATGAGTTGATCATGATAATCATGGGCAAATTACTCTAGTGGGCCAGGTGGAGTCTGGAAATATAGGATTCAGTTTGCCTTGAAGAAAATTCCATCTTCATTCTCTGTTAGTCTTTCATTTCTGAGCAGAGATCACACCACCATGCCCAACCCCTTTTCTAAACCAATGGGGCCGCATTACCTGAACACACCACACCAGCATCTTCACCGTGATTACAGTTGTGTTCTCCCCGTGGCCTGGCCAAGCACTCCAGGAGGTTGTTTTCCATCCCTGTGCAGTTCACATCATCCAGCCAGATGGCACCACGCCCTCGCCCAAACCAAGCTTTGCCAGGGGCCGAGAGGACCGTCCCACAGCCCAACTGCCGGCACACAACTGCAGCATCCTCCACGTCCCAGCCATCATCACACACAGATCCCCACAGCTGCTTGTGGAGCACTTCCACTCTCCCAGCACAGGAATTTGAGCCATTCACCAGTCGCAATGATGTGGGATCTGAAACAAGATTGACGTGGTTTTTGGAAGCTTTCTTCCATTGTCATATTAATCACATACTAAAGTATGTCACTGATTTTTTCTCCTTTTCTGACACTTATAACCAAGAAACTTTTCTATGTATTTCGAGCCATTAAAAATGACATGCTTGAAAGCCTCTGCAATGGCCACAGACCTTGCAGCCTAGACAGCTTTAGCACCAAAACACCAGTAGGCCTCTGTGCCCACATGCTATGCAGTCATGATGATCAGGAGTGTTGAATCACCTGAACCTTTGGGAAGGAAGTGCGTGCTCCTGTTGTTATACTTAAATATCATAGAAATGTTAAATATTTAAAGTGAGGTTTTTATCATCATCCAGAAAAAGAAAATTTCTGATAAAATTTGTCCATACTTACTGGCAAAGAATACAATAGATTTTGGAAAAATCTCTTTCTGATTGCTGTGTCCTTGCGCAACAAGCCCTTCCCTTCTATGCTGCTCTCAGTTTAGCAGCTCTTGATTGCATCACACTTCAGTTCTCTCTAAGTCTCCAAAAAAAGCCATCATTCAAGAATTTTGTTGTATGTCTCTCACTGCTTTTCTCAGATCCTTCTGCCCATCACCAGCTCAGCACCTCTTGGGTTGCTCTTGTCTCCCACCTCCCCAAGGCTTCACTGGAAATCCAGGCCACTGAATGAACAAGAATAGGGCCCTGGATTCTATGGGTTTTGTGCTATCCAGCATTGTCACACACTTCCTTCCTCCAGCACAGCTCAGTACTCTCCTGAATCATAAAAGACTTCATGCTGGAAATGACTTTAAGGTCCATCTAGTTCTAACCCCCTCCCATGGGCTGGTTGCCACCCACTACATCAGGATGCCCAGGGCTCCATTGAGCCTGGTCTTGAGCACCTACAGAAACAGGGCATCCTCTGCTTCCAGGGGCAGTTCATGCCAGTGCCTCACAACCCTCTGAGTAAGGAACTTCCTCCTAACATCTAATCTAAATCTTCCCTCTTTTAGTTAGAATAGTGAGTAATGCTATTCAAGAAAATATTACCTGAGCACACAACACCAGCATCTTCACCGTGATTGCATTTACTCAGTTCCCCTTTCCTGGACCTGCATTCAGAGAGGGCACCTTCCATCCCTGTGCACTCAACATCCTCCAGCCAAATAGGGTTGGATCCTTGCCCAAAGTGTGCTGAGCCCGGAGCTGACACGGCTGCCCCACAGCCCAGCTGCTGGCACACCACCTCTGCATCATTCAGGTCCCAGCCATTGTCACACACTGTTCCCCATTGCTGGTTGTGAAGGACCTCGACCCTCCCAGAGCAGCGATTAGAGCCGTTCACCAGCCGGAGCTGGGTTGGTCCTGGAGTTGAGAAAGACACATGCAGGTCAAACACATAAATGTGGAAGATGGGAAACTCACACTGCAGTCAGATGCAATGTGACATAGAGACTACCACTGGAATAAACGCAGACATTTAATCCTATTCAAGGTATCCTCAGGCATTCAAAAAAAGCATGGTTCATGTGGGCAAATATTTGTGACTGTTTTACAGTGGGCTGATCTGTGTTGGGCATTAATTAGCTGCATTGCCTAGGTCACCCAAGACTTTAATGGAGGTGGTTCAGCCACCTGGTTTACATGGAGGAATCTGAGTATAAACACGTAAGTTTTGTGCTATGGAAACACAAAGTGAGAGGATGCCTTGGCAGTCCAAGCAGACTAGATGGACTCATGGCAGAGGGGAGGTTCAATGTGCAAAGGGACTTTATGGTGCGGTGTAAACATGCATCACTACAGCATCATGCACTATGAAAAGGGAAAGGATGTTCGGAGCCCAACAGACCAGTCAGTGGGCTATGGAGGATAGCAAAGTGGTGGTTGGAAACTGACACTCATTCTTCTAGGATAAAACCTTCACAGTTAGCAGACAACCTGAAATAGGTACCAACACAGAGGCAAGAGATTTAACATGAGCAAAATGAAGTTGTCTCTCCATTACTCTACCAGCATGCTTTCCTTTAAGGAACATAGCAAAGTACAGAGTCCATAATTCCTCCCAGCATCACTCCTTCCAGAGCTGCACCACAAAGGAATGCGAGTCTCTTACCTATACACACCACACCAGCATCTTCTTTGTGGTTGCAATTACTCACTCCCCATGGTCTGGCCCTACACTCAGAGAGGGCAGTCTCTGATCCTGTGCAGTTCACATCATCCAGCCAGATGGGTTCATAGCCCTGCCCAAACCGAGCTGCAGATGGAGCCCATATGGCTGTACCGCAGCCCAGTTGCCGGCACACCACTTCTGCATCATTCAAGTCCCAGCCATCATCACACACACTTCCCCATCTCTGGTTATGCAGCACTTCAACTCTCCCAGAGCAGTGATTTGAGCCATTCACCAGCCGGACCTCGGTGGGGTCTGAAATAGAAAGAGGCAGAGAGTATCAACTCATGGCTGTAGACCTTGTGATCAGAGACCAAGCACTTGATATGACACGGAGAGCGAATAAGAATCTTCTAATTGTCTTGGTTGGAAGGGCTCTTAAAGTGCTGCAACCCAGTAGATCATTCTCTCCGGGGCCACATCCTGTCTGGCCTTGAACTTCTCCAGGATCCACAGCTGCTCTGGGAAACTGTTCTGATGGAAGCGTTCAAGAAATGTGTAGATCTGGTACTTAGGGATATTGTTTAATCAGCAATATTGGTGATAGGTGGATGGTTGTACTTGAAGACCTTAGAAGTCTTTTCCAACCTTCACGATTTTATGATTCTATGATTGCCACAGAGATTCAAAGACCCACACATGGGAAGAGCACTGTCATAGGTGAGAAAGGAGAACCAATCCATTGAGCTCCTGAAATGTTAATACCCATAAGCTCATCAGCTATGAACAGCAGCTACCTGAGCACACCACACTGGCATCTTCTCCATGGTGACACCCGGTGACTCCTTTAGGCCTGGCCCTGCATTTGGAGAGGCTATCTTCTGTCCCTGTGCAGTTGACCTCAGACAGCCAGATGGGACCACTTCCCCGTCCAAAGTGAGCCAAGCCAGGAGCTGCAATGGCCACACCACAGCCTAGCTGCCAGCACACAACGTTGGCATCTCTCATGTCCCAGTTGTCATCGCACACTGTCCCCCATTGGTATTGCTCCAGCACCTCGACTCTCCCAGCGCAGCGACTTGGGCCATTCACCAGCTGGACTGCCATTGGATCTGAAATGAAGAATAGAAAAAAGAAAAAAAAAGAAAGAAAAGGAAAAAAAAATTCTGAAGGAGCTGCTGGAGATGATGTGGAGTTGTTGGAGCTGGTCCAGAGGAGGATGTGAAAATGCTTATAGGACTGGAGCTTCTCTCCTATGATGAAAGACTGAGGGAGCTGGGGGTGCTCAGCCTTGAGATGAGAAGACTCCAGAGAGACCACTTTGCAGCCTTCCAGTATTTAAAAGGAGCTTATAAAGAGGAAGGAGACTGACTTTTTACTTGGGCAAATAATGATAGGACAAGGAGGAAGGGAAACCCTGGAAACAGGAGATCTTGTGAAGGACCATAACTCTTAGCTCCACCATGTAATGTTTTTTTAGACAGGAAATCTCTTGGGACTCAGCAAGGTGTAAGTCCAGTGAGAAGCCATGTGTCTGTTCACTTGAGTTAAAAAATGAGCCAGGAAAAATGGGAAAAGTGGCAGAGATAATGTCCTCCCTGCATCATTTCTTGGCAGGAGGAACGGTATCATCACCCCTTTGCATTCTGAACACCTTTATTCTCAGTGGCAGTGTGGCTCTCCATATACACAGACAAAAAAGATGTGGCATAGACTTACCTGTGCACACCACACTGGCATCTTCCCCATGGTGGCAGCTGTGTTGTCCCCATGACTGGACTGTGCACTCACTAAGGGCAGACTCCATCCCTGAGCAGGTCACTTTCTCCAGCCAGATGGGGTCATAGCCTCTGCCAAACCTAGCCCAGCCTGGAGCATATACTGGAGTGCCACAACCCAGCTGCCGGCACACCACTTTCGCATGCTCCATGCCCCACTCGTTGTCACAGACAGTTCCCCACTGCTCGTGATGAAGCACCTCGACTCGCCCAGCACAGCGACTTGGGCCATTCACCAGCCGTAACTCTGTGGGATCTAAAGGTAGGGTAAGAAAAATGAGTTAACAGGGACATTCAGTCTTCTGAAGTAGATGTTTTTCTGAGGCTTGCAGCTAGGTGCAACCATACAGTGTACAAGTGGTGGAACACCTCTCCTGTGGAGAAAAGCTGAGGGAGGTGAGATGAGAAGGCTCCAGAGAGCCTTGCAGCCTTCCACTACTTAAAGGGAGCTTACAAAACAAGAAGACTGACTTTTTATGTGGGCAGATAGTGATAGGACAAGGGGGAATGGTTTAAAAATAAGAGGAGGGACTTTGGTTAGGTGTTGCCCTGTCAGCACTCAGAAATGATTTTTGACAACCGTGTTTCCCCATCTGAATCAGTATCTTCATTTGGGAGACACTGATCACATTAGGAAGAAGTTAACAACAGGATGCCTTGGAATGTTTCCTATGGGCAACAGCTGCAAGACTCCTGAACATCCATGTTCAAATCATAAACACCAGAACAAGTTTCAAAGTGCTGCTAATGTGACCACATCTCTCTCTGAAAACACATTTAATTAGGAAAGATATTTTTTAAATAACATTTGTTTACTCAAGCAAAAAGAAGATTTTGTGGGAACATGGTGTCACTGTGTCCTTCCATGCTATTTAGTCTCATCTACTAAAGCTCTTTGCAAATGCTGCCTGAAGGCACCCAGATTTTCTCTTCTTGTTCACAAGGATGGCATCCCATTGCAAGCTGGAGGAAAGGGGAAATATCTTTCAATCTTGGATCACCTCTAGAAATCCAGAAGAAACTTGGGACAACATTGTTGGTCTAATGGATCCTCCGAGTGCACAAATTGAAACATTCAGAGCAGCCCTGCATGATGGGTGTGGTGAGCCACTTGTAAACTGCTATGTTAAGGTGTCAGAAAGAGGATTAGCACAAATTCATACCCGTATAATCTGTCTATAGATTGCCTACAAGAACAGAGTTATCTCTCAAACATTATTGCTTGCAGTAGCATCACAGACAAAGGAAAACTGTGTATGGAGGAAAGTAAAGTAAAATTAGATGCTAGAGTACCTGCAGAAAAACTTCTCCATGAATCCATGAGCCGGGCACTTACCTGAGCACACAACACTAGCATCTTCATCGTGTTTGCAGTTATGGTCTCCCCAGCGCTTCAAGCGACACTCAGTGATGGCCCCTTCTGTCCCCATGCAGTTCACCTCGTCCAGCCACACAGGATCGTGTCCCTGCCCAAACAGAGCTTTGCCAGGAGCTGACACTGCCGTCCCACAGCCCAGCTGCCTGCACACCACCTCTGCATCAGCCAAGTCCCAGCCGTCATCGCACACTGTCCCCCAGCGTTGGTTGTGGTGTACCTCAATTCTCCCTGAGCAGCGGCTGGAGCCGTTCACCAGACGTACTTGTGTTGGTTCTGGAAAGACACAAGCACCAAAAACCTGGGTGATGGCCCAGGAAGGGACCAGAACTGCCCTGGGACCAAGGAGTCCAGTGCTTAAGTGAATCCCACAGCTGAAGGTTGAAATGCTGCAGATGTGAACTGAAAATGAGCAGACTCCCCATAGTTACTCATCTCCCAGAACTCATCACCCAGAGTAACACCTGGATGAATGTCCCCTCTGAAGCTCCCTGTTCCTTTCCTTTCCCCATCACACACAGCCCATCAAGGAGTTCCTTCCACCTCCATTTACAGGGCTGTCGATATCTACACCTAGGACCATTTTAAAGCTCTTCTGTTCTTGTCTCCACCCATTCCTTCACCAAAAATAGAAAATAAAAAACAGAAAAATGAAAATAAAAATAAATAACAAATGTTTTAAAAGCATGGATGCCAGACCTGATAGAGAAGAAGTTAGACTTACCTAAGCATTCAACACCAGCATCCTCTCTGTGGCCACAATTGTGGCTTCCCCAGGAAGTGACCTGGCACAGAGAAAGGGAAGCCTCTGTCCCAACGCAGGTCACGTCATCTATCCAGATTTGTCCTTCCCCTTGCCCAAAAGTAGCCTCAATGGGGGCTGACAGAGCTGAGCCACAGCCTACTTCTCTGCACACCACTTCAGCAGCCATCATGTTCCAGCCATCATCACACACGGTGCCCCAGCTGCCGTTGTGGAAGATTTCCACTCTGCCAGAGCAAGAGCTTGAGCCGTTTATCAGCCTGACCTGGATCTCACCTGGAGTGGGTGCCCCTGAAAAACCCCGGAAAGCAAAGAATCAGAGTCTTTCTGGGCATGCAGACACCTACAGTGCTTAGGATCAAATGGTCACAAACTTTTCTGGGCATGCAGTCACCTACAATGCTTAAGAGCAAGTGATTAAAAACTTTACTGGGCATGCAAACACCTACAGTGCTTTGTTTAGGAGCAAATGATTAGAGACATTCTTGGGCAAACAATCAACTGTAATGTTTAGGAGCAAATGATCAGAATCTTTGCTGGACATGCATTCATTTGCAATGCCTAGAGCAACTGGAGCAAATGACCCCGAACTTTGGTGGGCATGCAGTCACCTACGATGCTTAGGAGCAAACGGTAGAAAATATGGTAAGCATGCATTTGTATATAATAATTAGAAATGACTGAAACTTTGTGGGCATGCATCATCACTGATGTTTAGGAATAAATGATCAGAATCTTTGCTGAGCATGCAGTTATCTGCAATGCCTAGCAGTAACTGATCAGGAACTTTGCTGGGCATTCATCTGAAACATCTTTAGGCGACAAATGGTTTATTTCATCCTAAAGGAGGTGCTAATGGAGAACTTCGTGCTCCAGCAAAGGCTGCTGTTGGATGACTCATGTCTCCGATGCTCTTAGCCATAATGACCTTGCAATGTCCTGCACTTGGTTCAAGAGGAGACAATGACTGTGAACATGGATATTCAAAGAGGTGAAAGAGATATAAGGAAGAAATTCTTTACTATGAGGGTGGTGATTGACCAGAGAGACAGTGGATGTGCCATCCCTGGAAGTGTCCAAGGGATGGTTGGGACCCTGGGCAGCCTGATCTAGTGAAAATCAACAGGAGTTTTGAAAATAAATGTTCTTTAAGGTCCTTTCCAACAGAAGCCATTATTTGATTCTGTGATTCTATGACTTCTGTGATCTTTTGATTCTGTGACTCTGATTCAGTGACTCTGCGGTTCTACAACATTAGCAGGACCTTTTCCCATCCTCATGCTCCGTGCATTCCCAAAGCTCAGCCACTACGAAGGAGGGACAGTTCTGCCCACCATTTAATCCTTTGGCTGTCTCCAGCAGTTGGTGCAAGACAAAATCAATGAATGGTTGGAAGGGACCTCTGGAGGCCATCTGATCCAAGCAAGTCCGGAGCAAGACTCACCTGAGCACACAACACTGACATCCTCTCCATGCCCACAGTTGTGGGTTCCCCAGGGCCGTGCCCGGCACTCGGAAAGAGCAGCTTCCATCCCGGTGCACTGAACGTTGTCCAACCAGATGGGATCTTTTCCTCGGCCGTACCGAGCCCCACCAATGGCAGACAGCCCCATCCCGCAGCCCAGCTGCCGGCACACCACATGGGCTCCTGCTAGGTCCCAGTGGTCATCGCACACCGTCCCCCAGGTGCTGTTGTAGAACACCTCCAGCCGCCCCGTGCAGGAGTCAGGGCCATTCACCAGCCTGATCTGGAGAGGACCCGACACTGACAAAGAGAAAAAAGGGAAGGAGAAGTTAGTGAGAAATCACAGAGAAAAAGAAACTGAGGAGCTGATGGAAGGGAATCTTTACAGTGTCTACCTTCATCCCTATTCTGCAGGAATAAGCAAGAGGAAGACACAAACAATTATAATTTTATTATAATTTCAACAAGGACACGTGCCAGCTGGCCCTTGAGCAAAGCCCAGATTTTCCACCTGCAGACAAGAATATAGTTCCTCAAAGCAGGAAATGCCAAAACATGACATCTTGCCAATTGCTTTTTAAGCATGTGTGCTTCAGGGATGAACTTACATGCCTAAATATAATTTAGCAATTAAAGGGATGATTTGCAGGCTCTTTGTGGGAGCAATTTTGAGCAACACTGTGCACTCACATGCTGCACTCACTGATCACACCTGGCTTTGTTGGATGAACAGCCTTGACCACAGCATAAGGGCTCCTTTATTTTCTGCAAACACCTACTCATCTGTCTCAGATCAGCCTGGTCCAACCACATCAGCCCAATAGCAACACCCATTACAGAGCAGGTAATTCCCATTCCTCCTCTTTTTTCAGCCATTCACGCTCTATAGCACGTAGCTGAGTCTATCAAAATGGCAGCAATATATTCACTTGGCACACTTGATTCTGCACTTTTCTCTTCATTATCTCTATCCACCCTTAGTAATTCACTCTGGTTTCTTTTGACCATAAATCTATGTTTTGGACAACTGGGTTGAACTCCTCTTCAATCCCTGTAAGCTGTTTGCTCGTTCTTAATTTGCAACATTATTCTACTGCTGTACCTTTTGCAACATTCACCTTTTAGAAGGTACCAGCACCTCTGAGAAAAACTCAACTCTTCTACAGCTGCATTTGGAGTTTCTGCATACCCTACTCCCACCAGTTCCCAAGAAACCCACACAGGTTGCTCTAAGCATGCATTTTATGAACTTGGAGCAATAGTAATTAAGCTGCATAGAAATGAAGAGGAGAACATCATTCCAGCATGGTCTTTCCCAAAACGTGGGAACACAAGGCACTCACCACACATCCCTGTAAGGATAAAGAGGATCCCTCCAGTTCCCAGCCAAGTATATGCAAGCAGCCTCTGCCCCATGCCCAGCCAGCAGTAGAAGACTTTTGGAAAAGCTGCTCCCCGCCTGGTGGGATGGAGGAGACAGGCTCTGTAAAAACTGAGCTCAAGTCCACCATCAGCAAATGGAGAGGAAATTCAGCAAAACTCCATGGAGGCAGCTGCAGGAGAATGCATTCCACTTGCTCCCTGGCTTGCTGCTTGTGCTTGCGTAACACCAAGCTGAGTTTCTGAAGGGGAACTGAATCTTCCACTTTCAGCTTTATCCATGGTGATGAGCAAGTGTGTTCTGGGAACACTGTGGGCATTTGGGGTCAGTCCCCTGGGCGAATATTATAAGAGGACAGCAGAGAGAGAGTAGGAGGGTTGCAAGGCTGGAAGGCACATCGTCCTGCCCAGCTCTTCTCCTTTCTCTCTGAAGAGATAGACGGAGGAAATGCAGCAACCAGTAGGCACAAAACCATGTAAAAAACCCATGGTATCATCAGCCCCAGTGACTCTTCTTCTGCTTTGGCTTATCCAGGTCCAGTATGTTGACGACCAGGACGCCTGGGTCCTTATGCACAGAGCTCCTTTAAGCAGCTCAACCTCTCACCTGTACAAATGCATGCAGTTATTCCTCCCCTGCTATAGGACTCTCCATGGTCCATGGCCTTCGACCATGCATCATAAGGGACAGGTTGAAAATGGTAGATTTTCAGGTAGATACCAGCTTTGGATTCTTTTTAGGATTCAACCTCTGGAATAGAGATTGGCTTTCTTCCTGCCAGCAAATCTCAGACTCCAAATTCAGTTTTTGGTCTTTGTTTAATGAAAAATGGAGTCCACAGTCTTAACTGGAGGATATGAAGGATATGAAGGATATGATTTCTTCATACTTACTAAGGTACAAAGAAATTGAATTAAAATTTGCTGTAACCACTTTACTTCAGTTTCCAGCTGTTTCCCATGCACAGGACATTGGTTTTGTTCAGCATCTTTTTGCATTTCCCCAATTTCTTTGGGATCAAGCACCTGCCCCATGGCTCCTTGTGCCAATAACAGACCAACCAATCTCTGGAGCTCACAGACTTTCACCTACTTGTGCATTACTTTATTTATTATTTTTTTTCACGCAGCATATTTCCTGTTTGTGCATGAAAATTTCATGCAATGCATTTCTGAAGAGGGCACTCACTATTCAGGGGAAAAAAAATGTGCTTTAAATTAGAGAAACACCTTATAAGACCTGTCTTCTGTTAGACAGGCTAGACAGGCTAGTTAACTCTTTCCTTGCTTAGAGCTCTGTTTGATTTCTGGGGAGACAATCCAGTTCCAGAGAATATTTTGGCTTCTTCTGCTTGTTCTATTAATTCTCCAAATTCCAAACTCTCAAATTGAGGTCTCTTGCATTTTCATGCAGATAACCTGTAGAGTTATGTCACAGAAAATCACAGAATTGTAGAGGTTGAAGAAACCTCTGGAGATCATGCAGTCCAACTCCCAGCTAATGAAGCCTTCAGGTGGGTCAGCCACTCCTCCCAGCTTTGTGTCATCAGCAAACTTGCTGAGGGTGGGCTCTATCCCTTCATCCAGTTCACTGATTAAGATGTTGAACAAGATCGGACCCAGAACTGGCCCCTGGGGAACACTGCTAGCTTCAGAGCTCCAACCAGACTCAGTGCCATTAATCACAGCCCTCTGAGCTCTGCTACTCAGCCAGTTCTCAGCCCACATCACTGTCCACTCATCTAGTCCATACTTCTTAAGATTCATTACAAGGGTGTTGTGGGAGGCAGTGTCAAAAGCCTTGCTGAAGTCATGGTACATAACATCCACTGCTCTCCCCTCATCTACCCAGCAAATTATGGCATTGGAGAAGGCTTCCAGACTGATAAAGCATGTTTTCCCCTTGGTGAATCTACGTTGTCTACTTTTGATAACCTTCTTCTTGCAAAACACAGCAGACACCACTGGAGGCAGAGAATATCCTATGTGGAAAGAAATGGGTTTGAGTTACACACAGAGAAATGATCTACTTGAGGGGAAATTGCATTGGAACTAATGGGGAATAATCAAAGAGGAGAGGAATGCTGCATAATGAAATGCAGGTCCTGTAAAGGGATGCAGGTTTTATGATAGCATGCAGTTCTTGTGGTATAAAGGTTTTGAAAACTATTTTGAAAACTATTCTCATCTGTTTACTCTCCAGTAACACTGTGGCATTTGGTCGATGGTTGTAGGGGGTGATGGAGATAGGAAGGGATGCAAGATGATAGCCAAGAAAGAGCATGGGCTGGATGGAAGTGGGGTTGTTCCAGTTTTGGAGATTCACACAACACAGGCACCCTTCCTCTGGTTTTGCATGCTGCTTTCATAGGGGATGGGCTGTGCTTTGTGCTCATTTAACACACTGAAAACAACAAAGCCACCAGGAAATGTGCCCTGAGAAAAAAGAAAAAGAAAAGCAAGAAGAATAGGAAAAAGAATAGGAAGAAGAATAGGAAGAAGAGAAAGAAGAGGGAGGGGAAGGGGAAGGTGAAGGTGAAAGGGAAAGGGGGAGGGAAAGGCAAAAGGGGAAAGGGGAAGGGGAAGGTGAAGGGGAAAAGGGAAGGAGCAGGGAAAGGGGGAAAGGCAAGGGCAAGGGGAATAAGAAGGGGAAGGGGAAGGGCTCACATACAACATGCAGTTGTAGGTTTGGTAAAAGTGAAATTATGAATTATTATTTGATAGGGGGAAAGAGACGAGAAAATGTAAAAGACACAATGGAAGACATTCAGGGAATTCTATCCTAATCCTAATCAAATTAGGATTGGAAATTCCAGATTCAAAATGCCAGGGACCAGCACAGGAGGTTGAATTCCTGGGAGGCTTGTGAATTAAAGGGGCTGCTGTTACATCCCAGGACACCCTAGAGAAAGTAGAAAAGGTGGAAGTCCATCTAGTGTATAAGACTTACAGTAGTTCTGGGGAGCATCAGGCTACTGGTGCAAATGTATTCTTGGCTTCACCATTATTTCACATCCCTTGTATAATTTGCTCAGAAATGGAAAATGATGGGAATGGACTGAACAGCATACAATTGGAACTGTTAATAAAAGAAAGAAGGCTATTCCATCAGCTTGGCACTATAATTGTCTGACCCTATCCATGTTCAGTGGGGGTATAGTGAACGTGGTTCCACTGCAATTTATGGCAAAAGTGGCCAAAAGGGCTGAAAAGACCATCAAATTAGCACTTGGTGGATTTCACCTTGTTTTTAATACAACTGAGCAGGTTTTCTTTCCTTTTGTGTTCACAGGAGTCCCAGATGACCCACACAGAGACGGAGGGACCTAGGTCTAAGGATGACCCACCAGGTTGAATTAATCATACTACGTTTCACTCCAACCCTAATACAATCCCCTTTGATTTGTCACAAAGTGACATGGTATCTCTGGCTTAGAAATGATGATGTATTGTGCCACCAGAAGGTGGCATTGTTGGTATAACTTTACTCTGTTGGAAGTCACTCTTGTGACTTGCCTTGGGCAACAATGGCAAAGGCAAATAGGGCTTATGTTTAAATTCATAGTTGCATTGACCAAAGCACAAGACCCTTGTGCTGCAGAAATACTCTGCAAGTGTTGGAACACTACAAAGCCTATTTTAGACCCAAATCCATCTACTTTAGCTTTCCATGGGAATGAAGTCTGCTTAAAGGGTTGGAGACACTCTCTTTGGATGTCTAGGCTCCATGTCATCCCAGGGAAGGAAGTACAGATTGGCTGCTGGGTAATTGATGTGCCTGCTTACCAAAGACCCACCAGAGGTAGAGTAGCATACATTGCTAGTTTCAAACCTATCATGCAAACTTTCCCCCTATCAGGATGTTATCAATATACTGATACACAGTATGGTCAGGTGGAACAGGAATCTTTGCTGCAAACTTAGCCAAAGCGTTATGGGTATTAGAGAATGTTTACATCCTCTCTGAAGCCTCTTAAATGTATATTTGGTCTTCCTCCAGATACAAGCAAACTTATCCCACTCAAGGACAGAAATAGTGAGAAACTTATTAGCCTCCAAGGCAGCCAATGAGCAGTGAGCAGCTCCCTGCATCAGTGTCACTACCACTCCAGTGTTTGCAACTGAGGCAGTTAAAGGTGCAGTTTTAGCATCTGACTGTTGATATTCTACTGTGAAACACCATTACCTAGTAAGTTTTTCACTGGCCACGCAGCTGAATAGTAAGGCAAATGAGTCCTTTTAGCCATGGCTCTTTTTTCCAATTCTATCATCACTCCATCAATCCACATAAGCGCTGCTGATGGATATTGCCAGATATTGGGGATTTTGCAGGGAGCACAGGCTGAACAAACCAAGAGATATCAGCCATTTCTCACACGGCTTGCTCTCCAGACCCTTCCCCACCTTCATAACTCTCCTCAGGATGCTTTCAAATACTTTCATGTCCCTGTAATACTGTGGCACCCAAACCAGCGCTCAAGGTGAGGCCACACTTCTAGGAATGCAGCATCCACAATTTCTCTCGGCAGCCAGTTCCAGTGCCTCACTACCACAGAGTAAAGAACTTCTTCCTAACATCTGGCCTAATTCTTCTGTGATCAGGTGGCTCACATAGTGGGGGAGGAAAAGGCTGTAGATGTGATCTACCTAGACTTCAGCAAAGCCTTCAAGACTATTTCCCACCACTCTCCTGGAGAAATTGGCAGCCTGTGGCTTTAACTGGAGTCCTTTTCGCTGGCTGAAAACCTGGCTGGATGGCTGGGCCCAGGAGGTGGTGATGAATGGATTTAAATCCAGCTGGCGAACAGTCACAAGTGTTGCTCCCCAGGAGTTGGTATTGGAGCTGGCTCTGTTCAATATCTTTATTGATGATCTGGACGAGAGCATTGAGTGCACACTCAGTAAGTCTGCAGATGACACCAAGTTGGCAGGAAATGTGGATCTGCTTGGGGGTAGCAAGGACCTACAGAGGGACCTGGACAGGCTGGAATGCTGGGCTGAGGCTGATGAGATGAGGTTCAACAAGGCCAATTGCTGGGTCCTGCACTTTGGCCACAACAACTCCAGGCAATGCTACAGGCTTGGGGCAGAGTGGCCTCACAAGTTAGGGAGATAAGTCCCAAAAAGTATTGTCTCACCTTCACAAGGCCGCTTCCTCCGACAGTGCTTTGCTCTGTCAGTGAGGTGACATCCTTCTACTCTTTCACCAAGTGTTTGGGACATGACCCTTTTCAGTCTTTTATAGGTTTATCCTGCTTTTGTGATGGGGACGTTTGGGCAGAGAGCAGCTTGGAGCCAAGCCCCACTGAAGCCAGCTGTCACATCAGCCTTCCAAAATCACAACAGACGGGACAAGCTGAGATGGGCAGCAGAAGGAGACCCAGTTTGCTGATTTCTCACTGGAGCAGTGGGAGAAGTTGATGAGACAACCCAACCCTCCACTGATGGGAGATGACCCAAGGAGCTTGGTCCAGAGGGGAATCCTCTGTCTCACATCATATCCCATAGGATGTGCTGGTGGATGGTATATCCCAGGGCATCTCAGAGGAACAAAAGAGTCTGGTGTGGGTTGGTTAGGGGAGACAAAGCTAGAAACTTGAACGAAAATGAGATGGCTTGGCATTGATGTGGAGTCTGAAAGCAGAGGTCAGCAGGAGAGAGAAACAGCAGGTAAGTAAATTAAAGTTAGATCTCTCCTGGGAGACACAAAATGACAAAGAGGAACCTCGACCTGGTGTGTCCAAATTGTGTAGAGGAGGAGAAGAAACCTGTTGTCTCCCGGAGCCCCAGGGCTACGGTTGTGGTTTCCTGAGTCTACCCTGCTCCACCCTGAATTCACATTTCATACCCAGGCAGGGAGGCAGGGTGAAGCATGAGTTGTTGTCCAAGCTGGGAGATGCACCCTGCACTGCTTCTGGTGGGGACGGAGTTAATTTCCTTCCTAGCAGCTGCTGTCACGCTAAAGTTTGGATTTATGAGGAAAACAATGAAGGCACGCAGATGCTGTTGTTGCAGAGCAGTGTTTGCACAGAGCCACGACTCTTCAGCTTATCGTGCTGCAGCGCTTGTGGAGACACAGCCACAGAAAATGACCCCAAAAGCTCCAGTGATCCTTTGCACCTTTGTTGCTTGTTTTCTGCTGCTGCTGCTGGAGGGGATTTCAACACGTTTTTTGTAAATTTGGGATTACTCTCTTTTAATGTTGGGACCAGAAAGTCCACACTCTCTGCGTGGAAGATCAGGGAGAGGTGGGTGAAAAATGAAACTAAAGAACAGTGCTACAGTTTGGTAACAAAACTTTAAAAATACATATTGGAATTAAATTAAATTGATAGACAGGTAAGTATATAATTATAAAAATAATAATGAAAATCATAAAAGCAAAATTAAATAAAATTACCCATAGCTGCTCAGCATGCAGGGGAAAATCTCAGCCCTTCCATGAGCCCATTGCACAGCTCAGTGCTTGCAGCCTGCAGCAGGAAGCCCCATGGAGATTTCTGTTGAGTGCGGAATGGGAGGGAGCTGAGTCAAATATTTTTGGGGGAAAAAAAAAAAGGAAAGAAGTTTTCATTCTTGCACCAATCACTGCAGAGGCTGCTGGAATAACAGCTAAACTGCCCTCCCTGGAAGCACAGGGGCGTCATTTCTCCTTCTCTAGCAAATGAGTTTCCTTCCTAGTGCATAACACAGCCCTCAGTGCTGGAGCCAAAATACATCAGGATAGCAAGGGAGAATGCTTGGTAACAGCACAGCCACTGCATTTGCTGGGGGAGAAGCTATGAGGAAAAGATGAATCCAAAATGCTGCAGAGGGGTTGAAGAGCAGAAAATCAGTGCAAGAATCATGCAGTTGTGCAGGTTGAGGTGTTGCACAGGGGATGTGTGCTTGTTTCAAGAGGCTTTGTTAAAGGCTGTACAACTGAATATGCAAATCTCACCCAAGAGGTGTTCCTGTGTGGGAAGAGAGGTTCAGCTCACCGACTGGTCCCAGCAGCATCCTCCTGACTGGTCTGCAATGATACCTTCCCCAAAAGTTCTTCTCTTCTAAGCTCTCTTCATAGTATTTTCTTACTTTTGGGTGGAGCTTGAGTGACTCTAGACACACACAGTCTATTTTTTTAAAAAGTTTACTCACTAACATGTTTTTCACAGAAAGGTGGAAAGCTGCCAGCATAGGGTGAGAACAATTTATCAGTCCTGTAGTACCAAGAAATTTCCATCCCCACAGTGTTATCACAGTGCTTGGACGTGGTGTTTCCACTCCACCCCACCCTCCGTGCTGTATCTCTTAGAGCCTGCACACCACACTCTCAGGTGCTGCTGGTAATCTAAGGTTTGCAGGTCTTAGGTTGCCTAGGGAGCTATCACAGAACTGGTGAGCTTCATTCCACCTGAGAGGTTTCCTTCTCTCAAGGGGTGGACATTTCAGTAAGTCACCTCCAGTAAATATTCCACATAATCCCCCCAGGGATAAAAGTCACTCAAGCGTCACAATATTTAGTAGCAACTGCAGAGATCCTCTGCTTTCCTGTTATGAGTATTAGAGCTCATGGGGCTCTCGGACTGCTCACTGTTTGTGGGGTAAGATGAATGGCTGATAGTCATAATATCTGGCAATATCTTAAAAGCAAACCAGCTAAGCTTAGGAGAAGGAATGTCCAGCAGACTGACTGGGGCAATTCAGCTGCTTAATGTGTTACCCTTCTGCATGGCAGCTGCTGCTGGAACACAGGAGCAATGGATCCCCATTTTAGATGCATTCCCATGAGAAATGCCATTTCAGCAGTGGCTCCTGCTTCTCTTTTACCTGGAAAACTGGAAGCTTTCCTGCAACACTCCGCTTCTCATACTTATTTTCAGAAGGCAAAAGCATTGCTAAACAAGAGGCTCAACCTTGTCATTGAAGCAGATCAAATTACCAAGGCTGGACTTTTCCCTTCACAAACCCAGACTGACTCTGAATGACAGACAGTGGGTTGACCAGGAGCCAGAGGGATCCTGGGGGCCATTACAAAGAGCAAGGTCAGCAGGTCGAGGGAGGGGACCCTCCCTCTCTACCCTGCCCTGGGGAGAGCACCTCTGGAGTGCTGAGTCCAACTCTGGGCACCGCAGCTCAAGGCAGAGAAGGAACTGGGCCCAAAGATGGTGAGTGGCCTGGGGCATCTCCTGTATAAGTGATGTCTAATTCAGCACTTTATCTTCATCCTTGCAAAGCTTTGGAGCCCACTTCTTCCCACAGTGAAAAGAGATCACACAGAATCACTCTGAGTTTTGAGTTGCACTGCATTGCAAACACACTGTTGCATTGCAAATGTGTTGTTGCAGTGCTACACAGCTGCTCAGCAATAAATTTGCATGGAGCAGTTGAATTCACAGCTGCTTGTGACCCTTCCACTTCCACGTGTAAACCTATAGCTTAATGTGACCTGTGCAACAAATAACATTGGGACAAAAAGTATCAGGACTAACCAAGGACAGGATAACTAAATTTGTATTTAGCAGATACCCTGAGTTACTCCTTCATGGGCAGGGTGTGGGAGGAGCATTTATTGTTTTCTGAGCATCAGCAAACCCTCAGCCCTGGAATTCTGGATATTTTCCAGCTGGATCCTTCCAGAACCAGAGCTGGAGATGGAGCAGGAGAGCACAGCCCTCTGCGTCGCTCCCCCCAGGACTTCCTTGAGCAAAAGCTGTACTTTGTGAGACCTGCAAACCCCAACAGGATGTGGGGGAGGAGCACTGCATGCCCTGCTCTGAGCTCCCATAGGAAGGCACCACTTTTGTTTTTGCTGCTTTCGCACCACTGCAGCGCTTTTGGAGCTCCACAGTGTTGCTCCCAGGACTGAGTGGGGAAGATGCCACTAAAGGAGAAAAAAGAAAAGGAGAAGCCTTGCAATGACAACTGTAACCCTGGGCAACTGGGGGAGAGTGTGGAGAGCCTGATGAAGAACATTGATGTGTGCCGCAGCGTGGGCCTGGAGATCATCAACAGGACAAAAACAGTGACACTGAAGGAGTTCAGGTGGGTACCCCTCTGTCCCCTGCTGCTTTCTGCCACCCTGCCTATGAGGAACATCTCCAAAGACAATGGAGAGGCTCAGTGCCAAGTGCTGGAGCAATTTCCAGCATGTTCCTCCATCTTGTGGTGGACCGTCCTCAGTTTGCACTGTACTGCTTCACACACTCCAAGAAATTCCTTCCTTGTCCCCATGCTTCTCCGATTCTTTCTGTGTCTTTATTCTTTCCTTATTCCCTTGGAGGCCTTGCTTAGATTCCCCGCTGTCATCAGTGAGCTCTTGTCCCTTCCAGCCTGGGGCAGCCAGTCATGAGCACACATTCAAACTGTGCAAGCATTACAGCTCCTTTCTCTTTTGCTGTTTCCCCCCCATCAGATACCTATATAAGAATCCTTTGAGCCACTCCTCTTCTGTGTCAGTGGTCCCAGCTCTGCCAAGGGGACAGATTCTCCTGTCCCTTCACCATCTCAATGGACCTCTGTAGAACTCTTTACGCTGTCTCCCTTCTCCTGGGGGCAAGAACTGGACACAGCACTCCAGGTGTGAGCTCAGCCGTGCTAAGCAGAAGGGCAGGATCTCTTCCTGCCTTGGGCAGTGCTTTGCCTGATGCAGCCCACAGCACCCTCAGCCCCATAGGCATCAAGGGCACATTGCAGATCATGTCCTTTTCTGCCACTGCTTCCAGCTGGGTGCCCCCAGCATAACCCAGTGCTGGAGTTACTCCTGCCCAGCTGCTGCACCTGCACTTCTCCTTGTAGGACTGTATGAGGTTCATGTGCACAGAGGGCACAGCTTGGGTCCAACAAGGTGAAGGGTAAAGACGCTTGGTAGGGACACTGAGCTCCATTTCTGTCATGCCTGCTCTGGTGATGCTGTGCACTGGTGATTCTGGGAGTGGTAATTCTGAGTCAGGGATGCTTGGCATTGGCAATGCTTGCCTGCTCTCTAGAGAACTCTGAGTCCCACTCAGCACCTCTGCAAATGAGTTGCCCTTGTGCCTCCATCCACTGGGCTCCAGCTGCCCTTTCTCACCAACCCTCCCTCTACAGGAGTTATTGCTTCAGTGGCAAGATCCAGACCACGCTGCCCTTTCAAATTGGCCCGAACTCCAAAGGAATATGTGCCTTTGCAAAAACTCCCTACAGCCTGCGAGGGAGCGTGGGCATTGTGGTCTGCAAGGCTGGCGGTTTCTTTTTGGCCATCACATTCTCCAACCCCTTTGACTACATCCTTTACAAAATTGAGTTTGCCTTGGAGATCTTCACAGAGGAGAACCACCTGGGAGTCCTCAGTGATGTCTTCTGCAAAATGATGAAGAGTAAACCATACTGCGGCTCCTCGCTCTTCCAGCGAGCCACGCTGGGATATGAGCATGGAACCCTGGAGGTCTCCAACGAGTACATTCGTGTTCAAGCCAAGATGTCCAACAACCAGAAAGCCATCCTGAAAGTCCAGGTTGAAGACATGAATCCACCACTCTACGACAAAGTCATGTGAGGGCACCACTGCTGCCAAAAAGATCCCCTGGGAGATATTCAGCAAGGATGCAGCAAGGCTTCTCCAGTGGTTTTGGAAGGAGGTGGATGGTGATGATGGATCCCATGGGAGATGGAATCACCACCTCATGGCTTTGCTGCAGGGCCAACAGTGTTCTACAGCTTGCAAACTAACTCATGATTACATATGACAAACAATAAATATATTCTTACCCTCACAAGTTGCATATATTCTTTAAGAATGGCTCAGTGCATGGAGAAAAACTCTGACAGCCAGCAGCATGGCAAGACACAGTGACACCATGGTGTCGCTGTGTCCTTCTCTGTTCTGGTGTCCTGGCTTGGGATGTCTTAGGTCAGCATAAATGTTGGTGGAGAGCAGCTCCAGTGGGATGTGAAAGTTAAAATAAGAGTTAGGATAATGGCTAAAGGTAGAGCTAGGGGTAGGTTTAGGGGTAGGAGTAGCATTAGGGGTAGGAGTAGGGTTGGGAGAGCTAATAAAGATGATGAGGGCCCTGGACAAGGCTGAAAAACCTGGGACTGTTCAGCATGGAGAAGAGAAGGCTTGAGAGGAGACCTGGTCAGTACTTGTAAATAAGTAAAGGACAGGAGTCAAGTGAATGGAGCCAGGCTCTTTTCTGCCTCAGCAGCAGAACTAGGGGTGGTGAGCAAAAACTGGAACACAGGAAGTTCCATATGAACATAAGGAAAAAATTCTTCACTGTGATTGAACAGTGGAGCAAGCTCTGGAGCAACCAGAGAGGTTGTGGAGTCTCCTTCTCTGGAGATAAACAAAACCTGCTTAGTTGCTTTCCAGTGCAAACTAATCAAGGGAATTTGGGACTAGATGATTTCCAGATGTCCCTTTTGACCCCTTCAACTCTGATTCTGTCTCATTGTCAACATCATCATCAACATCAACATCATCGTGTCATCTTCAAACCCTGGGTTCTACTGGTGACCTGGGCAAGGGTATAGGTGAGCAGGATATCACAGATGCCCTGCTCCAGCTCCTCAGAAGTGACACCGTGGTGACTAAGGCACAGAAGAAGGCAGGAGAGCTGCTTGAAGAGTGATGGGGCCATCATGGAGTCCAGGAGGTTGGTGAGGCTCTCAATGATCTTCAACTTGTGGGGGAGATTTGGGGTTTGGGGTTGCATGATTGCAAAATAATTGGGGTTTGGGATGGGAGGCTGAGTGGGATCAGTGTTGGGTCATGGGGATTGAGGGGGTTGTGCTCCCCTAAAAAGAAATCTAGTGGGGTCTCATTGGGCTGAGGCTTCTTCGGTGCACACAAAGATGGAAGCCACCACCAGGTAGCAGACACTGTGGGAGTACAGAGTGGGCATTGCGACATTCTAGAGCCTCCTCAGTCCCCTCGCTCTGTCCTCCTTTCACTCTTGCCATCACACCTTGCTGACAGGGGGTGTGGAGTCCTGTGGGGAGAAATGGAGGAGTTGTAGGGGTACAGGGATAGGCTTGAGAGGCAGTGAGATGGGGCTGGCACCGGACAGGCAGGACCAGAGGGACACTGGGAGATACTGGGGTAGGACTGGAAGACACTGGGGTGAGCAAGCATGTTCGGGGCTAGGCTGAAAGGCACTGTGGGCTCTCACTGCATTCCCATCAGGGGCCCTCAAGCACTGGTACTTGGTGGGGGCATGCTCCTGGTGGGAGGAACAGGGAATATGGTAGATGTAGCTCAGCACCTCGGAGCTGTGGCCCTATAGCGGTGTTGCAAAGCAATGAAGTTATAATAAAATCATAGATTCAGAAAACCATAGAACTATAGAGTCCCAGAGTCAATAAATGATAGTCACAGAGTCAGAGTCATGGAATTACAGGCCAACTTGAGGCCTCACCTCCATCTCCTGTTCTCCGGGACAAACAAACCAAGTGCCCTCAGCATCTCCTCACACACTTAATGCTCCAGACCCTTCCCCAGCTCCATAACCCTCCTTTGGATGTTCTCGAATAGTTTTATGTCCTTTTGATGTTGTAGGACCCAAACTGCACACAGTGCTCGAGGCAATGCTGCACCATTGCAGAACAGAGAAAAACGTCAGGAGTTATCAGCCTGGATTAACCAAGGGAAGTCATGTCTGCCCTATGACACTTTTATGATGAAATCTCCAGCCTTCTCCAATGGATGACGTGGGTTATGTGAATGTTGTTTTTCAGGAAAGCTTTTGACACTCTCACCCATAAGACCCTAAGAGGGAAGGTGTTGGTAGGGGCAGGACAAGCAAACAGAGAGGTGGATCAAAAGTTGTCTGAACAGCTGGACCCAGAGGATAGTAGTGAGTGGTGCAAAGTCTACCTGGAGGTCAGTGATGAACAGGGTACCTCAGGGACTTCCTGGTGGCAGTAGGCCTTGAAAGGAACATTCATGGAATCATAGAATGGATTGGGTTGGAAGGGACCTCAAAAATCATCTAGTTCTAAGTTCCCTGCCCTGGGCAGGATTGCCAGTCACTAGATCAGCCTGATATGTGCTTCATCTGTGAGAAAACACCGAGCACCCAGGCTAGCACAATCCTGAAATAAGTATGCAGTGCCTCTCCTGAGTGTGTGATGATTGTATTGCATTTCAGGCTTTTCAGACAAGGTGACCCAGAGAAGGTGTAGATGCCCCATCCCTGGAGGTGTGCAAGGCCTGGCTGGAGGGGGTCCTAGGCAACTTGATCTAGTGGGTAGCAGCCAGCCCAAGTGGGACATAAGGTCCCTCCCAACCCAAGCGATTCTGTGGTTCTGTTGCTCCATAAGAGGCTGGAGATGTGGGCAGACAAAAATCTCATGAAGTTCACCAAGGAGAAATGCATAGTCCTGAACCTGAGAAGGAACAATCCCAGCACATGATGACATGCAAGGGCACCCAACTGGAAGCAGATGGCAGAACAGAATCAAGGAAGTCCTGGTGGACACCAAGTTAGTCATGAGTTAGCAACATGCCCTTGCTGTTAAGAAGGCCAGTGATCTTATTGGCTTTATTAGGCAAAGTATCACCAGCGCGTCAAGAGAGTTGAACGTTTCCCTCTCCACAGCACTGGTGAGGCTGTACCTGGTGTTCTGGGTCCAATTCTTGCTCCCCCCCGATACAAGAGAGACCTGGCCTCCAAGATGATGAAAGAACTGGAACGCCTCTCCTATGAGGAAAAGGTAGGGGAGCTGGGTCTGCTCAGGGGGTATCTTACCAGTGTGCGTAAATACCTAAGTGGATAGTGAGAAGGGGATGGAGCCAGGATTTTTTTAGTGCAACAGGCCACAAGAAGAGGCAATGGGCACAAATTGGAACAAAACAAAATATCAGGAAGTATTTCTTTGCTGTGCAGGTGAGGGAGTGGTAGAACAGGTTGCCAGAGAGGCTGTGGAGCACACTATTGCATTCATTAGTCTTAGCCATTAAGGTGGGTTTACACAGCATTGGTATCCAAGAGGTTTATCCTCCTAGTGGATAAGCATCACGAAAGATGAAAGCCAGGGGAGAGTCTCAGCTGAAGTGAACGCAATGGAAAAGAGACAACCTGTCTCTATGCAAAAGGAGAGAGCAAAATGAGGAAACTGGGGAGCACTGTCAGTCACTGCTGAATGTAAGAGATGATGGAAAATGTTTACATACATGCCTGTCTCCAAGTTACTGAAATGGGCTGGCAACTTCTGTTGTACAGCAATGGTGCACAGTTTCTTCATTATCTCTTCATAGTCCTGTGGGATCTGCATCAGGGAATGGGAGTGACACTCGGTGACTTAAGAAAGTAAAGGCAGGAGAGCCAGAGAGTGTGAAAAAGAGCATCCTGAGGAGGAATCCAAGCCTACAGTATCTCTCATCCCTGCTGCAATGCTCCGGTACGGCCTCATACTGCACCGGCTAAATAGGTGGGAACATTAAAATTAGCAGAGGAGGTCGCTGTTGTGCTACCTGTGGACCATGTCCTCCTGGGTGACCTCTGTGCAAAACTTGCAAACAGTCTGTGCACAAGGTCACAACACATCTGCAGTACTTTGGGTCTGGGTTCTTCAGGGAAGGAAACAGGGATCTGCTCAGGAAGAAAGTTTGGAGGGAATCAGATGGAAAGGTGGGAGAAAAACAGACACTGAAGTACTCCAAGGAATCTAACAGGCACCCAAATATGAGAATTAAATAGGAGTTATGTGCTGTGCAAAGGACATTGGAGATTTGGAAGGTACATACTGTAGGTTCTAATATAACAGCTCTAATATAACTTTATAACCTGGTAAAAAGGAACGCAGTCCAGGAGTGAGCCCCATGACACTGAGACTCAGGACTACATCCACAAGTTCTGGCACCTCACAATTAGTGAATGTTGGCCTGCTCAAACCACAGTGGTGCTCAAGATGTTATGCATCTTCACCAGCTCTGAAAGGACACTGTACAAGCTCTCCCAGGCTCCATGTAATTTCCTTGAATATATGTTATTTTTTAGATCTTATATCACCATCTCTTGCTCAGTTCATGTGTAGCCACATTTTGAGGGAGAGATTCTTGGACATCTGTGCCAATTTTGCAAACCAATATTGCATGCCAATTTTTGTCATTACAGCATGTTCAATTCAAACACACTGTGCAGACCAGGGGGACGTATCCACTTCTGTGTTAAGAGCTGGACAGAGTGGATAGAGTGGAATAGAGTGCAAAGAACTGCCTCTGAGAAACAGCCATGATCAGGTTGAGAGCTGGTGAGTGAAAATCAGGGACCAGACCAATAAAGGACATCTGGGGCTCTACTACAGCTGTCTGATCAGAGGAGCCTGTGGATGAGGGCTTATTGCTTCAGCTGCAGGAAATGTGCCTGCAGACCCTCATCCTGATGGGGATTTCAAGCACTTCAGTGGCTGGGAAAGCAGTGTAGCAGTCTTTAAGCAATCCCGAAGACTCCTGGAGTGCTTTGATGATAAGGAGAGATGAGCAGTGTTTCTGAACTTGGTACTCATTGACAGAGAGGAGCTCATTAAGGACGTTAAGATTGGAGGCCTCTCTGGGCTGTAGTGACCATGCTCTGATGGAATTTGTGATCTCGAGGAGGATGGTCCTGGGAAAAAAACAAAGTCAGGACCTTAGAGTGAAAGCTTCAGACTATTTAATGGATTACTGAGTCGGATCCCCTGGGAAGCTGTCCTTAGAAACAAAGGAGCAGGGGAAAGCTGGCAACTCTTTAAAGATGCCTGTCTGAGAGCACAAGAGCTCTCTGTCCCCAGTATAGGAAAACTAACAGAGGAGGCAGGAAATCTGCATGGCTGGGCTAAGACCTGCTGGTCAAACTGGGGGATAAGGACACGTACAGATAGTGGAAATTGGTGAGGGATGTGGAAAAACAGAAAGAATTCTAACGTGCATTAATCAGAAGGGACAGGCCCTGGCACAGGATGCCCAGAGAAGCTGTGGATGCTCCATCCCTTGAGACCTTCAAGGTTGACTGGGGGCCCAGGAAGCCTGGTCTAATGCATATCAACCCTGCTAATGGCAGGGGATTGGAACTGGATCACATTTTAGGTCCCTTCCAACCCAAGCTATTCTGTGATTCCATAACTGTGATATTTGTGAGGAAATGAGAAAGAGAACTTTCCAGCTTTAAGAAGACAAGAAATGAAATTTCAGCACAGCTTGGCAACCTTTGTACTCATTTACTGCGTTGCTTTTCTCACCAGATTGCAACATAGCCCAGTAGATGCAATACCCAGTCTCCCACAGTTGACAGCAGAGTTTGTTATTCACAGTCCTGATGTGAGTCCTCTAAATAGACCCCTAATTTTTTCCTCCTTTCTGCACAATGAAATTGTTAAAATGGAAGAGTTATACTCCAGTGAAAGAAATGCAAGTGTAAAATGCATCTCAGCACTGTGAACTGCAGTTAGTGGTGGTGAGCTCTCCTTGGATCCAGATTCAAAAAGAGCCCTTTGAATTCACCAGGAGGGGTAAATAAAGGCACAGAAGGTGTCTCTGCTCTTCCAGGTCTCTCTCTGTAACTTGGTCTCTAAGCACCCATGAGCAAGAAATATAAGAAAATAAGAAATCAGCAGTTTCACTACCTTTTAGTCAGCAGTCAGTTCATAGTTTTGGCTTCTTCTCTCCTCTGGGGAAAGAAGAAGGCTTATGAGGGAAATTAATCAGCTTTTTTTCATGCACTTTCATAGCCTGAAGCTTGAAAACATAAGGAAGAACACAGTAATATGGAGAAATTGTAGAATATCGCCTTCGTGGCCTTCAGCAGTAATCATAACATCTCTGTCTCTTGCAATTTTGTTTAACAAGGATGAAAATTGCAAAAGTCAGCATGTTTTCCCTACAACTGCACTCCACACCATGCACAACTGCTTTCTTTCCATCTCCAAGCCTGGAAGAGACAGGGATGCTGAGCACCAAAGCTCCTTTTCTTAGAACTTGTTGGGACATTGTGCTTCTTGGGGGAGCCTGTGTAACACCAAAGGAAACAGAAAGTCTTTATCCAACCCCCCCCTGCAGTGATTAAAAAAATAACATTTTGATAAAATATTTTGATAGATGTTTTAATGAATGATGAGATTTTAAAAATAAGCCATTCCTGGTTGTCACTGATGACAAGGAGATGGCTCACAGCTGGGTTTAAGGATATTGTTCAGAATCTGAAAAGCACCAAGAAGACTGTCAGAGCAAGGCTGGTTTCAACATGATCCCATAAAACAGTTCCAGAGACCTGAATCACCAGATCCTTAATATAACTCTTAATATAATAATATTATATATGTATAATATTATGTATATTACAATACTAAATTATAATAACTTCATATAACTTAATATATTGATATAATAGGATTTTGCAGTAACCCACCACCATTCTGAAGAAGAGTCTCTGTTTTCAGGAGGCATTACACTGCTTTATCTGCGCCACTCACATCCTTTGAGGAGGAGAAACACTATGAATAGATTAGGATTAATAAAAAATAATTGAGACAAATGGCACTAAATCACTGGCCTTGCCAGTAACCCATTCAAGAAATTCTGAGGGCACAAAGAGCAGCTCTCTAACTCTGCACCGTCCCATAAGGATCCCATGAGGGCAGCCTGAATGGCAATAAGCATGCGGTGAAAGACTTTCTTTTCAGCATTTTCATGCAGTGAAAATATTAAGTATTAATTTTGCCATTAATATCTGAGGTCTGAGAACTTTCTCCTGCTGAGAAAGCGAGCTTGGAATCCAACATGTCTGCTCGTTTCCCTGGCAATGGGCAGGAAATCAGCTATTTCTTCCAAACACGAAGGTCTGGAAGCTGAGCAAAGCTTGTAAATAACTTTCATTCCTCAAGGCACATTTTTTCCAAAAAGCAGCTTTCCAAAAGGGATGATTGTATCCCTGCCTGCCTCACCTCATGGAGAGACAAAGAAAAGTGGATGCTTTGTCTTTGCCCAGAGGTCTGGTCTTTGACTGGGGACATTCAGGGAGCAGAACTCTCTGTGGGTGATTTGGGAACACTTAAAAGCTTGAATTTATGTTGCACTGTGTCTTGGTAATGCTGTGGTCCTCCCAGCTGTAGCTCTCCACCTGATCTATCCCAGTTTTATTCCTATCTTCTTTCTGCTATTACAGCCCACCCTAAAACAGGAACCCTAGAGCTGAGTCTAGGGGTCCGTGAGGCTTTCCCTATCCTGGCCCCATAAGGTCAGTGCTGCTTTCACCATTTACAACCATTCCAACTTGCAGCTGATGCCAGGTGTTCTTGCACAGTTGCACTCCCCCAGAGGTCCTCAGGACCCTCCTGTGGATCACGTGGGGCACATCCATCCCTTGTGGAGCTCTCCTTTAATCCTGCAGCTCTGCAGCCCGGCTGCATCACCCCCTCTTACTCCTCTTTGCACATAAGGGAGCAAATCCCAGCGAAAGGAACTGATCAGCACAATCTAGGAGGTGGCTCAAGGAATCATCACCTGCAGCATCCTGCACCTCCATTGCATGTAGCATCAGCAGCCTCCTGCTGGTTCCGCCCCAGTGACTGAGGAGCAGTAGGTCACATCTTTGTGCTTGACATTCTTGTGTATTTTGCTTGGCACTCACATTCATGCAGATCATAGAACGGCTTAGGTTGGAAGGGACCTCAAGAACCATCAAGCTCCAACCCCCCTGCTGCAAGTAGGGCCGCTAACCTCCATATCTGATACTAGACCAGGCTGGCCAGGGCCCCATTCAACCCAGGTCATAGATCTCTTTTGGTAGGTCTGTCTTTGTGCTGCAGACACCTCCATGCAATACTTGTTGCAAACATTCCCTTGCCCACTGAATGTCACTTCCCATGCAGGCTGCAGCATGATGAGCCATGATGCTCAGGGGGGATTCTGCACCTGCAAAGCCAAGCTGCATGGGATGAACTCAGAAACAGATTGCAGGAATCCACCCCGTCCTTTTGGTTGCAGATGGTTTGTGGGCACCTCACCGGGATTTGGGCACTGAAAGTTGCAGAGGTGAAATCTCAGCCTGTGAAGCCTCAAATTAATAAGCTTTTCTGCAGGATGAGAGATTTTCCTGCAGCCTGGCGTCGCTGCCTGCAGGCCCAGAGCCCTCAGGCTGTGATTTAGGAGAGGCAGGTGTAAATGAAAAGCATCCGCACGCATTTCGGCTACCGATCTCAGGCGCCTGGTGTGCAGCCCAGCTGCTGGGCTCTGCCTCCGCGTCCCTGTGCTTCCTCTGTCCCCTTCCTTCATAGAATTGTGGAATGGCTTTTGTTAGAAAGGACAGTAAATATCACAGAATGGCTTGAGTCGGAAGGGATCTTGAAGGTAATGGGATTATACAAAGGTTTATATTGGAAGGAACATTAAAGATCGTAGAACCGTAAAATAGCTTGGGTTGGAGGGGACCTTAAAAGCCCATTCAATTCCAACCCCCCTTCCATGGGCAGGGTTGCCACCCACTAGATGAGGCTGCCCAGGGCGCCGTGCAATGTGGCCTTGAACACCTCCAGGAATGGGACACCCACAGCTTCTCTGGGCAACCTGTGCCATTGCCTCACCACCCTCTGACTTTAAAAAAAAAAACAACAAAAAAAAACTTCCTAATATATTGCCTGAATTTTCCCTTTTATTTTAAAATCAATCCTCTTTGTCCTGCCACTGTCTTGTGGGAAAACAGTTATAAAAAAAGGCGAAACACAGAGAGTTTTATTAAGCTTCAGCATTTCAGCTGATTTCCAGCTCCCCTTCCACTGTGCAACAGTGTTCTTGCTTAGCCTGAGATCATAAAGCTTAGTCATGGAATTCTAGCCATAGAATCACAGAGATGATGGAAAGGTTTGGGTTGGAAGAGACCTTAAAGACCATCCAGTTCTAAGCCCATTCATGGGCATGGACACCTCCCACTAGATTTCCCAAAGCCTTATCCATACTGGCCTTGAGAAATGCCATGGAAGGTGCATCTACAATTCCTCTGGACAACCTGTTCCAGTGCCTCATCACCCTCATCCCAAAAACTTTCTTCTTAATATCTAACCTAAATCTCACCTCTTTCCATTCAAAGCCATTACCCCTTGTCCCATCACTGTATTCCCTGGTAAAGGAGGGCTAAGAACATCTTAATCCCTTCAGGACCCTGAAGTCCATTCACATGCCAGCATCTTTCACATGCAGAGCCAATCCAACATGCTCTCCCTCTGTCTCTTTTGTATATCCACATCCCATCCTCTCAGTGCAAATTTTCCACCTTTGGCAGAGCCATGAATTGTTCAGAGGGAGCTGTATTCCAGGTTGATCTCTCCCTCAAGCACTAGGAATTTGCCCCACAGCTCTTCCCAACCTATCTGTGTGCCTGGAGTGCTTACATTTGTCTCCTCACCTCATTAATCCCAAGGAAATCCTTTGGCATCTTAACTAATCACAGCAGGCTGACATCCTCCTCACACACGTATGAAAGGAGTGAATGTCAGATCCATTTCTGGGTTCCCCTGCAGAACTGATGAGCAGTTTTACCACCCACCTCCACCAAGCTGTTGCACCAGCCTTAACAATTTGGACTGACTGCTCTCCTCCCATTTCTCTGTGTCCTGTTGGCTGCTCTTTACTTGGCTTTCTCTTGCTCATTTGTTGCTCGGGTGCTTTGCCATTGTATGTGTTAATAGGGTGCAAAGTGTGGGGTTGGGGTCCCTGACCTCTTCCAAATACAGCCTGAGGTGTTTCTTCTCCTCCCCCTGCCACAGCATGCTCTTGGTTTGGCTTCCTGCCCCTGATGTTCTCACCCAGGGGACCAAGTGGAGTCCAAGGCTTCCATCCCAGCCCACAAGAAACACAGAATCATAGAATGGCTTGGCTAGGAAGGGACCTTAAAGCCCATCTACTTCCAACTCCCTGCCACAAGCTGGTTGCCACCCAGGTTGCCCAGGAATCCATCCAACAGACCTTGAGCACCTCTAGGGATAGAGTAACTGCAGCTTCTGAGTGTAACCTGTTCCAACACCTCACCACCCTCTGAGCAAAGAAATTCCTCCTAACTTCTAACTTAAATCTTCCCTCTTTAGTTAAATATCATTCTCCCTTGTCCTATCACAATCAGACTGTGCAAAAAGTCATTCCCTCTCCTGTTTATAAGCTCCCTTGAAGTACTGGAAGGTTGCAATGAGATCTCCCTGGAGTCTTCTCCAGACTGAACAAGCCCAATTCTCTCAGCCTCTTTCCTTAGAAGAGATGCTCCAGCCCTCCGGGCATCCTTATAGCCTCCTTTGGATCTTCTCCACGTGCATTTGGATCCAGCTCCACTTCCATTCTGTGCTGCATTCCAAGAAGAAGAAGAAGACCCACACCCCAAGGACACCTCCATGCCATGTTGGAAATGCCAGCTAGTGGCACAGGGCCATGGCGCTGGCGGGTGTTGTGGGCACGCTGTTCCCCTCCCCATAACTGCTGTCACCGCACTCCCCATCATCCCCTGAACCCCTAGCAAGGGGTGACTGAGGGCCACCATCCACCACTCCGTGTGAATCACCATCCCCCCCTCCACGTCCATCACCATCCACCGCCCCCGGCCCATCAGCGCCATCGGTCCTATCCCTGCTGCTGGGTGCTGTCAGCCAGGGCACGGCCAGGTACTTGTGCACCTCGATGGCTGGGCTGCGGCGGTCAGGGTCGAGCCGCAGCAGGCGCTGCAGCATCTCCTGTGCCCCACACTCAAAGCCACCCCAAGACTTTGGTGCCTCCCGTCCCACCGTGTCACCCTGCCAAGCGCTGAAGGCTTCAAACTGGGGGTCAGGGCTGGCAGCTACAGCCCAAGGGAAGCAGCCAGTGCAGAGGCAGAAGAGCAGCACAGCGAAAGCCCAAACATCCAGGCTGGAGTCCAGCTCCAGTGTGTCAGAGCCCTGCAGCAAGCAGAGCTCCGGTGGAGCGTAGGGCAGCGCGCCAGACATGGCACCAATTTCCGAACCCTGCAGGCGGGTGAGCCCAAAGTCAGCCAGCTTCACACGGTGGCACTCGTGGTCGAAGAGCAGCACGTTGTCCAGCTTGACATCCCGGTGCACCAGGGCCCGGCTGTGCATGAAATCCAGTGCCTCGGCCAGCTGAGAGGCACAGCGCTTTACCAGCACCTCAGGCAGGCCCTCCTGGGAAAGGCAGCAATGTCACCAGCATGGGACACACTCCATAGCAGCCCCCAGAGGTACCCCTGCACCACAAAGGGGCTCCTGGTGCGCCGCATGAGATTGCACTCCACTGCAAAGGGTGTCCATGCAACACTCTGCATGCACTGCGTGTTCCCATGCACAATGTGGGCATGCACCATACTGAAAAGTACGTAGCTGTGGAACCCACTGCAAAGGATCTCCTCAGGAATACCAGAGGCATGCACACTGCTGCAAAGGGTGTCCCCGTGCACTGCATGAGCATCTGCCCCATTGCAGAAGGCCTCCCCGTAGATACACACCCCACTGCAAACGATGTCCCCATGCATCACACAAACATGCTCCCTATGGTAAAGAGCCCCCCCATGCACACAATTTCACACCACCGCAAGGTCCGCTTTGCTCCCCACCCCCTCCCTGTACCCACTGCAACACCCTCCCAGCCCCTTCTCCTCCCCAGCACGCTGTTGTGTCCCCCAGCCCTGAGGCACACACACCCCTGGTGTGAGCAGGTTGCACAAGTCCCCAGCGGGAGCCAGCTCCTGCCCAAAGGCAAAATGCGTGGAGTTCTCAAAGGCAAGGGGGAGGGCATGGATGCAGGCAGCGTGACCAGAAAGGCACCGTGCTATGCAATACTCTCGCAGGAAAGCCCTTCGTTCTGTCCGTTCCTTCAGCATCAGCTTGAGGACCACTGGCGAGCCTGGGATGCAGGGAGAGGGTCAGCACCAAGGTTTCGGGACCACGTACATCATGAACATGCAACTCCAATGCAAAGGGTGTCCCCATTCACATCACAAGCATGCAACCCCACTGTGAAATGGGTTCCCACGCACACGGTGAGCATGCAACTCCAATGCAAAAGATGTCCTCATGCACTACACAAGCATGAGGTGCAGCATTGGGGCAAAGACCCCACAGCTGCTCACCACCATCCCGGGGCTCAGTGAGCACCACATGGCCATAGGTTCCGCTGCCCAGCTCGCCCAGCACACAGAACTGCTCCTCCAGCTCCTGCCACTGCAGTGCCCGGCCTGCCTGCACCATTAGCTGCTCCAAAGCTGCCGCATTGTCCTCCTCATCCTCCTCCGGCTCTGCCATGGCCCTGCAGAGACCAACATCATGCTCAATGGCCCCAGGGCATGCAGAGGGAGTACCCAGATGGCACTGCCCAGTGCACACCAGTTTGGCCCAGCCTAGTGCAGCTCAGACCAATCTTGTCTAAAACAGCCCAGTCCAGCCCAGTTGAGCCCATTCAGCCCAGCGTTGTCCAGTTCATCCCACCTGAGCCCAATTCAGCCTAGTCTAATTCAGATCAGTGCACCCCAGCCCAGTCCAATCCCCGTCCAGATGTAGGGAGCATCCCAAAGGGGAACAAGCAGAGTTGTGACACTGCCCCATATCAGCCCCACATCTCACCCCATGTCACCGCATGGCAGTGGGTCAGCTCTGCCACTTCCACGTTCCTCCATCCCCAGCTGTGCAGCAGGATCTTTGACCTACTGCCACTACCAGATATACGGGACAGCAACAAGAGCCCTGTGCTCCCCCATAGCCCTGCTGCAGGGCTATAAGGAAGCCACAAGCAAAACACAGGTCGGGGTTGCACAGGGACAAGCAAGCAGCCTCACCTGAGTCCCTGAAGCGTCCCTGCAGCACAGCTTTGTGCCACCAGCCCCACGGCGCCCGTGGCCGTGACTCAGATTTTCCTGCGCACTCCGACACCGCCGGACCCAGGGCAGCGCTGGGCCGTGTTAATCTGTCCCAATGGATTGGGAACATGTGCAAGGCACAAGGCGTGCCGAGAGCCAAAGATAGGAAGGGGCAGGACAGACAGGGCACGGTGTGTGGACAGACAGACAGGATGCAAAAAGAGATAGAGCATTGCACGGGGACAGAGAGACAGCATGAGATGCAAAGAGAGCGAGGGCACTGTGTGGGGACAGACAGAGAGCATGCAGCATGGGACAGACAAACAGACAGCCAGAGCATGAAACAGCATGGAGTGAAAATTTAGCTTCTCCTAAGTCCACAGATAAGGAGGTTGTATGTCCCAGTGTTCTAAAGGTTAAAGAAAGGCTAATTAGATTAAACTCAATATTATTAAACATTGGATTACCTTTATTAATACTGATCATTGTTCTGTAAGTTTTAGTGATTTAGTCAGGCTCAGGGTGAGGGGAACACAAAGGATGCATCTGCGTGTTCCCCCTTATTCTGCTCTTAGTGTGGGCTGCCTGGCGTCCCAAAATCAAACTTGCCCCTGCTCCATGAAAAGGTGTGAGGCTGCACCAAAGACGTGGGGCTGCACCGTCTGCTTCAGAGCCCATTTCTGCCTCTCCCCCTTTTCCAACATCCTCGAATTCCCAGGCTTTCCTCCCTCACCTCCCTGTTTCCCACCACCACATCTTTCCAGTTGCCACGACCACATCCCTCTCCCCAAATTTACACATCCTCATGTCTCTCTCTCCCCCTTTTCCCATCCCTATATCCTTCCTTCTTCTCACTTCCCCCATCCACATCCTTCTCTCCCCACTTCCCCATACCCTTATACCTCCCTTTTCCCTCTTTTCCACATCCATATCCCTCTATCTTTTCTCTATCATATCCTTTCCTCTTCCTCGTTTCCCATATCCCTATACCTCCTTCTTCCAGTCTTCCATATCCCCCATCTCTCATTTCCCACAGCCCCAGTTCTTACATCCATACTTTTCCCTCTCTGTTTTCCCACATCCTTGTATCACCCTTCTCCCTTTTTTTCAACACTCATTTACCTTCTTCGCCCTCTTTTTCCATATCCCTATGCTTCCCTTTCCCCATTTCCATATCCACATTCCTCCCTTTTCCCATGCCCATATCTCTTTGCCTCCCTTTTCTTGCATCCATACCCTTCCCTTTTCCCTATTTCCCACAGCCCCATCTCTCTCTCTCTCCCCTTTTCCCCACATCCTTATGCCTTCCCTCTCCCCACTTTCCATAACCCCTCTCTCTACCATTTTCCACAGTCCTATCTCTTCCTCTCCCCCTATCCCATGGGCATATCCCTCCTCCTCCCCACTTCCCACACCCATATCTCTCCTCCTTTTCTCTTTTCCTACATCCTTATGCCTTCCTCTTCCATTTCCCATATCCACATCTCTCTCCCACCCCTTTTCTTTCATCCTTTCCCATGCCCACATCCTTTCCTCTCCTTTTAATCCTGTGGTAGTGGAAGTGGAACTAGATGGGCTTTACAGTCCATTCTTTGCCATTCTATGATTCCTCACATCCTTATCTTTCCCATCCCTATATCCTTCGTTCCTTCCCACAGTGTCATCCCTCCTCTTCCCATTTCCCATGACCATACCCTACTCTTTCCCCATTTCCTATGCCCTTTCCTCACATCCTTATCCCTCCCTCTTCCCTATTTCCCACTGTGCCATCTCTTCCTCTCCTTTTTCCCACAGCCATATTCCTGCCTCTCCCCAGTCCCCATGACCGTATCACTCTCTCTCCCCTCCCTTCCTTCAACTTTTTGCCACTCTCTCCCCTTTTCCCACACCCTCTTTTTCCCAAGACCACATCCCAGCCCATTTCCCACAGCCCCATCCTTCCCTCTCTCCCCATAGCTGTTCCCTCTCCCTCCCCACCTGCTCTTTCCCCTATCCCAGCTGCTTGCCCTGACCCCAGCTGTCTGGGCCATAATTAACCCCTGACACATAATTAACACCTGACAGCACATTAGCAGGCCCTGCTGGCACGTGGAAAGGTCACTGAGCTGCACCTCTCACCCTGTCCTCTCCAACCCCATTACAGAGAGCAGATGCTGATGGGGAGGGTGTCCCCTTGCTATGGGGCAGCGGGTGTGGGGCTGACTGCTCCGTCACCATCCTGCCCCATTGAAAAGCAACAACAGAGCCCAAAGCAGAGGCCCAGTGCCAACCCCATGGCATCCAGCCCTGCGGGGGTGGCTGGGGGCGGGGGCACCGACAGCTGCTGGGACACAGAAATAGCCAGGGCCAGGTGGCAGAGCTCAGCCTTGGGGATGCAGCCAGGACCTGGCCCCATGCCGAGCCTCAGTAGTTGAGGCCAGCCCAGTGCCCCTGGGCTTGACCCCCACATCCCTTTTTGCTGGGGGCAAACTCCACTCCCCCTTCCATAAACCCCAATGCCCCCATTGCTGAGCTGCTGCACTGCTGCCCACTCCTCCATGCTGTGACATCTGTAAACCCTGCCCCCGTTGCCCCCACTGTCCAATTATGTGCCCTCCCAGCCCCATTGCCTCACTCCCTTCCTTTCCCACAGCTCCCAATACCCCCACTCCTTGCCCTTCCACAAACCAACAGCTTCCTTCACCCCATAACCCACCTCATGGTTTCCCATTGCCCCATATCCACCCACTCGCACCCCATCTCCCCTCTGGCTGCCCCCCCAGCTGCTCCCCCAGCAGGGACTGGCCCCAACCCCACATCCCAGAGCTGCTGGCTGGGTGCCGAACCCATGCCCTGGCAGCAGGTGCCGGCAGCAGACAGGTGGCTGGTAGGATTAGCACTAACGAGTAGTTTCATAATGGGGTCAAGAGGCCACGGGGGGGAGGGGGAGACAGGACAGGGGGACTTCAGCAGCACACCTGGGCTTGCCAGGACCCCAGCACCCAGTGTGGCACTCCATTCCGGTGTCACTCCACTGCCCTAATCCCTGCAGCCCTAGGCAGGTTCCATGTTCATGGATGCTGCTCGCTTTTAATGACACTATTAAAGGAATAGGGCTGGGGTGGGGGGTGGCAGCAGATGGGGCTGAGGACCTGGATGCTTTCTGATTTTTGACCCTGCCTGGATTTAGGGGGGTCTTGCTTGTATTTTGAGTCTTTTTTGGGCTGGGAGTTCTCTTTGGACAGGGAATCCTGATTGTGCTCCTCTGTTTGTGCTCTCCTATTTGGTTTGGGGTTCTGTTTGGCTCTGGATCCTGTCTGGATGTGGGGTCTTGTTTGGGCTCTGGGTCCTTTTTGCTTTTGGGTCCTATCTAGGTTTGGGAGTTTGTATTTTGGGTTCTGTTTGGAATGAAGGCCTGTTTGGTTTCGGGTCCTGTTTGGGCTCAGAATTCTTTTGGGGCTCTGGGTCTTGTCTGGATGTGGGATCTTGTTTGGGCTTAAGGACCTGTTCTGTTTTGGGTCCTGAGTTCAGGGGTCCTGTTTATATTTTGAGTCCTGGTTAGTCTTGGGGACCTGTTTGGTTTTGGGTTCTGTTTGGACTCAGGATCCTTTTGGGGCAGGGGATACTGTTTGGGCTCTGGATTCTGTTTGGGTTTAGGTTCTGTTTAGACTCTGGGTCTTGGCTGGATGTATGGTTTCCTTTGGGCTCTGGGTCCTTTTTGATTGTGGATCTTGTCTGGTTTTGGGAGTCCTGTTTGTATTTTGGGTCCTGTTTGGGCAGAGAGTTCGGCTCAGGCTCAGAGTTCTGTTTGGCTTTAGATCCTGTTTACACTCAGGATTTGTTTGAGTTGCAGTCCTGCTTGGGCTCGGGGTCCCGTTTGGGTTCCTCACACAGATGCTGCAGGAGGGACAGATGCAGTTCCTGACACTGGTGGGGACAGCGCCATGATGCTCAGGGATCCTGTAAGGAGAGAAGACTGAGCATGGCTGAACCCTGCTCCACAGGGCCCCGCGGCCATCACCAAGCCGTGGCGGCAGCCCCACACCTGGCATACAACTCCGACATCCTCGCGATGGGTGCAGTCATGATATCCCCACGCACGATGTGCGCAGTCCTGCAGGCTCTTCTCCTGCCCTCGGCATCGGACGTCATCCAGCCAGATGTGCCCAACGCCGGGCCCGAAACGTGGCCGCTTCCCATCCATGCCCTGCGCCTCACCGCAGCCCAGCTCCCGGCACACCACAGCCGTGTTGGCCCCTCTCCATCCGTCATCGCACACCGTGCCCCAGCGCCCGGCTCGCTGCACCTCCAGCCGCCCCGCACAGCGCCTGGGCCCCCCGGCCAGCCGCAGCCTGAAGGGCTCTGCGGGGACACAGCAGTGACATGAGGTCTTGATGTGACGCGGGCCTCACTGTGTCCCTTCCAGGCCCTGCCAGGCTTCATCATGTCCCCTCCAGGCCCCACCGTGATGCCAGGCCTCAGTGTGTAGACACCAGGCCCTGCCAAGACAGGCTTTGCTGTGTCTCCACCAGGCCCTGCCATGACACCAGGCCTCACTGTGTTCTCACCAGGCCTCAGTGTGTCCCTATTAGGCCCCACCACGACCCCAGGCCTTGATGTCCTCACCAGGCCTCACTGTGTCCCCTCCAGGCCCTGCTGTGACACCAGGCCCCGCCATGATACCAGGCCTCGCTGTATCCCCACCAGGCCCTGCTGTGACACCAGGCCCTGCTGTGACACCAGGCCTCATTGTATCCCCACCAGGCCCTGCTGTGACCCCAGGCCTCCCTGTGTCCTCACCAGTCCTCACTGTCTCCCTCCCACCATGACACCAGGCCTCACTGTAACCCCATAAGGCCTCGCTGTGCCCCCGCCGTGCCCTGCCATGACCCCAGGCCCCGCCACATCCCCGCTAGGCTGCGAAGCCCGGTTCTGCCCCACGCTCACCCTCGCAGTTGACAGCAGCCACGTGGTTGGACGGACAGGACGCAGCGTCACCTGGCTGCAGCTCGCAGTGCTCCAAGTCCAGCTCCTGCCCTGCACACAGCACCTGACGCAGACCCACCGTGTTCCCCTCAGCCATGGGTGGGCTGCAGGGCACTGGGACGGCACGGGGGCGGCCGCAGCCCAGCTGGCGGCACAGGACGCGGGCAGCTGCAAGGTCCCAGCCCACGGCACAGACCGAGGCCCAGGAGCCAGCCTGCAGCAGCTCCACGCGGCCCTGGCATCGGGAATGGCCGCCGGAGAGCTGGGCAGGCACTGCTGGGGAGAGCGGGAGAGTGAAGTGTGGCCTTCCCAGTGCAGCACCAACCTGACCAGCACAGCCCCAGTCTGCTCAGTGCGGCACCAGTTTGTTTAGTACAGCGCCCAGTCTGCTCAGCACAGTCATAGCGAAGCCCCAGCCCAGCTCTAGCATGCCCAGTTCAGCCCCACACTGCCCAGTTCAGTCTCAGTCTTCTCAGCTCAGTCACAGCACAGCCCCACTCTGCCCAGTTCAGCCCCAGTCTGTTCAGCATGGTCCCAGCACAGCCCCACTCTACCCAGCTCAGCCCAAGACTGCCTAGTTCAGTCCCAGTTTGCCCTGCTCAGTCTCAGTATTCCCACCACACTCACAGTGTGCTCAGCACAGCCACACCACAGCTCCTGTCTGGGTCTCTGGGTCTCACTCCCAATCTGCCTCATTTGGCCCCAGCTCGGCATCAGCACAGCCCCGGTCTTCCTATCTTGGCCCTTGTCTGTCCAATTTGGTCTCAGTCCGCCAAGTACAGCACCAGCATGGCCCAGTCTACCCAGAACAGCCCCACTACAGCTCCAGTGTGCCCAGCTTAGTCCCGGTGTGTCCAGAACAGCCCCATCACAGCTGCAACACAACCCCAGTCTGCCCAGCACAGTCCCAGTATGGTGACCCAGCATAGTCCCTGTGTAGCCTGTCTGTCCTGTACAATTCTAGTCTGCCCAGTAGGCTGCCCAGTACTGTTCCAGTCTGCCCAGTTCAAACCATCCCACCTGTTGCCCATGCCCTGTTGCCTGCCCATCCAGCAACTGCTGTCCCCCGGGCACCCAAATGGTATATGTGGGGACATCCCAGGACACCCAGTAACCCCCCGTGATGCCCAGTGACCCCTGCTGACATCCAGGACACTCAATGACTCCAAGTAACACCCAAGTGAACCCCACTGACACCCAGTGACACCCAACATACCAGAACCAATCACGGCACCGCAGCACAAAGCTGAGGGGGAGAGAAGTAGGAGTTGGAAAGAGACAGAGACATTCACAGACCATCCAAGACCCTCAGGACCCCCCAGTCCACTGACACACAACATAAAATGTTTTCCCCCCAGTTCTGTGTGCCCCCAGCTCCGTACCCCTCCTTTTCCTTCAGTTCCACCCACCACGCATCCCAGCTTTGCCTCCCCATGTGCCTCCACCTCTGTGCCCCTCATTTGCCTCCCATCTCTACACCTTCCATTTCCCCCAGCTCTGCACCCCCCATGTCCTCACCCAGGCACAGTCCAAGGCTACGCAGCCCCCCCATGCTGGCAGCAGGGCCTCCCCAGCCACTGGGGCCACCCTTTTAACAAGGGGGCCTCGGAGGGGGGGCAAGGGGAGGAATCGAAAGCTGAGAGCAGGAACCCCGCAGCAGCCAAGCAGGCGCCAGAATGGGATGAGTCCTTCTCTCCCTCTCTCTCGCCTCCCCTCCCCCTCTTTCACCATCTCCTCCCTCTCCTTCACCTTCTCTCTCCCCCTCCCCCTCTATCTTCTCCCCCCCTCTCCCCTTCCCCCTCCCTCTCCCTCTTCAACACTCAAGATTGGTGAACCAGCCCAGCTTTATTTCCCTTGCCTCCTGTGCAAGGCCCCTCTCTGGATGCCCGCACCCCTGTACAGCCTGGGGGGGTCCTCCAGGATGTGCTGCCCCACAGCAGCCAGCCTGCCCAGGCGGCGGGTGACGGCCTCCAGGCGCTGAGCTCCCCGCCGCTGGTTGCGGGCCAGGGCCCGCAGTTGCCCCCGCAGCTCCCGCACCTCCCACAGCAGTGCCCTCAGGGCAGGGGCCACACAGGATCCCCCCTGATCCCATACTGCAGAGAGTGTTGGCACCGGTGGTGCTGGTTGGGCTGGACCTGTGGGGCGAGAAGCAGAGACCCCCTAAATCCTCTGTGTGCGTATGTTTGCTCCCCCAGGGCAACCACTCTCAGAGCAAGGGACCCCCCAGCACCCATCCCTCCTCTCTCCAAGCCAGTGGTCTCAGCATGTGCAAGCCCTGCATCTCATGGGTCCAAGCCTCACCCACAACCCCAAGACCTACCTACACACGGGGGTCCAGGCAGTACAGAGCTTGCAGAATGGGTGCGGAGGGTCTCTGTGGGTGCTGGGGGGGTCTTGGTGTTGAAAAACTTCACGGGGTGCCGGAGGGGTGCTTGGGGAGTCTGAGTGCTGAAAGTCTCCAGTGGATGCTGGACAGGTGCTGAGGGAATCTGGGTGCTGGGGGGATCTGTGAGGTGCTTAAAGGATCCTGGGGGTGTCTGGGTGCTGCGGGGCTCTTTGGGGTGTTGGTGGGATATGGGGGAGGTCTGAGTGCTGAGCAACTTCATGGGATGCTTAAGGGATGCTGGAGGGTTCTGGGTGTCAAAGGTATTCATAGGGTGTTGTAGTGTTGATGGGGGCCTCTGGGTGCTGGGGGGCTCTGTGGAGTGCTGGGGCAATGCAGGGGGCCTCCGGGTGCTGAAGATCTCAGTGGATTGTTCAGTGGGTGCTACAGGGGGCTGACTATCAGAGGTCTCCATGGGGTGTTGGGTGGGTGCTGGGGGGACTTGTGTGCTGAAGATCTCTGTTAGATATTGGGAGAGTGCTGAGGGACGCTTGGAGCTGAGGGTCTCTGTGGGATGCTGGGCAGATACTGGGGATTTCTGGGTACTGAGGGTTTTAACAGAGTCCTCAGAGGGTGCTGGGAGGCTCTGGGGTCTGGGGATATCCATGATGTGCTTGAAATTAGCAGCATTCATGTAAGGGCTGGTGGGATCTATGGGGTGCACAGTGAGTACTGGGGGGCTCTGAGCGCTGGGGTTCCTTGATGGTGTCTGGATAAAGAGGTCTGGGGGTGTCCAGAAACCAGAGGGTTCTGCAGAGGGATGCTGGGAGAGCACAAGCTCTATCGAGGCAGTGGGGCTCTCTGGAGGGTGTTGGATGGATGCTGGGTGTCCCTGGGTGTTGGGGATCTCAGGGTACTGGGTAGGTTCTGAGGGTCTCTGGGTACTGGGGGCCTCTGTGAGGTGCTGTGAGTGGGTGCCAGAGCCTGGACTCAGTTGAACAGCAATGGCAGGAGAGACAGCCAGCCCCTGGGTGGAGCTCAGAGATGGAGAGGGTGATGAAACTCTAGTGGGCAGAGCAGAGATTCCCATTGGACCAGCACCTGGGGAGGAGACACAGCCCATGAAATCCCCTCCAGCACTCCTCAGCCATCCATTGCCCCTCCTTCCTCTCCTGCACCCCTTCTGCTTCTCCTCTCCCTCTCAAACACTTCCACCTACAGCCAGCCCATTGCTTTGGCCTTCCTCCTCCTCCTAATCTATTGTTGCTACTTCATCCATCTACCCGTCCGTCCGTCCGTCCGTCCGTTCATCCATCCATCCATCCATCCATCCATCCATCCATCCATCCATCCATCCATCCATTCCCTCATTTATTGTTCCTTGATATCTTTCTATCCACTCAGTCACCCCTCCAAACTTTCTATTCTTTCTTCCTTCCCCTTTTCTGTCATTTCAAACTCTCCTTCCCCCTTCTGCCCAACCACGCAGACTTCTTGCTGTCCATCCACCCCAGCCCTCCAACACTTCGTTCTTTTCCTTAACATTACTTTCAAGATCTTGCAGCCCTATATAGTAGTCTGAACCTGATTCTGCTGTGGGAAGTGTTCTCCTCCTGATTCCATCTGATGCTAGTTCTTCCGTGGGATGAGTCCTCCACATGGGATCTCTTAGACTTGTTTCTGCTGCAATATATTTACTCTCCATTGTGCCTTTGAGAATTTTTTCTGCTGAAGGATGTTTGCTTCTCACGGTACCATCTAGATCAAAATCAGCTGAAGAATGAGTGTCCCATGCAGTACCTTCTGCATCAGATTTGGGTGCAGAACGTGTGCTCCAGGTAGAAATACCTGCTGTGGGATATGCACTCCATATGCTAACACCCAAGCTCAATTCTGCTGAAGAATGTGCACTCTGCATAGTACCATCTGGATCAAGTTCTTCTGGAAGATGTCTGGTCCATACAGTACTTTCTGGATCCAGTTCTGCTGCAGGATGTCTGCTCCTCATGGTAACATCTGGACCCAGTTCTGCTGCAGGACTTGTGCTCCTCATGGTAACATCTGGACCCAGTTCTGCTGCAGCACTTGTGCTCCTCATGGTAACATCTGGACCCAGTTCTTCTGAAGGATGTCTGCTCCTCATGGTAACATCTGGACCCAGTTCTGCTACAGGATTTGAGATCCTCGTGGTAACATCTGGACCCAGTTCTGCTGCAGGATGTGCACTCCTCGTGGTAACATCTGGACCCAGTTCTGCTGCAGGACTTGTGCTCCTCATGGTAACATCTGGACCCAGCTCTTCTAGAAGATGTGTGGTCCACACAGTATTTTCTGGATCAAGTTCTGCTGCAGGACTTGTGCTCCTCATGGTAACATCTGGATCCAGTTCTGCTGCAGGACTTGTACTCCTCATGGTAACATCTGGACCCAGTTCTGCTGTGGTCCCTTCTAGAACTGATTCTGCTGTAGGATCTGTGCTCCTCATGGTACCTCTTGGACCTGGTTCTGTTGCAGGATGTGTGCTCCCCATGGTATGATCTGGACCTAGTTCTGTTGTGGGATATGTGCTCCCCATGATACCATCTGGAACCAGTCCTGCTGTAGGACCTGTGCTCCCCACGGTACCTTCTGGACCTGGTTCTGTTGCAGGATGTGTGCTCCCCATGGTACGATCTGGACCTAGTTCTGCTGTGGGATATGTGCTCCCCGTGATACCATCTGGATTCAGTCCTGCTGTAGGACCTGTGTTATTCATGCCACCTCTAGGGTCTGGTTCTACTGAAGTATGTGCACCTCCCATGTTACCATCTGGGTCCAGTTCTGTTAGAGGATGCATGCTCACAGTACCTTCTGGACTCAGTTCTGTCATAGGATCTGTGCTTTTCATGGTACCTTCTGGAGCTGGCTCTGCTGTGGGATATATGCTCCACATGGTGCGTTCAGGACCTAATTCTGCTGTATGTTGAGTGCTCCTTACGGGACCTTCAGAACCCAGTTCTGCTGAGGGATGTGAAACCCAAGAGGTCCCTTCCAGACTTGGTTCTCCTGTAGGAGCTTCACTCTTCGTGGTACCTTCTGGATCTGCTGCTACTACTACAGGAAGTGTGCTCCCCATGGGATCCCCTGGACCTGGCTCTCCCAGGCTGTGGTTACTCCATATGGCAGCACTTGCCTGGAGCCTCGTGGTAAGAGCTAAGTCCTGCTCTGCATTGGACCTGGTGCTCTGTGTGACACCAGCAGTCTCCTGTCCCATATTGCGTTGGGTAGCACTAACAGCATCCCATCCTGCCAGCCCCTGGGTGCTCCTGGTGGAACCAACCGGAACCTGTCCTGCTTGAGGCTTGGTGCCTGGTGTGGTCCCCACCAAAACCCAATGCCTGGTGCTCTGGTTGGCTCCCACAACAACCCGCTCTGCTTTGGGATGGGCAATCCACACAGTACCAAGCGGATCCCGTCCCACTTTGGGTCGAGTGATGCGGATGGTGCCAGCTGGATCCCATCCTGTCTTGGACCTGTTACTGCCAGCTGGATCCTGTCCTGCTTTGGTCTTGTTGATGCCAGCCGGATCCCGTCCTGCTTTGGTCTTGTTGATGCCCACCAGATGCTGTCCTGCTTTGATTTTGTAGATGCCAACAGAATCCCGTCCCACCTTTGACCTGTTGGTACCAGCTGGATCCAATCTCACTTTGGTCTTGTTGATGCCAACAGAATCCTGTCCTGCCCTGGACCTGTTGATACCAACTAGATCCAATCTCACTTTGGTCTTGTTGATGCTAACAGAATCCCGTCCCACCTTGGACCTGTTGGTGCCAACCAGATCCAGTCCCACTTTGGTCTTGTTGATGCCAACTGAATCTCGTCCCACCTTGGACCTGTTGGTGCCAGCTGGATCCCATCCCACTTTGGACCTGGTGGGGCCACCAGTCTCCCGTCCTGCCTTCAGCCTGGTGATGCCAACTGCCTTGGGCTTGGTGCTCTGGATGATGCCAGCTGGATCCTGTTCTGCTTTGAGTCGGGTGATCCTGATGATACGGATGGGATCTCGCCCTGCTTTGGTTGAGGTGGCACTGACTCGACTCTGTCCTGCAGATCGTGTCATGGTGCTGGAGACACTGGTGGTAGGATCCTCTCCTGAGGATCGTGAGGTAGTGCTGGGGACACTGGTGTGTGGATCCTGTCCTGTGGCTCTTGCAGTGGTTCTAGTGACACTCACAGTTGGATCCTGTCTTTGGGGATGCATGGGAATGATTGTGGTCAGAATCTGTCCTAGAGGACGTCGAGGGATGGTACTGGCTGGACCCCATCCTGGGGGAGATGGGGAGCTCGCCACAGGTGACAAGTCTTCTGCCCCTGAAAACAGTGAGGAAAAATTCAGTCCCCTTCCCACAACCCTTCTATTTGTCGGAATCCTCCCTTTCCTCTCACCAGGGCGATTCTCGGGGACAGTGTCCAGCCCCAGAGGCACCCAAGAGGCTGGGACATCCCTTGGGGACATGTTTTTGGGAGCTCTGGAAGGGACCCCAGCAGGAAGAGGCATGCACCGTGTAGTCTATGCCCACAGAAGTGACAGGGTACAAGATATAGGATCTCTGCCCTTTACCAGGTACACCTTACCTGTGCAGATGACAGCGGCGTCCTCTTGGTGGTCACAGTTGTGCCTTCCCCAAGGCCCAGCTGGGCAGTGCCACAGTGCAGCCTCTGTCCCACTGCACTTCACGTCATCCAGCCATATGGGGCCAATGCCAGGGCCAAAGTGAGCGCTGCGGAGGGCTTTGCGTGCGGCCCCACAGCCCAGCTGCCTGCAGACCACAGCCGCATCCAGCAGGCCCCAGCCATCATCACAGACCGTGCCCCAGCTCCCAGCATGCAGCAGCTCCACGCGCCCTGCACAGCGCCCAGGGCCCCCAGCCAGACGCAGCAGGAACGGGGCTGGGGAACAGCCAGCACCGCATTACTGCCAGCACCAACGCAGCTACTGCATTTGGAGATGGAGGCTGCATCCCTGCATCTTCCCTGCTGCATCCCTGATGTATCTTCATCCTCTTTCCATCTCCCCTCCAGCCCACCTCCATTCCTCCTCCATCCCCTCTCCACACCCACTCTATCTTTTCTCCATCTCCATTCCATTCCCTCTCCATGTCTTCTCCATCTGTCTCCAAACCCTCCATCACGTCTCTTCCACCACACCTCATCCCCATTCCCCTCACCGCCCTCCTCCATCCCTTCCCCATCCCCTCTCCTTTCACAATCCATCCCCAACCCCATCCCATCTCCATCCCATCTCCATTCCCACTCCATCCCTTCTCCTCCTACCTGTCTGCGACGTCCCTGCCATGGGCCAGCTGCTTGGTGTAGGCTGAGGGGAGGTGGTGCTGCGGGGCCGGACACTCACACGTGGCACAGCAGAAGGGGGCACCAGCAGTGACCTGGTGGGCAGCTGTTCGGGAGGGGGCTGCATGGGATCTACCCCAGTCAGCTCATCTGGGGGAGGCAGGAGAGCAGCGTGAGCCTGGTGGTGCACTGTGCACACCTGCCTTGTGCATGCACCTCACCCCATGAGCTCACATGGTCACTGCTCTCTGCATGTGTTCACATAGCATATGCACTGCACCTTTTAATGCTGCTGTGTGCAGCGCACCCTGCTGCCACCCTGTTTGCAATTTAGCTGCACATGCACTGCCTCAGGAGCACTGTGTGAGCACGGAGACTTCATACAGAGTACATAAACACTGCATTTCTCTATGCCATGTGCATGAACAAGAGCACAGTGAGGTGTGTGCACGCTATCCATGACTGCATAGAATTGCATGCATGCCAGGAGCATACTGCACTTCTCTACAGAAATGCACATACTGCATGCACACTGGGAGCACACCGCACAGCTCTGCAGAACTGCATGCACTGCAGGGAGCACACCAGGCTGCATGCACGATGCATGGGCGTGTACCTGCACAAATGACAGATGCATCCTCGCGGTGGCGGCAGTCGGTGATGCCCAATGGTGCAGCTGGGCACTGCAGCAATGCCGACTCGTTCCCCCAGCACCTCACATTGTCCATCCAGATGGGGCCGGTGCCCTCACCAAAAAACGCCCCACCAGGTGCAACCAGCGCAGCTCCACAGCCCAGCTGCCTGCAGACCACGGCCGCGTCCGGCAGCCCCCAGCCATCATCACAGACTGTGCCCCAGCACCCGGCGTGCAGCAGCTCCACGCGCCCCGCGCAGCGCCCAGGGCCCCCAGCCAGACGCAGTGGGTATGGGGCTGGGGAATAGGGCACCCACATTGCTGCTGGCACCAACTCTGCTGCTGCGTTTGGGGATGAGGCATGTGTCCCAGCTGTCTCCCTGTCTAATCCTCCCCATCCCTGCTTCTTTCCTGCAGTATCCCATCTCCACCTCCACTGCATTTGCATTCCTTCCCTCTGCACTTCTGTCCACCTATCTGCACCTATCCAACTCCATTCCCATCCCCATTTCTTCACTACTCCATCCCTTCTCCATGTCTTCTCCATCCCAGAGACTTCTACTCTCCTTCCCTTCCCATCTCCTTCCCCAGTCCATCTCTAATCCACCTCCAACCCATTCCTTATTCATCTCTCTCCATCCCCACTGCATTCCCTCTCCATACTTGCTCCCACCTGGCTCCATCCCCAGTTCCTTCCCTGATACATCCTAGCTCCTGCCTTTCCCATCTCCATCCCCTCTTCATCTTCATCCATCTCTTTTGATTCCACGTCCACCCCATCTCACTCCCTGCTTGATCCCCACTCCTTCCCTCCTACCCCCCTTCCTTTCTCCACTCCCTTCTCTATCTTTCTCCACCCCTTCTGATTCCAGCCCTTCTGATTCCAGCTCTATCCCCTCTCTATCTCAGTTCTATCCCATCTTCATCCCTATTTCTTCTGGCTCCATCCCTGCTCTTTCCATGCTCCTTTCCCACTCCATCCTTTTCCCCTTCCCTTTTCCATCCCATCCACCCCTTCTCCTTCCATGATCCTTCCCAAATCCATCTCATCCCCATCCCATCTCCATTCCAGCTCCTCCTATTCTCCTTTTCTGTTCTATTATTTTACCACCATCCATCCCACCCCTATTCCACCCCTACTCCATCCCCTCACCATCCCCACAACCATACCTGTGCATGCTGTCACCTGTGCACCCCATACCGTATGTTCCAATGCACCCCTACATCCCCATGCATGCTCTGTGCATGCTGTGAAGCCTGAAACCCTGCACCCAATCCTAATGCATGCTGTACCCATGCACTCTATAACCATGTCTGCACACCATATGCAGCCCTGCACATCATACCTGCACGAGTTACACCTGCCATACTGCATCTGTGCATCCCATACTGCACCCTGAACCCCGTGCAACGCTCACGGCCATGCAACACTCACCATCTGTTGGGGTGCTGCCAGCAGTGCCAGTGGGCTCCGTGGTTCCAGGCGACAGCAGGGGATGAGCTGTAGAGATGCACGCCATGATGGGGGGGCTCCCTCTTTTCTCCCCTCCCTCACCCTCACGCCCGCTGCCCACCCGAGCACACAACGCTGGCATCCTCCTCGTGGGCGCAGACATGGCTGTGCCACCCCCGGTGCCGGCACTGGACAAGGCGCTGCTCATCGCCGCTGCACCGCACGTGGTTGAGCCAAATGGGGCCGGAGCCTTCCCCAAACCAGGCTCCCGATGGGGCAGCCAACGCAGTCCCGCATCCCAGCTGCCTGCAGACCACCGCCGCGTCCGGCAGTCCCCAGTCGTCGTCGCAGATCGTGCCCCAGCTCCCGGCGTGCAGCAGCTCCACGCGCCCCGCACAGCGCCCGGGGCCCCCAGCCAGGCGCAGCGGGAATGAGACTGAGGAATGCCATTGCATATGGGGCCACCAGCACCACCAGGACCCACCATCACCCACCGTGTGCTCTGGGACTTGCTGGGACCCATTGGGAATCTGCTGGGACTGTCTGGGATGTGCTGAAACCCACAGGGACACCTGCGTGCTCTGGGATTCCCTCTGGGTTCCCACTCGAACTGTCGGGACCCTACGGGAATTTCTGGGACCCCCACACGCTCTGGGACCTACTGGAACCCACTGGGAACTGTTGGGACCCTCTAGGAATTTCTGGGACCCCCACACGCTCTGGGACCTACTAGAACCTACTGGGAACTGTTGGGACCCTCTAGGAATTTCTGGGACCCCCACATGCTCTGGGACCTACTGGAACCCACTGGGAACTGTTGGGACCCTCTAGGAATTTCTGGGACCCCCACATGCTCTGGGACCTACTGGAACCCACTGGGAACTGTTGGGATCCTCTAGGAATTTCTGGGACCCCCACATGCTCTGGGACCTACTGGAACCCACTGGGAACTGTTGGGACCCACTGGGAATTTCTGGGATCCCCATGTGCTCTGAGATACTTTAAGCTGACCGACTGGGACCTACTAGGAACTGTTGGGTCCTACAGGCAACTCTGCATGCTCTGGGACCCTGGGACCTGCTGGGACCCACTCTGTGCTCTGGGACCCATTGGGACTTGCTGGAATCCTGCATACTCTAGGATCAACTGGGATGCACTGGGAACTGATGGGACCCTCTGGGAATTCCTGGGACCCCCACATACTCTGGGATCTATTAAGATCAGCTGGGATCTACTGGGATCCGCTGGGAATCCTACATGCTCTGGGACCCACTGGTATCTGCTGGGACCAGTGTGTGCTCTGGGACCCCTCGGGACTTACTGGAACCTCCTGGGACCCCCACATGCTCTGTGATCTGTGGAGACTGCCTGGGACCTACTGGGAATGGCTGGTACCCTCCCATGCTCTGGGACCCACCAAGATTTATTGGGACCCACAGGGAACCGCTGGGAGCCGCTGACACCACTATGTGCACTGGGACCCATTGGGATCTACCAGTAGCGGGTGGGACTTGCTGGGACCTACTGAGATGTTCTGAAACCCATTGAGAGCCACTGGAACTCACTGGGACTTGCTGGGATCTACTTGGACCACTGAGTGCTCTGAGACATTCTGAGACCCACTGGGATCTACTGGGACTCAACGGGACCTGCTAAGACCCCTGCATGCTCAGGGACCCACTGGGACCTGCTGGGATCTATTGGAAACTGCTGGGATCTACTGGGATTTACTGGGACCCTCAGTATCTGGGACTGCTGTGTACTTTGGGATGCATTGGGATCATGTGCATACACCAGGGCCTACTGGGACCTAGGGGAACCCATCAGAGCCTACTGGGACCTACTAGAACCCATTGGGATGCAGTGGCGGTGACAGGAATGCTGTGGGGCAGGGACCCTCAACCCAGCCTTGTGCCAGTACCTGTGCCAGGGAAGGCCAGAAGCCCCACTGGAGACGAGAGAGGAAGTGAGGGGATGCTGCACCTGCCCAAGCCCCTCCAAGACCCCCAGGATGGAGCCATGGAGCCACAAGGAGCTTGGAGCCAGGGGTCCTACCCGGGGTGCAGGACTCAGCACCCGGAGTCCAGCAACCAGCAACCAGTGCCCCATTCCAGTGACCCATGACCACCGTCATCCCAGTGCCATTCCCAGTGGCCAGGACTAGTTCCATTCCCAACGCCATTCCACACACCTCATGACCAATTCCATTCCCAGTGCCCCACGACCAGTTCCACTCTCAGTGCCATTCCCAGCGCCATTCCCAGTTCCATTCCCACTGTCCCATTCCCACAGTCCCATTCCCAGTGCCCCATAACCAGTCCCATTCCACGGTCCCATTCCCAGTGCCACATGACCAATTCCATTCCCAATGCTCCACAACCACTGTCCCATGACCAGTTCCATTCCCAGTGCCATTCCCAGTGTCCTGATCTCAGTGCCATTCCCAGTTCCCCAAGACCAGATCCATTCCCAGCACTTCATGACCTGTGCTCCATGACCAGTATTCCATTCCCACTGCCCCATAACCAGTTCCCTTCCCAGTGTCCCAGTCCCAGCGTCATTCCCAGTGCTTCATGCCCACTGCCACACCCAGTGTCCCAGTCCCAGTGCCATTCCCAATGCCCCATGATGAATTCCATGCTCAGTGCACTCCCAGTGTCCCAATCCCAGCGCCATTCTCAGTGCCCCATGACCAGTTCCTTGCTCAGTGCCATTCCCAGCATCCCAATCCCAACGTCATTCCCAGTGCCATTCCCAGTGTCCCACTGTCCCATTCCCACTGCTCAGTGACCCTTGACTAGTTCCCAGTAAGCATTTTTCAGCACCCAATTCCCACTCCCATTCTCAGTTCCTCATGACCAGTGCTCAATGCCCAGTCCCCTTCCAGTGTTCAGCAATCACAGACCACTGCTACCTGCCCCACGCCCAGTGCCCATTTCCCTTCCCAGTGTTCAGTTCTCTTTCCAGTGCCCAGCACACCACAGAATACCCAGTGCCCTGCCCAGTGTACCCACAGCCTTCCCACTACCCACAGCCCAGTGTATAGCACCCAGCACAGCTTGCAGCGCCCACTGCACTGCCTGATATCCACTGCAGCACTACCACAGTACCCCATGCACTGCCCGGTGCCCCATGCAGAACCCAGACCCCTGACGTGCCCAGAAACTTTGCAGCACCCCTGCAGTGCCCAACACAGCGCAATTTCCCTGCTGCGTGTGCAGTGTCCTTGCAGTAATCCTGCAGTGCACAGCCTCATTGCATTGCCCAAGGCAGTGTCCTCCCCTTTGCAGTGCCTGTCGCAGTGCCCAGACCCTTACAATGCCCACACCATGCTCATTGCCTGTGCAGTGTCCAGTGCAGTGTCCAGCTTGCCTGCAGTGTCCACATGGTGTCTGCCGTAGAGGGCAGCCCCATGCAATGCCCGGTGCAGTGCCCACAAAACACGTAGAGCTGTGCCCATGTAATGCTCAAAGCAGTGCCCACGCTCTGCCCAGTGCACACCTCTGCAGTTCCAATTGCAGTGCCCACGCAGTAATCATGCAGTGCTCAGTGCAGTGCCTACACAGTGCTCAGAGAAGCACCCATGCAGAGCTAATGGAATGCCCATGCAATGTCTAATGCAGTGCCCATGCAGTACCCACGCGGTGTCACAGTGCCCAAAGCAGCGCTCAGAACAGTGCCCATGAAATGCACAGTGCAGCACCCGTACAGTGCAGTGCCCATGCAGTGCTCAAATATTGTCCAGCACAGTGCCATGTAGGGCCCACAGAGTGCCCATGCAGTGCCAAATGCAGTGTCCATGCAGTGCTGAGCGCAGTTCTCATGCAGTGCCCAGCACAGCGCCTTGCAGTGCTGAGAGCAATGCCCACGTAGTGCCCATGCAGTGCCCAGCACAGCACTCAGCTCCCCTTACAGTTCCCACACCGTATGCAGGATATACCCATGCCGTAGCCATGCCATCTCCATGCAGTGCCATGCAGTGCCATGCAGCATGTGCAGCGCAGAGCCGGGTGCTCACCCAGCAGCAGCAGGGTCGGGGCCATGGCGTGTGCTGGTGCAGGATGGAGGAGGCCCGGATGGAGGCGGCGAGGCCAGGGATGACTCAGTGCAGCCGCTCGCTCCCCCCCTTGGCTAGGATGGAGGGGGCTGGAGATGGGGGGCATGGGATACCCCTGCTGTGGGACATCTGGTCTGTGTGTGAGGTCCTGCTGTGGGGTCTCCTGGGCACTGCCCCCATTAACCAAGGCACAGAGGGGAGTCCTCGGAGGATGAGGGTTAATGCTGGGGGGGGGGGGGGGTTGGGTTAACACATGCAGGCACCCACGCACCCACGTGGCACTGCGGGGGGGTGGGGGGGGGAACAGGGCCGCACGTGGCCATGGAGTCAGGGCCGCGTGTGAGCGGCTGCACACGTGCATGGGAGACACTGCGGGTCTGTAGGCACACACACACATACACACACACACACGGGCAGCCATTGTGTGCTGGGGGAAGGGGGACACTGGGAGCATACTGGGAGACACTGGGAGATGTATTGGGGACAGCTGGAGCATACTGGGAGACGTGGGGAACATTCTAGGGGACACTGAGGTCTACTGGGGGCCATAATGGGGGAAACTGGAAGCATTTTTTGGGGGACTGTGAGATCAGACTGGGAGCATTCTGGAGAACAGTGGGGATATACTGGGACCACACTGGGGTATTCAGGAGCCATACTAGGGGACACTGAGGGTATACCCCCTACTGGGGTATACTGGGGGCCATACTGGGGGCACTGCGAAGAACAATGGGATCAGACTGGGGGCATTCTGGGACTATAATGGGATATACAGCGCCATACTGGGGTATGCCGATACCACGCTGAGGAAACACACGGGGACACTGGGCCACACCAGGGAACACGAGGTATACTGCGGGCACTCTGGGGCATGCTGGGATTACATTGATTTTCACTGGGAACATACCGGAGGAGGCCCAAAGGCCATACTGGGGGCATGCTGCAGGCATACTGGAAGACATGGGGGGCACACTGAGGGGCACTAGGGGCTGTACTGGTGTTTAACGGGGGCGTTCTGAAGGACAGCGGGGTCAGACGGGGCTGTAGTGGGACCACACTGGGATGTGCTGGGGCCACACTGGGGTATAGCGGTAACGCTGAGAACACGCTGAGGGTCACACGTACCGTACTGGGCTGCACCGGGTTGTACTGGGGGCATACTGGACCCAGCGGGGTCGTACAGCCGACACCAGGCGCTCCCGTTCCCCCTCCCGATGAGCAGCCGCGACCCGCCCCGCTCCCTCCCCCCTCCCAACCCGCCCACCACCTACTGCGCAAGCGTCTCCCTCTGCTTCCGCCCCTGCCGAGGACCCGCCCCCCGCGGCGGCCAATGGGATTCGCCCATTCCATCCGCGCCGGAAGGAGGAAGTGCGAGCCGGGACGCTCCGTTTATTAATCCGGCTCGGGCGGAAACCGTGCTACATCTGTTCCGCCCCCCCGGCTCCCGCACCCCATTGCTCACCGGCCCGCAGTGCTGCTCGCCCCCACGCTGTTGTGGCCATGAAGCGACTAAGGGGGTGGCCTATAAGTGGCAATGGAGTCCTGTAGGGTGCTGTGGTGGCCATGAGGTGGTTATGGGATGGGTGTGGTGGCCATGAGGTGCTGTGGTGGTCACAAGGTGGCCAAGAGGTGGATATGGCGTGGCTATGAGGTGCTAGAAGATTGGTGTGACAGCCACTGGGTGGCCGTGGGGTGCTGCAGTAGCCATAAGGTGGCTATGGGATGGGAGTGGTGGCCATGAGACGGACAAGAAATCGTCTCTGGTGGGCTGTAGGGTAGTAGGGGTGGCCATAAAATGTCCAGGAGGTGACTGTGGATTCCAGTAAGGGGTGGTCATAAATAGCTATGGGGTGTCTGTGGTGGCCATGAGATGGTAATGTGGTGCTGTGGGATGTTTGTGGTGGCCAACAGTTGGCTCTGGAGTCTTGTAGAGTGTCTGCGGTGGCCATAAGGTGCCCAGCAGGTGCTGTGGGATGTCTATAGCGATCATACAGCACCCAACAGACGGCCATTGTGGGATGGCCACAGTGGCCATAAGGTGGCCAAGGGGCAGCTGTGGGATGGACAGGAGATGCTAGGAGATGGCTGCAATGGCTACAAGGTGGCCGGTAGGGGGCCGTGGGATGTTATGGGGTGGCTGCAATGGCCCTAAGGTGTCTGTAGGATCCTTAGAGGAGAGCATGGGGTAGCTATAGTGGTTCTAGCAGCTGTGGGGGCCACGTGGAGGCCTCTGGATGGCCCTGGGGCAGCCACTGTGTCGCTGAAGAGGCCATGTGGTCACTGTGGGGGCCATAGGGTGGCCATGGGAGCCGGTGGCATGGCTGTGGGGTCTGTGTTCCTCCTCAGAAAGTATGCACAAGCTGCGCCCCTGGCAGCACCTGCACCCCCTGCACAACTGGCAGGTGGGGGGTCGGGGAGCCAGGGAGCAGCTGCACCACAGCAGGACCCTCACTAACTCCCCCCTGCCGAGGCTCCCCACGGAGGACCAGGACTTTTGGGGGTGCTGGGGTGGGCACTGGGGACTGCTCACTGGAGCCCTGCAGCACCAGGACACTGCGAAGCCCTTCAGATGTCTGCAGCACACCCAGCCCTATGGCCGGTTCTGGCCCTCCCTGCACCAGCAGCACTTCTGGGCCCGCTGGAAGCGACACCCCGGAGGGTAGAGGGGCTGATTGGGCTCCCGATGGGGGCTGTAAGTGGACTGGGGGCACCTCCAGGGTCTGGAGCTGGATGTTGGGCACCTCGGTGGTCTGGAGATGGATGTTGGGCACCTCCACAGCTTGAAGCTGGACACTGGTCACCTCAGTGGTCTGGAGATGGACATCGGGCACCTCCACAGTCTCAAGATGAACATCAGGTACCTCCATGGTCTCAAGGTGGACGCTGGGCACCTCAGTGGCTTGGAGATGGACGTTGGCCATATCAGTAGCTTGGAGGTGGATGCTGGGCACCTCTGAGGTCTCCAGATGGACACTGGCCACCTCTGTGGCTTGGAGATGGACACTGGCCACATCAGTGGCTTGGAGATTGATGTTGGGCACTTCGGTGGACTCAACATGGAGATTGGTCACCTCTGTGCCTTGGAGATGAGTGCTGGCCACATCGTTGGCTGGGAGATGAACACTGGCCATTTCAGTGGCTTGGAGATGGACGCTGGGCACCTCCGTGGTCTCAAGATGGACACTGGGCACCTCCATGGTTTCAAGATGGACATCGGGTACATCCGTGGTCTCAAGACGGACATTTGTTATGTCCGTGTTTTGGAGCTGCATGTTGGGCACCTCAGTGGCCTGCAGCTGAACACTGGTCACCTCTGTGGTCTGGAGCTGCACGTTGGGCACCTCAGTGGCCTGCAGTTGGATGCTGGTCACTTCCGACGGTTGTGGCAAGGTTTGCAGCTGAACGTTTGTCACTTCAGTGGCTTGCAGCTCAACATTGGTGACATCTGTGGACTGTGGCAGGGCTTGCAGCTGGATGTTGGTGACCTCCAAGGGATGCGGCAAGGCTTGGAGCTGGACATTGGTCACCTCACCAGCTTGCAGCTGGATGTTTGTGACCTCAGAGGGTTGTGACAGAGCTTGGAGATGGACATTTGTCGCCTCGGCAGCCTGCAGCTCAATGTTGGAGACATCCGAGGGCTGTGGAAGAGCTTGCATCTGGACATTTGCTACCTCAGTAGCTTGCATCTGGATGTTGGTGACATCTGTGGGTTGTGGCAGGGCTTGCAGCTGGACATTCGTCACCTCAGTGGCTTGGAGCTGGATGTTGGTGACATCTGTGGGTTGTGGCAGGGCTTGCAGCTGGACATTCGTCACCTCAGTGGCTTGGAGCTGGATGTTGGTGACATCTGTGGGTTGTGGCAGGGCTTGCAGCTGGACATTCGTCACCTCAGTGGCTTGGAGCTGGATGTTGGTGACATCTGTGGGTTGTGGCAGCGCCTGCAACTGGACATTTGTCACCTCACTGGCCTGCAGCCTGACAGCCGCCCCCCCCACCGCTGCCTGCCCCTGCGGGATGCCTGCTGGGTGCAGGGGCTGCTCGGGGAGGCCCTGCAGAACGAGGATACCGGTCCCCGTCCCCTGTGGGACAGCCGTGACTGCCTGTAGCCGCAATGTGGGCAGCGTGGTCCCCGTGCTGGGCACAAGCAGAAGGCTCTGCCCAGGGGTCGGGGTCTCCCCTTGGTGTTTGGGGGGAGGCTGGGAAGCTGTGGGGAGCAGGATGAGCTTCTGTGGGGCCGGTGGAGGGCTGGGGATGAGCTGGAGGCCCTGTGGCGTCTGCAGCAGCAGGAAGGTGTGGGCATCAGGAGCCGTCACCTCCAGACTGAGGGCAGCCTGCAGGACGGGGCCGTCACGCTGCGGTGCCGGGACAGGGCGAGGGGACCCTTTGGGGCCAGCTGCGTGGGTGCGGAGATGCCGCTGGAGGTAGGAGGCCATGACGAAGGCTTTGGGGCAGAGGGGACACTGGTGGGGCCGGGCACTGGAGTGCGTGCGTTGGTGGAGCTGGAGGTTGGAGGAATGGGTGAAGGTTTTGCCGCAGTGGGAACAGGCATAGGGCCGCTCGCCCGTGTGGGTGCGCTGGTGTTGGCGGAGGTTGGAGGTCTGGGTGAAGGCCTTGCCGCAGATGGGGCAGGCGTGAGGCCGCTCGCCTGTGTGCAGCTGCCGGTGGCGGCGGAGGCAGGAGGTGTTCTTGAAGGCCTTGGGGCAGTCGGGACAGGCGTAGGGCCGCTCGCCAGTGTGCAGCCGCAGGTGGTACTGGTAGTGCGAGGACCACTTGAAGGTGAGGCCGCACTCGGCACACTTGAAGGCACGCAGCCCCGTGTGCACCCGCTGGTGGATGGCGAGCAGTGAAGAGCGCTTGAAGGCCTTGGGGCACTCGGAGCACTTGTAGGGCCGTTCGCCTGTGTGGTCCCGCATGTGGTAACGCAACCCCGATGAGCCCTTGAAGGCTTTGCCACACTCGGTGCATTGGTAGGGACGCTCCGACGGTACGGAGGTCGGGGTTGGGGTCGCTGGAGGGGGATGCGGTGTTTCCGCCGAGTGACCCCGCTGGTGGCCCAGCAACCCAGCCAGCTGCCCAAAGCTCCTGTGGCACTGCGAGCACTTGTAGGGCCGTTCAGCACCGTGGCTGTGCCGGTGCCGCGCCAACCCTGAGCTGTTCTTGAAGGTCTTGCCACAGGTGGGGCAGCGATGGGTGGCCGTTGTGGTGACGTCCCCTGGTGTTGCTGGCTGTGGGTGGCTGCGTTGGTGGCCCAGCAACTGCTCCTGGCTGGGGAAAGCCAGGTGGCACTCAGCGCACTTCCACAGCATCTCCACCGCCTCCAGGAGCAGTGGTGGTGGGGACAGCTGGGACGGGGACAACGGGGATGGCAACAACGGGGATGCGGCATGGCTCTGCAGATGCTTCTGCAAGCAGGCATCTGAGACAAAGGCTTTGGGGCAAGTCGGGCACTTGTGGGACCGGGTGCTGGAGTGGGTTCGCTGATGGAGGAGGAGGTTGGAAGAATGAGTGAAGGTCTTGGAGCAATGGGAACAGGCGTAGGGCCGCTCTCCTGTGTGGGTGCGCTGGTGTTGGCGGAGGTTGGTGGATTGGGTGAAGGCCTTGCCGCAGGCGGAGCAGACGTAGGGCCGCTCGCCTGTGTGGATGTGGCGGTGGCGGCGGAGGCTGGAGGAGTTCTTGAAGGCTTTGGGGCAGGAGGTGCACTTGTAGGGCCGCTCACCCGTATGCTGCCGCAGGTGGTACTGGTAGTGCGAGGACCACTTGAAGGCCAGACCACACAGCGCACACTTGAAGGCGCGCAGCCCCGTGTGCACGCTCTGGTGGATCTGCAGCAGCGACGAGCGCTTGAAGGCTTTGGGACACTCGGAGCATTTGTAGGGCCGCTCACCTGTGTGGCTGCGCTGGTGGTAGAGCAGTGCTGAGGAGCCCTTGAAGGCTTTGGGGCACTCGGAGCACTTGTAGGGCCGTTCACCTGTGTGGGTGCGCTGGTGGTGGACGAGGCGTGAGGACCATCTGAAGGCTTTGCCACACTCCAAGCACTCGTAAGGGTGTTCCCCGGTGCTTGGCGCTGCTCGGCCCGCAGCCAGCTCCAGCTGCTGAGCACCCACCATGGCTGCTGCCCTGCAGGGACACAGGGTGTGATGGGGACATGCGCGTACATGAGACAAGGGCTGACCCCAGGGACACGACCCAGGAGAGAACCCCAGGTTAATGGGGATGCAGACAAGGACTGGTCCTGATAGAAGGACAGAGCCCAGCAGACGGGGACAAGATGCAGGGAAGGATGCAGGAGGATGGGCACAAGACCCAGGAGAGGGGGACTGACCAAGAGAGGGAGGTCCATAAGGTGAGGGAAAGAACTCAGGGGAGGACCCCAAAATAAAGGGGCTGGTGACAAAATACAAGGAAAGACTCTCCAGGAGGACAGGGACGGGATCAAGGCCTGGCCCAAATAGAAAGATGGAAGCCAAGGGATGTGGACAGGAGGCACAACTGGACACAGGAAGGAACCCAGGGGACAGAGTGGAGTGAGCACAACCAAGAGCCTGGTAGGAGACAGAGAATGAAGGCCAGGAGAGGGGGACTGGACAGAGGAGATGGGAACAAGATGCAGGAAAGGACCCCAAGGTAATACGGTTGGGGACAAGGCCAGTCCTGATAGAAGGATGGAGCCCATGCGATGGGGACAGGGCCTGCCTCTGGGATATGGGAACGAGGTCACGGATAAGGGATTGCGGACAGAGCCCCAAAGTAATGGAAATGGAGATAGAGCACGGCCACGAGGACCAACCCGTGGAGGCTGGGGATGGGGACAAGACCTGTCCCGGACACCGGGAGGATGGGAACGGAACAAGGCCTGACCTCAACAGAAGAACTGAACCCAGGAGGCAGGGACAGGGCCCAGCTGGGCTACAAGGATTGACCCTGAGGAACGGGGAGAAGGTCAGAGCCTGGGGCGGTTCACAACGGATGGGGACGGACCCACGGAAGGAGCCCGGGGGAGGAGGTCTGGGCCCGGGCCTGAATGATGGACGGAGCACAGAGGACGGGGCTGCGGCCCAGGGGGCGCGACCAGCGGTGTGGGCGTGGCCAAATGGGGGCGTGGCCTAAAGGGGGCGTGGCCACCGCTCCGCGCAGACCCCGGCCCTCCCCACTCACGCACCGCCGCGCGCCCTTTAATGCCCCGCCCCCTCCGGCGCAGGCTCCGCCGCCGCGGCCCAGCCCGACCCGGCCCCCCCCCCTCCCCGCTCCGCCGCTCACCTGGGCGGGGAGGGCCCGCGCCTCCACGGCCCGGCCCGGTCCGGCCCGGCCCCTCCCGCACGGGCCCGACCCCGCTCCGGCCCTCCCGGCGGCCCCGACGCCCGCGCCCGCCCCCGGCGGCGGCGCGCACGGCAACGGCCGCGCCGAGCGCACGGCCCCGGCCCCGCCCCCTCCGCGCAACGCCATTGGGCGCGGCCGCCGCGCGGAGCCGCCTGGGAAATAGAGTCCGGCCCGCCGCCATCTTGGAGGCTGAAGGGAAGGTGACGCCATCGCGCCGTGACGTCATCACGCCGCGACGCTGGCGCCATGACAGGTACGTGTGGAGCTGGGCGTGCATATGTAGGTGTGTATGCATGTATGCGGATGTGCGTGGCTGTATGTGTGCGTAGTTGTGTGTGTGTGCAGCTGTTAATGCAGGTGTGTGTGTGTATTTTAGGACTCCACCGCGCAGGCGCTGGTCTCAGCCGAACTACACCTCCCATCACCCCCCGCGCCTCGCACCGCTCCCAGCTTCCGGCCGCCGGCAGTGACGTCACCCACTCGGATTTTTCCCCGCGAAAACGGCGGCGGAGCGATGCAGCGGCGGATCACGTGAGCAGCGCGGCACCGGGCCCCCCCTGCCCCACATGTCCCCCCATAGTGACGCCCCTCTTCTCTTTCTTCTCCCCTCCCTCCCCACAGGTCTTTCTTCGCCCCTCCCAGGGCTGCAGATGGCGCCGTCCCGTGAGTGGGGCGGGGATGAGCTGGGGGGGATTGGGAAGTTTTTTTTTACTTGGGGGGGGATCAGGGGTGCTTCCCCGCCTCCCTCGTCGCACACCCCCGCCCTGAGCTTCCTCCCCTCGCAGAGCACATGCGCGGAAGTTGGCGCTGAGCCCCCCCGAAGAGACCCCCCAGGAACGTCGGGACCCCGATGGGAGCGCGGTGAGAGCCCCTCGTGCCTGCCCGGTTCCTCCCAGTGCCTATCAGTCCAGCCCCAGTCCTACTCTGTCACACCAATATCTCCCAGTCCTACCCAGTATCTCCCAGTGCTCCCACCGCTCTTTCTCAGTCCTCCTTCAGTCCCATCCCTGTGTCTCCCTCTCCTGTCCCATTGCTTTCCCAGTGCTTTCCAGTCTAGCTGTGGTCCTGCTCTGTCACCCAGTATCTTGCAGTGTCGCTACGGTGCCCCCCGGTCCAGCATCAGCCTCATTCTTGTTCCTCCCAGTCCTGTGCTGGTGATCCCTGTCCCCTCCCAGCCCTATCACTGTCCCCTCTTAATGCTCCATATTTGCCCACAGGATCCCACATCCCCTGGCAGCAGCTCTGCTCCTGTACCCCCCACGTCCCCTCGTGCCCCCTGCTGTCCTCCATCCCCACAGCAGCCAGGGGACAGGGATGGAGACACTGATGGGGATAGGGACAGTGCCCCCCCCGCATCCAAGCGCTGCCGTCAGTCACCCAGCAACCAGGACAAGGAACCTCCCCATCCCCACAAAGCTCCGGCCTCCAACAGGTGGATGACAGTGTTGGTGGGATGACACAGGGGTCCCTGGTGGTGCCACCACTGTGTCCTCCTGTTGTTGTCCCCGCAGCTGTATACCAGTGGAGCCATCCCAGTACGACCCCAGCAGGAGTGGGTACCACCCAGTGCAGGATGCTTGCTGGGGGCATGGACACAGGTGGGGGCTTTGGGGAGGAACCTCAAGTGGGAATGGTGGAGGATGTGGGGTGGGTTTTGAGGGGGGGGTTCGTCACAGGTCAGGATGTGGGGTGATGAGAGATGTGGGATCATAGGGGATTAGGAGGGACACTGGGGTGCAACATAGGGTTGTTCGTAATAGGATGGGACCTAGGGTAGGAAATGAGGTTACTGGGGAATGTGGGGTGGTTCGAGGGGGGGAGATGGAAGATGTGGGGTAATTGTGGGTGCTGGGAGCCTTGGGAGGATCATGGGGGATGTTGGGGTCACAGGGTGTGATGTGTGATGGTGGGGAACATTGGGTCGTGGAAGGTCGTTCAGATGGGACTTAGGTTGATGGGATGACGGGGAACTTTGGGATGGGATATGGGGCCAGGGGGCTTTGGTGGGGGGACATCGAGGTGGGACATGGAGTCATGTGGGGTAATAAGGGACTCATGTGACATTGGGGGTGATAGGGTCACAGGGTGGGACGTGCAGTGATGGGGGATATTGGGTCATGGGAGACATCAGGATGTGACGTGGGGGACGTTGGAGTAGGGTGTGGGCTTTTGGTGGGGTGATAGGGGACAGTGGGGTGACTCATGGTTGGGAATGATGGAGGACATAGTGGGGGCATTGGGATCGTGATGAGTGATGGGGGGACAGGGTGTGGGGGTTGGGGCGGATCTAGAGGTCACAACCCCTCCCCTTCAGTGTCCCCTACCTGGCGGTGGCTCGCACCTTTGAGCGCATCGAGGAGGCCTCATCCCGGTAAGACCCCACTTTTTTTTTTTAATCTGGGAAGGCACAGCCCCATCTTTCCCCAAACCTCAACATTGACCCCATACCCAAAAGGCCAATGATTTTGGGTCTGTGGGATGATCTCATTTCCTCCTTCTATCCCAAACCCTGATAATTTTGGGTTGAGACAATGACCCCAGCTCCCCCCTACCCCAAACCCAAATAATCTACACTACCCCAAACCCCAGTGATTTTGGGTTGGGTTGGGTTAAGAATGACCTCATCTGCACCTAATCCTAACATTGACTCCTCACCCTAGTGTTTTTAGATGGGGAGGATGACCCCATTTCACCTTCACTCCAAACCCCAATAAGTTTAGGTTGGGGGGCACGACACCTTCTCCACTCCTACCACAAACTACAAAGGTCTTGGGATTTATGGAGACAGCTTCGTTTCCCCTCCATCCCCAACCCTTACCCCAAACCCCAACGATTTGAGTTTTGGTGTCCCCGCCCTCAATCCCCTCTCTAGGCTGAAGATCATTGAAATCCTCACCAACTTCCTGCGCTCTGTGGTGGCCCTGTCCCCCTCCGAGCTGCTCCCCTGCCTTCTTTTGTGCCTCAACCGTCCTGGAGCTGCCTCTGAGGGGCTGGAGCTGGGCATCGGCGAGACCCTGCTGACCCGTGCCCTCGCTCAGGCCACTGGTAGGACCCAGGGGTGGGGATGCCCAACGGCGTTGACAATGGCAAAGGTGCTGATGATGGCACTGACATCCCCCACAGGCCGCCAGCTGGCTCAGATTCGCAGTGAAGCACAGGACAAAGGGGACTTGGGGTTGGTGGCCGAAAGCAGCCGCTGCACCCAACGCACGGTGGTGCCACCGGCCCCGCTGAGCGCCAGCGGTGTCCTTGGCAAGCTGCGGGAGATGGCCGCCATGTCAGGCAATGCAGTGAGTTTGGGGACCACGCGGGTGGCACTTGTCACCTTCCTTTTGTGCCGACGTTGCTGTGTTTTTTGCAGTCTGCTAGCAAGAAGATTGACATCATCAAGGGGCTGTTTGTTGCCTGCCGGCACTCGGAGGCACGATACCTCGTCCGGTGAGGACAAGAAGGGGCCATCGGAGTGCTGTAGGATCACCTGATAGTGACGTAGTGACACTGGTGTCCCTTGGTGTCCCCTAATGCAGGTCGCTCAGTGGGAAGCTACGCATTGGGCTGGCCGAGCAGTCGGTGCTCACTGCGCTGGCACACGCCGTTGCTCTCACCCCACCAGGGCAAGGTGAGAGCCGTGAGGATGCTGGGGGCGGTGTGGGGATATGGGGTGGTGACGCTGGGGCTGTGTCGTGTGGCAGAGTGGCCGCTGGCTGTGGTGGATGCTGGGCAGAGCATGGCACCTGATGCACGCAGAACTTGGTTGGAGGAGCAGAGCCGCATCCTCAAGCAGACTTTCTGGTGAGGCCTGTGCCCTGTGGATTCCTGTAGGTCCCCCTTAGGTCCCCTGGGTCCTCTTTGTTTATTTGGGGTACCTGCTCTTTGGATAGGCTGTTCTCCTGAGATTCCCATCCTCTTGTGTCACCTGGAGTCTCTTTTGATTCTTTTGGGGTCCCTGTTCCTTCTCCTGGAGTCCCTTTTTGTCCCCCAACATCCTCCTTTTGCTCATCTCAGTTGCCTTTATATCCCCCTTTCTCTGCATGCTTCCCCTTGATCCTTGTTTCTTAAGTGTCTCGGCGCTCTTGGTGTCCACATTGGTACCTTTTAGTTTTATGGAGTCCCTGCTCCTTGTGGGTGGTGCTGGGTGATGTTACCAACTCACTGAACTCCCTGGGTCTAATAACCACCCCATGAGCTCATTAGAGCCAAGTCATCTCCTATCTTGGCAACATGTTAACAGAGGAGGGTGCTAGGTCTGTCCCCTTGTCCTGCAGTGAACTGCCAGACTATGCTGCCATTGTCCCAGTGCTGCTGGAGCACGGCCTGGAGCAGCTCCCCAAGCACTGCGGCATCACTCCAGGTACCATGAGGCCAGAGGTGGGTGGTCCCAGCCCCATCCTGTCCCCATCATCCTCAATATGTCCCCTTTTGTCCCCAGGTGTTCCCTTGAAGCCCATGCTGGCCCAACCTGCTCGCTGTGTCAGTGAGCTGCTGAAGCGCTTTGAGGAGGCTGCATTCACCTGCGAGTACAAATATGATGGAGAACGAACCCAGGTAGAGTTTTGGGAGAGTCACAGGGTACCCTTTCACCCTTTGTCACCCTCCTGTCACCTCTTTGTCCACCCCTAGATCCATGTCCTGGATAGTGGGGCCGTCTTCATCTACAGCCGCAACCAGGAGAACACAACAGCCAAATACCCTGACCTCGTCGAGCGCATCCCCAAGGCAAGCTGGGGTCTCCAGGGGCAGTGTGAGGGTACCAAGGAAAACATGGGGGACTCGGGGACAGTGGTGATGCGGTACTGAGCTCTGGGATTGCCTCAAAGGTGCTGAAGCCCGGTGTGCGCTCATGCATCCTGGATGCAGAAGCAGTGGCTTGGGACAAGGTCACCAAGCAGCTGCAGCCCTTCCAGGTGCTGATGACGAGGAAGAGGAAGGTGAGAGCAGGCTTGGGGACATGAGGGGCAGCAGCTGGACAGTGCAGTGACACCCTCTTTGTGTTCCATGCCTCTGCAGGATGTGGATGCTGCTGCCATTAAGGTGCAAGTGTGTGTGTATGCCTTTGATCTGCTATACCTCAATGGGGAGGTGAGTGCATGTCCCCAGGGGGGTGACGCCTCGTCCCCAAGGGGGTGACACTGTTCTCCCCACAGCCGCTGGTGCGGGAGCCCTTGGCCACGCGACGTCGGTTGTTGCGACAGTCATTCGAGGAAGTGGAGGGCGAATTCCTCTTTGCCACCTCAATGGACACCCACAGTGCTGATGAGGTCTCTGATTTCCTGGACAAAGCCATCAAGGGTGAGTAATGCCACCAAGGGAATGCTACCCCTACGTCCCCTTCCTTGAGTGACCACAGGTTGTCCTCAGCCTCTTGTGAGGGCCTCATGGTGAAGACACTGGAGGTGGAGGCCACCTACGAGATTGCTAAGCGGTCCCACAAGTGGCTGAAGGTGAGCACTGGGGCCTATGTGTTGTCTCTCTGTCCTCCTGTGGCTTTCCCCATGTTTCCAATCCCCTGCCTATCTCTCTGCAGCTGAAGAAGGACTACCTCGATGGCCTCGGGGACACGCTGGACCTCGTTGTCATAGGTGCCTACCTGGGCAAGGGCAAGCGTGCAGGCATCTATGGGGGCTTCCTCCTGGCCTGCTATGATGAGGAGAGTGAAGAGTACCAAAGCATCTGCAAGGTGACCACAAGGGCCACCTGTGGGCTTGGAGACACCATTGGTGACCATGGCAAAGCACCTATGGGCTTGGGGACATTGCTGGGGGCTGTGCCTAACCATTGTTCCTCTACAGATAGGCACTGGTTTCACTGAGGAGAGCTTGGAGAAACACTACAACTTCCTCAAGGTGAAGTGCTGGAGCTGTAGCACCACAGAGACAACTTGGGCCGTTTGGTGACAATTTGGGCCATTTGGTGATGTTGTGTCCTCCAGGAACACGTCTTGACTCAACCGCGTCCCTATTACCGCTGGGACAACGCAGTGGCCCCTGACCGTTGGCTGGCGGCCGTGCAGGTCTGGGAGGTGAAATGTGGGGACCTTTCCATTTCCCCTGTCTACAGGGCAGCTGTGGGGCTGGTGAGTGTGACAGCGGGACGTGGGAAGGGACGTGTGTCCTTGATGGCACTTTGACTCTGTGTTTTGTCAAGGTGGATGAGGACAAGGGCATCTCGCTGCGCTTCCCGCGGTTCCTGCGTGTGCGCGGGGACAAGAAACCCGAAGAGGCCACCAGCAGCACGCAGGTGACAGGTCGGGGGCAGGGATGGGACACGAAGGAGGGAGGGGTCTCACATCTACTGTTTCCTCTGCAGGTGGCCGAGCTCTACAAGAAGCAGCAGCAGATCCAGAACCAGCAGCAGGCAGAGAAAGGGGACGAGGAGTTCTATTGACATCACCCTACAGGGACAGGGGCAATGCTGCCCAGGGACTTGTCCTGCATCAGACATCCCCATGTGTTCCCCTGTGGCCTGGGGACCTCAGGACATTGCTATCCTCCATCCCTTCAGTCCCTTCACCCCACATCTGTTTTCCCCCTATAGCCTGGTGTCCCCAGGCCATTATTGCCACCTTCCAACCCTTGTCTACCCCTGCCTCGTTTCCAGGGTCCCCATGCGTCCCCCTGTGGCATGGGGGGATGCAATAACGCTCCATCCATTGCATTCCCCCACCCCATATCCAGTGTCACTTCTGCCCCATCCCTGGAGCTCCCCATGTGTCCACTTCCCAATAAACTGTCTGCCCATTGCTCCAGCTTCTTTAGACCTGGAATGGAGCTGTGGTCATGCAATGGGACTCTAGCAGGGTATGGGAACACTGGGAGTTTGGGGAGGGTTTGGGTGAGATCATATCTGTGCCTGCCCCATGTATCTGAGCTAGGACTGTGCTCCTGCATGGGCTGCACTGCAGGACTGACCGCCTCCATGGAATGATGGAGGGCACCACGCACCTCTGGGACTCTTCACCTTAAAAGACTGCTCTGTAGGGCTGTGCAACCCTATGGGGGTGATGGATGACATTATGTACCTCCATGGGGTGTTGGGATGCCAAGTAGGGCTGGGCTGGCCTGAGGAAGCAGAGGGAGAACTGGAGGAAGTAGGAGGAGAGCAAGAAATATCTCTTTTCGAGGAAGCAGTGTGGTTTCTCTTTTGCCTGAGCTGCACAGCAGCAGGTCCCACACAACATTTTGTTTTCAACATTTGTTGATTTATGCTTTGGTCCAGATGTGCTGGGTTTTTTTTGTTTTTTTTGTTTTTTTTCTTTTTTAGAGCACATTTCAACCTTTCACTTCTCTTCTGGCATCTGATCTCTGAGAAAGGGGTGGGGAATAGGAGTAAGTAATGCGACCACAAAAAAGTGACAAAATTGCTAACAGTGACATCTCACAAACAGAGGGGGGCAATGGCTCCCTCCTAGTGCAAGAGGCAGAGAGGAAATGGTGCTAGCACAGAGCCTGGCCCTAACTGCCCCTACCACCGCCCTGGCCACTCTGACCCTAACCCTACGATTAACTCTGCTCTAACCCTTAGCCCTAACTCCTAGCCTTAACCTCTGTCCCTTCCTCTAACCCATCCTTATCCCTAACTCTAATTTTAACTTTCACATCCCACTGGAGCTGCTCTCCACCAACATTTATGCTGACCTAAGACATCCCAAGCCAGGACACCAGAACAGAGAAGGACACAGCGACACCATGGTGTCACTGTGTCTTGCCATGCTGCTGGCTGTCAGAGTTTTTCTCCATGCACTGAGCCATTCTTAAAGAATATATGCAACTTGTGAGGGTAAGAATATATTTATTGTTTGTCATATGTAATCATGAGTTAGTTTGCAAGCTGTAGAACACTGTTGGCCCTGCAGCAAAGCCATGAGGTGGTGATTCCATCTCCCATGGGATCCATCATCACCATCCACCTCCTTCCAAAACCACTGGAGAAGCCTTGCTGCATCCTTGCTGAATATCTCCCAGGGGCTTCTTTTGGCAGCAGTGGTGCCCACCTTCCCTCACATGACTTTGTTGTAGGGTGGTGGATCTATTTCTTCAACCTGGACTTTCAGGATGGCTTTCTCATTGTTGGACATCTTGGCTTGGACACGAATGTTCCCCTTGGAGACCTCCAGGGTTTCATGTTCTGACTCAAGCGTGGCTCGCTGGAAGAGCGAGGAGCCACAGTATGGTTTACTCTTCATCATTTTGCAGAAGACATCACTGAGGACTCCCAGGTGGTTCTCCTCTGTGAAGATCTCCAAGGCAAACTCAATTTTGTAAAGGATGTAGTCAAAGGGGTTGGAGAATGTGATGGCCAAAAAGAAACCGCCAGCCTTGCAGACCACAATGCCCACGCTCCCTCGCAGGCTGTAGGGAGTTTTTGCAAAGGCACATATTCCTTTGGAGTCTGGGCCAATTTGAAAGGGCAGGGGATCCACATTCTGGCCACTGAAGCAATAACTCCTGTAGAGGGAGGGTTGGTGAGAAAGGGCAGCTGGAGCCCAGTGGATGGAGGCACAAGGGCAACTCATTTGCAGAGGTGCTGAGTGGGACTCAGAGTTCTCTAGAGAGCAGGCAAGCGTTGCCAATGCCAAGCATCCCTGACTCAGAATTACCACTCCCAGAATCACCAGTGCACAGCATCACCAGAGCAGGCATGACAGAAATGGAGCTCAGTGTCCCTACCAAGCGTCTTTACCCTTCACCTTGTTGGACCCAAGCTGTGCCCTCTGTGCACATGAACCTCATGCAGTCCTACAAGGAGAAGTGCAGGTGCAGCAGCTGGGCAGGAGTAACTCCAGCACTGGGTTATGCTGGGGGCACCCAGCTAGAAGCAGTGGCAGAAAAGGACATGATCTGCAATGTGCCCCTGATGCCTATGGGGCTGAGGGTGCTGTGGGCTGCATCAGGCAAAGCACTGCCCAAAGCAGGAAGAGATCCTGCCCTTCTGCTTAGCACGGCTGAGCTCACAGTGCCTGGAGTGCTGTGTCCAGTTCTTGCCCCCAGGAGAAGGGAGACAGCGTAAAGAGTTCTACAGAGGTCCATTGAGATGGTGAAGGGACAGGAGAATCTGTCCCCTTGGCAGAGCTGGGACCACTGACACAGAAGAGGAGTGGCTCAAAGGATTCTTATATAGGTATCTGATGGGGGGGAAACAGCAAAAGAGAAAGGAGCTGCACGGTTTGAATGTGTGCTCATGACTGGCTGCCCCAGGCTGGAAGGGACAAGAGCTCACTGATGACAGCGGGGAATCTAAGCAAGGCCTCCAAGGGAATAAGGAAAGAATAAAGGCATAGAAAGAATTGGAGAAGCATGGGGACAAGGAAGGAATTTCTTGGAGTATGTGAAGCAGTACAGTGCAAACTGAGGACGGTCCACCACAGGATGGAGGAACATGCTGGAAATTGCTCCAGCACTTGGCACTGAGCCTCTCCATTGTCTTTGGAGATGTCCCTCATAGGCAGGGTGGCAGAAAGCAGCAGGGGACAGAGAGGTACCCACCTGAACTCCTTCAGTGTCACTGTTTTTGTCCTGTTGATGATCTCCAGGCCCACGCTGCGGCACACATCAATGTTCTTCATCAGGCTCTCCACACTCTCCCCCAGTTGCCCAGGGTTACAGTTGTCATTGCAAGGCTTCTCCTTTTCTTTTTTCTCCTTTAGTGGCATCTTCCCCACTCAGTCCTGGGAGCAACACTGTGGAGCTCCAAAAGCGCTGCAGTGGTGCAGAATCAGCAAATAAGGCCAACTCCCCCTATGGGAGCTCAGAGCAGGGCATGCAGTGCTCCTCCCCCACATCCTGTTGGGGTTTGCAGGTCTCACAAAGTACAGCTTTTGCTCAAGGAAGTCCTGGGGGGAGCGACGCAGAGGGCTGTGCTCTCCTGCTCCATCCCCAGCTCTGGTTCTGGAAGGATCCAGCTGGAAAATATCCAGAATTCCAGGGCTGAGGGTTTGCTGATGCTCAGAGAGCAATGAGTGCTTCCCCCACATCCTGTAATTCAGGGTATCTGCTAAATACAAATTTAGGTATCCTTGGTGTTAATCCTGGTACTGTTTGTCTCAGTGTTATTTGTTCCATGGCTCGCATTAAATTTATAGGCTTACACATAGAGGGTCACAAGCAGCAGTGAATTCAACTGCTCCATAATTTAATGAGTAACACTGCTTATTTGCAATACAATGGTATGTTTGCAATGCAGTGCAGCACAAAACTTATTCAGAGCGGTACAGTGCAGTTTATGGCAGTATTCAGCCTAGGAAGGAGTGGGCTTCAAAGCTTTGGAACAGAAATTGCTGAATTAGGCATCACTCATAATCATAAACCCCATGCCAAGAAAATCATCTTGTCCCACCCTCTTGAGCGTGCATCATAAAATGTGGTGGGGGTCTTTGGTGGTCACTGAATGAAGGCTAGATGTGAACCTCTCTGTGAACTTCCAACCTTCTCAGGGAGCTGGGGATAGCCTGAACCAGCTGGTATTGGTGTTGTGTTGGGCTGAGGATCTGTTTCACTACCTTCAACAACAGAGCATCTACTCCTCTTTCTTATCATCGTTTGTCAGCAAGTTTGTGCAACTCTGCATTCTGTTCTTGAGCTTACCTGTATGCAAGCAGCTCGTCCTTCAGCTTTTATCCACTCAAGTTATCCAGAAAGTCTGTTCTCACAGCATGGAAAAGCTGCTCACATGATTCATCCTCCCCTTTTTTATATCCTTAGTAAATCCTTTTGCCCACCATGCACCACTGTCCATTAACACCTTCCTGAATTACTTTCTAGATTCCACCTGGTGGTTCATATCATGTCTCTTGGCATAATCATCTGGGTCTTTTTCTCTTAGGACAACACCAGAAAGAACACTGCATACCTATGCAGGTTATCTCTATAAGGATAATCAAGTACAACTACTGCTACAAACAGTTGCTCTACCCAGGTAAAGTCAGGGAGCCAGTGAGTGAACTTATGCTGTATGTCCATGAATCCAAATGTGGATTTTGGTCCATAGCAGTGTCAGCCATACCAGCCCGCCCCTTGATTCTCACCCACAAGCTCTCCACTGCTACACCGCACTCCCCCAGCTGGAGTTCAATACATTCTGGCTGCTCTCTCACATAAAGAGCAACTCCACCACACCGCCTCACCAACCGATCTTTCCTAAAAAGCACACAGGCCTCCATGACAACATTCCAGCCATGAGAGCTGTCCCCCCACATCCCTGTGATGGCAATGAGATTGTGGCCATGCGACCACACGCAGAACTCCAGCTCTTCCTGTTCATTTCCATACTGCACACATTGTGTGCAGACACTCTAGGGAAGCAGCATCCCCCTGCTGCTCTCCATCCCTTCGAACTCCACCCTCATCACCCATCAAGCTCTGTTTTGAGCCTCGAACTACCCGCTCAACCCCAGCAGCCCTCGTTTGGTCCCCTTCCCCCTTGTTACCTAGTTCAAACACCTTTCAGTGAGGCCCACCAGTTCCTGGGCCAGGATACTTTCACCCCTTGCAGACAGGTGAGTTCCATCTGCAGCCGTCATGCCAGGAGCCAAATAAATTGCCCCATGGTCAAAAAAAAAACCCAAAATCTTGTGCCTGCACCAATCTCTAAGCCATTTATTTATGAGGAGGGTTTTTTTGATCCTCTCAGTGTCCTTCCCCACCATTGCAGGGATAGAAGAGAAAACCATCTGCACGCCCACTCCATCAAGTATCCTCCCCAGTCCCTTGAGAGCCCTCAGGCTTCTCTCAGCAGCATCATCACTGCCAACCTGAACTACCAATAAGGCATAGTAACCAGATGGGCGAATAAGCCCAGGAAGCTTTCTAGAGATATCCCTGACCCGTGCCCTAGGGAGGAGGCAGCACACTTCCCTATAGGTGAGGTCAGGCAGACATACTGGGCCCTCAGTTCCTTTTAGAAGGGAGTTACTTACAATATCACCCTCCTTTCTTTACTGGAGGAGGCAGTCTTCAAGCGTGGAGCTGACTGCCTCTCCTTAGAAAAGCTTGGAGGCTGTCTCTCCACCTCATTCTCAGCCACCTCACCCTTCAGTTTCAGGGCTTCAAACCTATTAGAGGCACCTGAGGAACCGAGGCAGGTTGGGATGAGTGCTGCCTGACTTGCTGAGGTGGGACCTGTTGCCATTCCTTCTCTCTTCTCAAGTTTGCTCTCTCAGTTTGACCATGGCAAGGGAGAGGGTCCACTATAGTTTGGGGGTTGCAATCTCTGCTCCTTTCTCACAGAGAGTCACACCACCAGTCCATCTCCCTCTCACATTCTCTAACGGTTCTTAACCTCTCCACCTCCTCCCTAAGCTCCACCACCAGGCTGAGCAGCTCCTCCACCTGCTCACACCTCGCACAGGCGGCATCCTTCCCCTCCTCCCTCAGGAGCAGCATGCTCAGGCAAACACAGGCAGCACATTCATAGGGGATGTGTTCCAAACTGGTATCCACTGGTGTGTGATGAGCCCCCAGCTCTGGACATACTTCTTCCAGCAATCAAGGTGCTCATAGGGCTCTCTCCTGTGTTGGTTTATTGGGGTCTACTAAAAGTTAAGCTCCAGCTGAAGCTCTTCCTGCGTTCCCTGCAGAGTGAATTCTTGGTCCAGCTGAGGTTTAATCTGGATCCTCATCTGTTGACCCACAGCAGATGAGTTTCTCTGGAGTGAGAAGAAATGACTTCTTCAGACAATTCCCTGCACACAGACCTGGCAGAAATGTGCTTCTGATCCACCTGCCATAATCGCTGGATTCTCCTTTGCATGTCCACTTGCCCATATTGCTCTCTTTCTGCTGGAGACAGGGCAATTCCCCCGGAAGGAATGAGGAACATGATTGGCTTTGGCTCCAGAGCTCTTCCTCTGCTCAAGCGATTTGTGAAGGTTTCATCATCGTGCAAATCCACAAGCAAGGAACAAGGTTGGGGTTCCAGCTGAAGACCTTCTCACATTCGTGGCACTAGCAGGCTCTATCTCTTGTGTGGACGTGCTTGTAGGTAAGGAGGCTGGAACTGCTTCTGAAGCTTCTCACAAACTCAGGGCACTTCTGTCATCTGTCTCCTCTGTGGATGCGCCTGTAGGAGTTGAGTTTACGACTGCTTCTAAAGCCTTCCCAACACTCAGAGTACTTGCAAGGTCTCTCTCCTGTGTGGGCGTGCTGCTGATCTCTGAGATTGGAACTGCTTTCGAAGTTCTTCCCACACTCAGGGCACTTGTAGGGTCTTTCTCCCCTGTGTGGATGCGCTGGTGGCGGATGAGGTGGGAACTGCTTTTGAAGTTCTTTGAGCAGTCAGGACACTTAAAGGCTCTCTCTCCCGTGTGGATGAGCTGGTGGTAGATAAGGTGGGAACTGCTTTTAAAGCTCTTTGGACACTGTGGACACTTAAAAGGTCTCTCTCCTGTGTGGATGCGATGATGGATTGTCAGGTTGGAACTCCTTCTGAAGCTCTTCCCACACTCGGGGCACTTATAGGGTCTCTCTCCTGTGTGGATGCTCTGGTGGTAGATGAGGTCAGAACTGCTTTTGAAGCTCTCCTCACACTCTGGGCATTTAAAGGGTCTCTCTCCTGTGTGGATGTGCTGGTGGCGGATGAGGTTGGAACTGCTTTTGAAGCTCTTTCCACACACAGAGCACTTGAACGGTCTTTCTCCTGTGTGGATGCGCTGGTGGCTCTTCAAATGAGAACTGCTTTTGTAGCCTTTCCCACAGCTGAGGCACTTGTAGGGTCTGTCTCCTGTGTGGATGCGCTGGTGGATCATGAGGTGGGAGCACTGCCGGAAGCTCTTCTCACACACAGGGCACTTGTAAGGTTTGTCACCTGTGTGGATGCGCTGGTGGATTGCAAGGTCAGAACTGCTTCTGAAGATCTTTGGACACTCAGGACACTTAAAAGCTCTCTCCCCAGTGTGGATGCGCTGGTGGTAGATGAGGTCAGAACGGCTTTTGAAGCTCTTGCCACACTCGGGACACTTAAAGGGTCTCTCTCCTGTGTGGGTGTGCTGGTGGGAAAGGAGTTTAGAACTGCTTTTGAAGCTCTTCCCACACTGTTGACACTTGTAGGGTCTGTCTTCCGAGTGCATGCGCTGGTGGGAATGAAGATCTGAACTGAAGTTCTTCTCACCCTTGGGGCAATTATCAAGTTTCTCTGATGTGTGGACGCACTGGTGGATATGCAAGTTGCAACTTTTTATGTAGCTCCTGTCACATTCATGGCATTTAAAGTGTCTGCCTCCTGCATGGATGTGCTGCTGGTTAACACTGTCAGAATAAGTTTGAAAGCTTTTCTCACTCCCATCACATGGATTTTGACTTTTCTTATGGCACACTTCCTTGCTCACTGAGTCTTTACATTGCTTCTGACCTGTGCTGCAGCCTAGGTGTTTCCTTGCTCTCTTTCCTGGACAGTTTCCCAGTGGCTTCTTGATGTGCTCTCCTTGCTCCACACCCCCTTGGACATCCTTCCTGGCTTTTCCAATAGGGACGCTAACACACTGCCTCTGGGCCATGCCACTGTTCTGCAGATCTTCCTTCATAGTTGTGATACCATCACCTGCTGGATGACAGAGGAAATTCAGAAATACCACATGGTGCCAAAATATTTCCCAGTCAGAGATGGCTTTTGCCAGCCCCAGCCTCCTCCTTCCACCCCCCCCCCCTCACCTGCGCTGAGCTCTCCTGCCATGTCCTCCAAGGTGTGCACATCTGGGATCCAGGGTTCATCCTTTCCTTCCAGCAGGGAGATCTCCACAGGCTTGGGAGCTGGAAGTGACACTTAAATGACAGAAACAGGGCAGATGAGAGAACGTTCATGACTCTGGCAGAGCTGCTCATCCAACAATGTTATCATATGTCCCTCTCAACTCCGAAACCACAATTTGGGCCTGAATGACACCTGGTCAACACATACAGGCTTCCTTTGGAGCCCAGCACACCTTTCATGTCTCTGAAAATTATGCAGGGACATTTTCATTAAAATTCCCTTTAGGATATTCTGTTTATTTTTTTTCCAAAATGCTCAATGCCCAAGGGTTCAAAAAGGTTTGAACCAAAGGAAATTGACACTGAAAGGCACAAAATGCTACAAACAGTAACCTGGGAGCTGTCTGGTTGCTGGAGTTGGTGGCAACACACGATCACAGAATCATAGAATTGCTCAGGTTGGAAAAGACCTCAAAGATCAAGTCCAACCATAACCTAACCATACTACCGAAACTCTAACAACCCTCTGCTAAATCATGTCCCTGAGCACCACGTCCAGATGGTCTGTAAACACATCCAGGGATGGTGACTCAACCACCTCCCTGGGCAGCCCATTCCAGTGCTTAAAAACCCTCTCTGTAAAGAAGTTTTTCCTGATATCTGACCTAAACTTGCCCTGGCGCAACTTAAAGCCATTTCCTCCCTTCCTGTCACCAGTAAGAAGAGATGAGCCCCGCTCTGCTGCAATGACCTTTCAGATACTGAAAGAGAGCAGTAAGGTCTCCCCTCAGCCTCCTTTTCCCCTGACTAAACATCCCAGGTTCCTTCAGCCTCTCCTCACAGGCCATATTCTCCAAGCCCTTCACAGCCTTGTTGCCCTTCTTTGGACCTCCTCCAGCACCTCCACATCCTTTCTGTACTGAGGTGCCCAAAACTGAACACAGCACTCGAGGTGAGGCCTCACCAGTCCTGAGTACAGGACAGGATCACTTCCCTGGCCCTGCTCACCACACCATTCCTGATACAAGCCAGGATGCCATTGGCCTTCTTGACCACCTAGGCACACTGCTGGCTCATATTCAGCCCACTGTCCATCAGCACACCAAGGTCCATTTCCATCAGGCAGCTTTTCAGCCACTCCTCCCCAAGCCCGTAGGGTTACCTGGGGTTGTTGTGACCAAAATGCAGGACCTGACACTTGGCCCTGTTAAAACTCATGCAGTTTACCCTGGCCCATTGATTAGGGTCTATCCAGGTCGCTCTGTAGTGCCTTTCTCCCTCAGGCAGATCAACAACCCCTCCCAACCTGGTGTCATCTGCAAACTTACTGAGGATGCACTCAATCTACTCATCAAGATTGTTAATAAAGATGTTAAATGGAAGCAACCCCAGTACCGAGCCCTGGAGGACACTGCTCATGACAGGTTGCCAACTGGATTTAACTCCACTGACCACAAGTCTTTGGGCCTGGCCACCCAGCCAGCGTTTCACCCAGCAGAGCGTACGCCCATCAAACCATGGGCAGCCAGCTTCTCCACGAGGATATTGTGGGGGACAGCGTCAAAGGCTTTACTGAAGTCCAGGTAGACCACATCAACAGCCTTACCTTCATCCAATCAATACAGCAAAACAAAGGGCTGTTTGCAGGGAGCCAATCATCCCCGCCTGGCTCAGGCCTGTTTGCCAGCAGTGACTCAACCTCAGGAAAATTTGCTGATTCAGAACCTCAGTGAGTGGCAAAGAGTTTTCTCTAGCCTTTGTGAGCCTTGCTAGGAGTGTATCTTAGAGTGATTGTGCACACAGGATCCCTTAGATACAAACCATTGACCTACTCTGGGACTAGGAATGGATCCAGCCTCACTGCAGCTCCTTACCCCCATGGTTCAAGGAGTTTACTACGGTACCTGTGTGTTCAACACTAACCACTACACCACAAAAAAGTGTGCCCAGCCATCTCCAATCTTAAATCACTATAGCATATCTATATTATATGAACACGTAGATCCCCATTTCACCCTTAAGAGTATATAGTGTAGTTCTATCCATCCCTGATAAACTGGATATCTGCAAAGAAATCTTCCAAAGTGGAGTAATGAAGCATGGGGAAACCATTACTTTTACCCATTCCCAGAGTCCTGACTTATAATCAGCCTCCAGGCATTATCTTTAGTCTAACTGTAGCATTCCAGAAATGAGAAATCAGTGATGGAAATCCCACTAGGGCTTGGGAAGCTCAGCATGCAATTCAGGCAGCAAAGACTTAAGATTACTAATGTAAAAGAAACAAAGTATTGTGGCCCAAATTGCCAAAGCAAATTTCTGGCTCCTGGATGAGAAATTCATGTCACCCACTTTCTCCACAATTATAAATACTCAAGAGAAATATTTGGGGTTTTGATATTTTAAACACATGACCTGGTGCCAGCTTCAAATACCGATGCCAAAAAGGCAGTATACTTTGCACAGCCTCTGCCCTCCTTGAAACAAAAACTACTGCAGTACTCCAGTACCACATTTCTGCCATGGCATGGGGTGGAATTGCTGAAGTTACAGCAGATCTGGAAAGAAAAACTTTCTGTCACCCACAACTTTTTATGCCATACACACCAAGCACCGTAATCAAAGGAACTTCTACCAAACTGGTGGGGCAAGCAGCAGCAGCCACTTAATATCCAGCTCAGCTACATTTAAAGAAACTGTACAGTGACATATGTATGGGGAAAGGGACTGTTATCTTCAGCCCAAGCAGTGAAGTGAGTTGACACAATATATAAAGGACAGCCTGTGCCAACAGTGTCTTTTAATTTACTGGAAGCAGGACTAAAGAGGACTGCCCTCCCAGAATCCACTGCAGAAAATCCGCTAGGAAATGGTATGCTCACCCAACAGGACGTGCAGGAAAGGATGTTGATAATGGAAGAGCAATCTGAACGCACCCCCTTCCGCCCCTCCTCACACTCAGGCACAGGCACTCAGGCACAACAACAACAACAACACGGTCTTTTGGGTTTCACCCACTGAAAAGAGAGAATGACAGCACAGTTGAACCAGCCTGTGATGATCAAATCACCACCTACTGAGGCTGTGCTTATGATTTTAACTACACCTTGCAGCCTATTTATTGATCCATAGTGGTGCTAAGCATAAAATGATGGTATAATGGATTTATCTTCTTTTTAACGGGTGCCACCTGAGAAGCAGGAGAAGGGTGACCTGATTTGCAAATCCCCTTGATTAGAGTTAGGTGAATCGACACTCTTAATTCAAACATAATCATCAAATTTAATGAGATTCTCTGTACAACAATAATCTTAGAAGTATTGTCAGTCTTTCAATTATATTTATCTAAACTGTGCAGCTAAAGTATGCAACTTTATAGGAAATCCAAATAAAGACTGTGATACTTAACAACTTTACAAGGGGAAAATAAAGATAAAGAGAGAGGGGGACACGATAGGACAAAGACAAAAAAAAAAAGCATTGTGGGAATACAAGAAAAACTGAACAGAGCAGCAGCTGTGGAGCAAGATAAGCAGCATGAGAACCAAAGACACCTGTAGCAAAAGAATGTCTCACGGCTCTGACTGGAGAAGTGCCTGCGTGAACGGTTGAAGAGTGTTTTGCAGAATGTTCTGCTGACATGTATAAATAGAATAGTGCTTAAGAATAAAGCAGACTAACAGCTTTTAACCACACTGGTGTGCTGCTGTGTCTCCAGCACGTCCTGAGAGTCCAGAGATTTCCCCCAGAGCACCTGTCTGGGTGCCAGTGTTGGTGCAGCCAACCGGGCTGTAAGAGAACTTGACCAGAAGCTACAAATGGAAGCCTCAAAGTCCCTCCTCCAGTTTCTCTCACACATCTTTTTATGCCTGCTAGATTTACAAAGTCTGCAGTCAACAACTCTCCTTGAACAGGGGAGTTTTGGCCAGAGCAAGGCTGTACTATGCACAGTGGGCTCCCTTCTCCTTGGTCTACCACACGGAATAACCTGTTCTGAATCCCCTACCAAGGTGATTCTCCACTCTTTCACAGCCTCTAAATTAGCCAAAAAGGGTGACGCTCATAATCCAGTTAAAAAAAGATTTGCTTGCCCATCCTAAGGATCAGGGCTTGCCAAATGCTCCAAAAGGAGGGATTTCCAGGTAGAGATCCCTCCCTTGTGGCTGCTAGCCCCTCAGTGTGGTGAACTGCTTCCTCCTGTGCTCCCAGTGCTGGCTGTGTTCCTTCCCCAGGTGCTCAGTCGCTGCTTCAGGCCATGACTGAGCAACTGCCATACAACACAGAAAAGAGGTGCAGGGTATCACACAAGAGGAAGATGGCAAATAGCTGAGAGGAAGATTTGAGGGTTGCTCTCTTTTTATTTTTCTAGTTCTGAATAGTTTTAGAGACACTGAAGAGAGTAGGCCTGGTGGACAGGAATGAAGAAATTGTACTTCTCCAGAGCACAGAAATCAGAGAGATGATAATAAGAAGAGAGAAGAGAGTGAGAGACAGAGGAATAAGGAGAGGAAGACAGAAAGATGGATAGCATCCACTCTTGGATCCAGCACTGGAATTTTCAGTCTTGGATGGAGGGTTGTGTATATTTCTATTATGATCGAATAAATTATGGATAACACTTTTTCATCCATTTAGCTCTATTCCACAGCTCTGCTTCCATCTAGTACCTATGAACTCTCTGTCCTGCTCCAAATCCAAATCAACTTTTAAAATTGACTGTATCCTGGTACAAAGAGGGGTTGAATGAAATGTACCAACTGCAAATGGCATTGACTTTGATTATCAATTATAGGAGGACTGAAAGTAGGAAAGGGCTGACCCTTCAAATGGAAATGGGCAGTTAACCATTCCTGTAGGTAAACTCTTATCAGTAGAATCAGAGGGAATGCGATCCTACATTTCTTACCCACAAAACAAATGTATATACAGAGAAGGCATGCTAGCCCTGTGAGTGAACTACTCAGCACTCATCTCTATGAGGACTTGCAATAAATATCTCACGCCTGTGTGCACACCAACCTAGAGCACCTGAATTTTGGGACAGCAGCAGTAACATTATCAGGGACTGGGACATCAGTATGAACACAGTATTTCTATCCGTTATCCTGCAGAGTGCAGAATCATCTTGGTGGGGAATTCCAAACAAGGTACCCCTGGAAAGCTGAAGTTCCCCATGAGAACAAAGGCTAGTGATCGCACAACTCCTGCCAGCTGCTCATAGAATGCCTCATCTGTCTCTTCATCCTGGTCTGGCATTCTGTAATGGACCCCCACCTGGATGTCCACCTTGGTCTTCACCCTGACCCTGACCTGCAGGGACTCAACCTTACCACCCCCAGCCCCGAGCCCTGTGATATCAAACTGTTCTCTACCAGAGAGCCACACCACCACACCTCCTTTCTTGCCTACACTTTTTGAAGAGTTTATACAGCCACTCATTGCACTCCAGTTGTAAGAGTGATGTCGCCATGTTTCAGTAGTGACAATTAAGTCACGGTCTGCACGCCACAAGATGGCTTCCAGCTCCTCGTGCTTGTTGGCCACACTGTGTGCACTGGTGCAGATGCATTTCAGTTGAGCCACTGGCCTCACCTCCAGCCCTAACATTGTTCCCCAGACTCATCGCTAGCATGCCTCATTTCATCCCCTTTCCCCTTCATACTTAGTTTAAAGCCTTCTCAACAAGCTCTGCCGGCTCCTGGGCTGTGATCCTTTTCTCCCTTTGAGACACATGGGACCCATCTGCAGCCATCAGACCAGGTGCACAGTAAACCAGTAAACTGCCTTATTGTCAAAAAAAAACAAAAAAAAAACCACCAAGGTTGCAGCAGTGGTACCAGCCTCGCAGCTACATATTTATCACAAGTATTTTTCCAGTCCTCTCAGTATCCCTCACTGCCATTGAAGACACAGAGAACACCATCTGTAGTCCCACTCCGTCCACTAACCATCTGAACTCACAGTAGTCCCTTATGACAGCCCTAAGGCTTCTGTCAGCAAGTACATCACTGCCAGCCTGAGCTGTCAGTAAAGGACAATGACAGGAAGGGTGAACCAGGCCAGAAAATTTTCTGGTGCTGTCTGTGTCCTGGGCCCTGGGGAGGCAGCACACTTCCCCACTAGGAATGCACAGGGTTAATGCTCCCCCCCCCATACACCTTTTTTTTTTTTTTTTTTTTTTTTTTTTTTTTTTTTTTTTTTTTTTTAAGTTATTACTATATTTTAAACAAGTAATTACTCTGCTGTTGGAGACTTGTTGGCAGGTTTTTATTTTGTTTTGGTTTTGTACCCATTCCACAATGGTTAACGCTGACTGCCAATTCTCTTCTGTCCAGCTCTGCCCCTCTGTGGTCAGGCAGGCCTTCCTGCCTTTTAATGGCTCTGACAGAAGGGAGCAGTCAAAGCCAGTCTGAACCCACGAAGCCATGACCATCTGCTAGAGAATTCAGAGTCAGCTGATTAAGTGTCCTTCCTTGCCTGAGGAAACCCACACTCAGTGCTGCTGTACTCGCAGAAAGTGCTCTCGCTGCCAATTCAAACGCCTCACCCCATCAGGCGGGCTGCGAGGAAGGTCAACCTTCTTACGCTCTCAACGAGCACCCGCCTGCTCAACCGGGCCTTCCGTGCCGGCTGGGCCCGCTGTCCCGCACACCCCGCGTAACCTCACTCAAGACGGTCAGCGATGGAACACGCGGCGCCAGGTGCTGAACTCACCCCGCCAGCTCCGCTGGAGGAGCTCAGCCCCGCGCACGGCCCGGCTCCCGACCTGAACCGCGGCCTCGCACGCTCTACCGGGAAGAGACGGCCGCCGTTCTCCCGGACTCGGTACCGACGCCCGGAGCAACCAGTTCAGTCCAGCCCCACGCCGCCGGAAGTCGCGCAGGCGTGGGGCAGATACTTCCGGTCAGGGCTGCCCCGTCTGCCGGAAGCCGCGCAGCCGTGAGGGAGAGCACTTCCGGTCGGGCTGTCCGGCTGCGGTGCTGCTGCGCGGGCGCTCCCACGGGAGGCGGGGGGGAGCAGATGCCCTTCGCTGCTGTGAAGAAAATTGCTGCTCCAGGCGGCTCGCTCAGTCATCTTCACCCCATAAAGAGGCAGCGGGGAGTCTTCAGCTTTCTTTATCACAGAATTGAGGGGTTGTAAGGGACCTGCAGAGATCATCCAGTCCAACCCCCCTGCAAAGCAGGCCCCCTGCAGCAGGCTGCGCAGGTGGGCGAGCGAGTGGGTCTGAAATCTCACCAGAGAAGGAGAATCCACAGCCTCCCTGGGCAGCCTGTTCCAGTGCTCCGTCACCTCGCTGTAAAGAAGTTCCTACGCGTGTTGGTGCAGAACCTCCTGTGCTCCCGTTTGTGGCTGTTTCCCCCTGTCCTGTCTCCACCAACCACAAGGTTGGCCATGTGGTTTGGACAAGGTTGGACATTGGCCATGTCCCTTTGCCTCCCACGCTTAAGATATTGTAAATGTGAATCAGATCACCTCTGAGTCTTCTTTTCTCAAGCCTGAACAGAACCAGGTCACCCAGCCTTTCCTCATAGGGGAGATGCTCCAAGCCCTTTATCATCTTTGTGGCCGCCTGCTGGATTCTAGATCCCTGTCTGTTTTGTACTGGGGAGCCCAGAACTGGATGCAGTGCTCCAGGTCAGGGGAGAGCAGAGGGGGAGGATCACATCCCTTGTCCTGCTGGCCACACTCCTTTCAATGCACCCCAGAATCCCACTGGCCTTCTTGGCCACCAGGGCACACTCCTGGCTCGTGGCCAACCTGTAGACCACCAGAACACCAGGACCTTCTCTGCAGAGCTCTTATCCAGCACATCATTCCCCAACCTGTACTGATACTTACGGTTATTCCTTCCCAGTTACAACACTCTACAGTTACTTTTGTTAAACCTCATTTGGTTTCTTGCTGCTCAGCTCTCCAGTCTGTCCAGGTCTTGCTGAATGGTAGCACAGCCTTCTGGTGTGCTTATATGAATAAAGGAACAGTCCTCTGGGGCACAGTGCTGTGGGGGCTCTCTGCCACTCTGTTATCCCTGTTCCTCAGCACTACACAGACCTTCCCCCATTTCCTTTTGGTTGAGGTTCTCAGAGTTCAGTTCACACTCATCTCAATGCGCCCATCAGCCACCCCCTGGTAGGTACCCCCTTTTCTTTCCTTTGTTCATACATCCTTGATAATATGGGTTCAATGTTTGCTGTTTTGCCCAACTGGATCTACCTTTGTATCCCATAAAGTCCCTCCCTCTTTGTTCTGCCCAGCAAATAAGATTTCCAAGCAGGTGCTCAGCTAGCATCTCCTGCCATATATCTGCAACTTTAAGTCTCTTATCTGCAAACTATTAAGTCTCTTTAACTCGTTTTTCTTCTCAGATCTTATTTTGCAAGGACATTTTATCCTTTCTTCTTTTATCTCAGTCATAACACTGCTTTCTGGCAGTAAATACGTTTGGGAACAAATATTTTCGGGATGAAGCACAGGAAGTGTAACATTTCACCCAAAAGCTCCGATGAGCACCTTGAGAACTCCCTAAGAATTGATACCACTTTTGCTGAGCCGGACTGACACATCAGTTTCACAAAACAAAGTCCACAGAACAGTTACCCATTCTACACATCCTGTGCATCTATCCTGACCATTCCACCAGGTATGAATCAGGATTGTATGCTGTCCTGCTTCATGCTCATGCGGCAGTAAAAATGAATCAAACCCTTGTGAAAGCAGCTCCTGAGCAAAGCAGTGCAAGTAATCCAGTGGAAATCAGTAAGTCAGAGACAGAGTGGAACCCACTCAGCAGTCAAAAATCTTTTTTTAAACAACCAAAGCAGAGAGGCTGGCTTATGTCGTCGATTATAACGTGGAGTTGTGGTTGTAGGGGCACTTAATTAGCCTCGAGCGGGACTGACATGAGAACATTTGTAGGAGTCTGCCCAAGAATGTATTAAACATTCATTATCAGAAATCAGATACATTATCAGGTTATCAGGAGTAGTCAGCATGGGTTCACCAGGGGGAGGTCGTGCTTAACCAACCTGGTGGCCTTCTGTGATGTTGTCTCTGGCTGGGTGGATGAGGGGAGAGCAGTGGATGTAGTCTACCTTGATTTCAGCAAGGCTTTTGATATTGTCTCCCACGACATCCTTATAACAAAGCTGAGGAAGTGTGGGATGGATGAGTGGACAGTGAGGTGGGTTGAGAACTGGCTGACTGGCAGAGCGCAGACGGTCGTTGTTGGTGGTGCAGAGTCTGGTTGGAGGCCTGTAACCAGTGGTATTCCTCAGGGGTCGGTGCTGGGTCCGGTCTTGTTCAACATCTTCATCAGTGACCTTGATGAGGGGATGGTGGCCACCCTCAGCAAATTTGCTGATGATACGAAGTTGGGAGGATTGGCTGACAGCCTGAAGGCCGTGCTGCCATTCAGCGAGAGCTGGACAGGCTGGAGAGCTGGGCAGAAAAAAAATGGATGAGGTTTAACAAAAGCAAGTGTAGAGTCTTGCATCTGGGGAGGAATAATTGCATGCACCGGTACAGGTTGGGGGATGAACTGCTGGAGAGGAGCTCTGTGGAGAGGGACCTGGGTGTCCTGGTTTACAACAGGTCGGCCATGAGCCAGCAGTGTGCCCTTGTGGCCAAGAGGGCCAGTGGCATCCTGGGGCACATTAAAAAGAGCGTGGCCAGCAGGTCGAGGGAGGTGATCCTTCCCCTCTGCTCTGCCCTGATGAGGCCTCATCTGGAGCTCTGCGTCCAGTTCTGGGCTCCCCAGTACAAAAAAGACAAGGATCTCTTGGAAAGAGTCCAGCGGAGGGCCACCAAGATGGTGAGGGGCCTGGAGCATCTCTGCTATGAGGAAAGGCTGAGTGAACTGGGTCTGTTCAGCCTTGAGAAAAGAAGGCTGAGAGGGGACCTGATCCAGGTCTATCAGTATCTGAGGTGTGGGGGGCAGAATGGCGAGGCTGGACTCTTTTCAATGGTGAGTGGAGACAGGACAAGGGGAAACGGCTGAAAACTGCAGCACAGGAAGTTCTGCACCAATGTGCACAAGAACTTCTTTACAGTGAGGGTGACGGAGCACTGGAACAGGCTGCCCAGGGAGGTGGTGGAGTCTCCTTCTCTGGAGATGTTCATGACCTGCCTGGATGCCGACCTGTGCGACCTGCTGTAGGGAACCTGCTTTGGCAGGGGGTTGGACTCGATGATCTCTGGAGGTCCCTTCCAACCCCTACAATTCTGTGATGCTGTGAAACAGCACTAATTTTTCTGACCAGGAGCGCTGTCTTTGTCTGTACGTGCAGTTGTCACCACAAAAGGAAGCAAAGATGCTCTAGAGAAACTTTAATTAGCTTAATTAGCGTGAGAAAACATGCATTTGAGTGGAGATCTGACCACGTAATGAGCGGCCACCTTGGGCTGATGGGCTGGCACCTGGATTCTGAGCACTATTCTCTGTAACTGTTACACAACCAAAAGAAAGCAACCAATCAACGATGTGCTTCAGCACATCAGGCACAACCCGACCCCTGCTGAGGAACAGAGGGGTTAAGCACTGGGTTTAAACTGAGCTCCGGGCAAGGAGGTGCCCGGCCAGGGAAACAGACTGGGAGTCTGGGCTCTTCTAGGATGCTCTGTGTGGAGAAAGGCTGTGGAGGAGCTCACTGATCCCCATCGAACAGCAGACCCGGGAGGGGAATCCTGTGAAGAGAGCCTGGCTGGAAGCCATCCAGGCAGCACTGTGGCAGCAGGAGATGCACCAGGGCCATCCTGCAGCTGGGTCTGGGTCGAGAACACTTTGCATCCTCTGCTCTACGCGACTCCAAGAAGCCGGGCTGCCTGCAACAGAGATGAGAGCAGATCCATGCCCAAGGTAAGTGTCCCCCATTGCTCATGCAGAGAAGCTTTAACCCATTCTCTGATGCTTTGTGAGACTGCCTCCATGCTCAAGAATGCTTTTCTGCCCACCAGGAATGCTTTTTCTGCAGCACCAGGAGGGGAGAGGGGAACAGCAAAAGGTTGTTCAGAACCAGCACTGCTTTACTCCAGGTGGGATCCCGGTCCCGGCTCCATCTCAAGCCCAGCACAACAGGTTTGCTGGGCCAGTGTTGTAGCCCAGGCTGGGAACCGAGGGACACAGGAAGGAGTCGGAGCTGAGAAACGAGGAAGCGAGCAGTGGAGGTCAGCGTGCTCTGCTGACTTTTTGGCTTTCTAGTACAGCACAGCTGGGGCTGCATTTCTTCTCCTCCCTCGAGGCCATGCGAGACACAGGATGACCTTGCTCATGATCATGCATGCTCATGCATGCAATCCTCTGCATGCATGGACTCCTGTAAGCTTTGAAATACTTCCTACCTCCTTCCTGCTTTTGAGTTTGTAAAGCCTCCAAGGAGGGAATTCCCATTTCCCTCCCTGCTCCCTGCCAGGCCTCTATTTTCCTTAGAGGATCCAGCAGGCAAGATGGACCTCTAGCGGCCCTTGTAAGATTACCTTATGTTCAGCTAGTGCTTGGCTTGGTTGCTCACTTGTTTTGAGGCTTGTGCTACCCTCTGAACTATAGGACTGGGGTTTCTTTGTTGTTCAAACCCTTCCCAGCGTTTTTGTTGAGGATTTCCTTTTATCTCCAGTTCTGTTCTGTGCACATGCACACTGCATTTCTCCTTGCATTTGAATCCCAGGGACAGAGAGAACTTCAGTGCAGTGGTTTAACTGCAGCAGGGAGCTCAGCACGTCGCCCAGAGCTGTGCTGTGTCACTGGCAGAGCTAAGTTCCTCTCTTTCTGTTTTTCATAATTGTACGCATTAGATCACTTAGCAATAAAGAAATCTGAATTGAATTTCTAAGAACAGATCTTTCCTAATGTGCAGCATCCTTACTTTGCCTATCCTAGTTCCAAAGGTATACTAATCAGAAGAGGAAGTCCATAGAGTGTATGTCCTCTGATAAATGAGAAGGGAGAACTGGAAACAGCAGATACTGAGGAGGTTGTGGTACTCCACAAGTTCTTTGCCTTGGCCTCCACTGGCAGCCATGCTTCCCTTCTCTCTCCAGTCCCTTACCTTATAAGTGAGGGTGTTGAGGGCACAAAATCCTCCGACTGTAAGCAAAGAACAAATCTGAGCTGATGAGACTGAACGTGTACTAGGCTATAAGGTCTTCCCAGGAACTCACTGATGTAGCAGTCAAGACAGCCTCCATCATAGCTGAAATGTTATGGCTGTCAGGTGAAGTCCTCAGTGGCTGGGAAAAGGGAAAAAAGAATCCCATTTTTAAGAAGGGTAAACAAAGACCCAGTAAACTACAGGCCTCTGAGATCACCTCTGTGCCTGGGAATACCATGGAAAATATCCGCCTGGGGGCTATCTTGAGGCACACGCAAGACAAGGAGAAGATCCTAGACATGGATTCACCAAATGCCGATCGTGCCTGACCAAACTGGTGGCTTTCCACGATGAAATGAAAGCACTGGTAGTCAGTGGAGAGCTGACTGAAGTCACCTACCTGGACTTGTGCAAGGCTTTGATATGGTCTCACTCCGCATCCTAATCTCTAATTTGGAGATACGTGGATTTGAAAAGTGGATAAGTAGCTGGCTGTATGATTGCAGCCTGAGGGCTGTGGTCAGCAGCTCTGTGTCCAGGTGAAGGCTAACGATAAGTGGTATCCCTCAGGGTTCCATCTTGTGACTGCTGTTTTTAATGTCTTTGTTAGGGACCGAATAAATTCTTCACTATGGGGGCTATCAGGCACAGGAACAGGTCCCCCAGAAAGGTTTTAGATTGCCCCATCTTTTGAGGCATTCAGGGACAGGGTGGATGTGGCTCTGGGCAACCTGATTTACTGTGTGACAGCCCTTCCCATGGGGGAATGATCTTTAATATCCCTCCAACCTAAACCAGTCTATGATTCTCGGAATCTAACTCGGTTCAGTTGGTCAATTTAGGACCCAAATAAATATCTGTACAAACATGCCAAGGCACCCTAACACAAGTGCATGTGGCTGGCAGTGATCACACAGGATGGATCCCACTCACAGTGCAGGGGGGAAGGATGAGGAGAAGTCTGAAGTTCTCATTGTCTTTTCTACGTCTGCAACTGCGTGAGCTTTAACAACAAGAGCCGAGTGCTGCTTTTCGACTACAGAAACCCCAGGCGTCGTTACTACAGGCTCGGAGCAGAGCGGCTGTAAAGCTGCACGGAGGAAAAGGGTCTGGGGGTGCCGGTGACAGCCTGCAGTGCCCTCCGGTGGCCAAGGAGCCCAATGGCAGCCTGAAACGGGGCAGTCAGGAGCGGGGATGTGATCGTCGCTGTGATTTGCCAGTGGCCCCACGGGATCTAAATTGCTAGCAGTTGTCTTTGTCCCTGTAGCTGCAGCCCAGCCGCTCCTACAAGAAGACGTGGAGGCCCTGGAGTGTATCCAGAGAGGGGCAACAAAGCTGTGAGGGGTCTGGAGCACAAGACGTACAGGGAGTGGGTGAGGGAGCTGGGATGGATCAGTCTGGAGAAGAGGAGACTCAGGGGAGACCTTCTCGCTCCCTCCAGCTACTTGGAGGGATTTTATAGTGAGATGGGACCTCTTCTCCCAGGTAAATAGCAACAGAACTACAGGGAATGGCCTCACATTGCAACGTGGGAGGTTCAGATTGGATATTAAGAAAAGTTTCTCCTCAGAAAGGTGGCGAGGCATTGGCACAGGCTGCCCAGGGAAGCGGTGGAGTCTCTGGAGGTGCGTAAGGAAAGGGTGACGGTGGTACTTCAGGACAGGGTTTGTTGGGCAATGTTGGTGGTAGTGGATGGTTAGACCGGATAAGCTTAGCAGTTTTTCCAACCTTAATGATTCCTTGATTCTCCGCTCGGTACCTTACATTCACAGGAGTAGCATTGTATATACTGTGAATCTTTCTAAAGTGCAGAAAGTTATTGTGAGCTGTGTCTGTTCTATAATTGGCTCTGGAGCATCATTCTCCAATTGATGTGGACGAGGGTGTCCCTTAAGGAGATATGCATAGGCAGGAAAAGCAGTTGCTCAACATCCAACACCGCATGGACGATGTGACTGCCCACCTCTGTCTGCTTAATGCCACCTGGCACTTGCATCGCTTTTCCTTACATCAAACTTCTCTACTCAAGTCTGCACTGAATGTTTGAGATCCTTTGTAGCAGCTGCCACCTGCTCTCCTCAGAGAACATGGATGCAGAAGGGTTTTTCCTATGTTTAAACAAAGAACAGTAAAGCATAACCAGGTAACCAAGAAATAGAAGAAACAGAACGTACTCCTCGGCTGTATGCCTGCACTGAAGTTCACCTTCCCAACAGATAACTGTACAGGAAATATTTTACATACATAGATAGGAAATGATAAATATTAATAAGAAAGGCATATTAATTAAGCAGTAAGCTGGCTAAGGACATGGCGAGACAAACTGCTAAGGACAGACAAACATTAACTCCCTGAAACTCAAAGCAAGAACTGAACCGATTAAAAGGGCTGTAAATGATCAGAGATTAAGGGGAGAGGAAATTGGGATAACAATAGACAGTACAAAGGTTGAGACAGGCAGCTGGAAAGGTGCCTTCCAACATGTCAGCCTAATCAGGACAGGTGGAAATACCTGTAAAATGAGGGCAGTTACATGCACAGAATGAGAGAGTGTTGTCAATGCAAGAACAGTGAAAGATTGGTATTTCTTTCCATGCAGTGAATACCCATCCTGAAAGGTCACGTTTTCTTGTGATAGAAATTCCACTTATAGTGTAGGTGTTTTACTGACAGGATTGAACCAGGGCAGCTGATGAGGAGGTGCTGAGTGTTTGAAAAACACTGAAGATGACGTCAGATTTTCAAACGGAGCTCCACTGTGTGAACACGAGCAGCCAGTGCCATCTCAAGAGGCCCTGGTGTTCCTGAGGTGCCTGCCTGGGACTAACAGCTGTCAGAGAGAACCTGCAGGAGACCAGGGCCCTTTGGGAACTGCAGATGGAGCCTGCAAGAAGAGCCCCAAGGGATCTAAATTGCTAGCAGTTGTCTTTGTCCCTGTAGCTGCAGCCCAGCCCAGCACACTAAATCCTCTCCCCCACAACAAAACGGTGGATCCTTGGGGATGATCCACAGCTGAAGTGACCACTGGGAATCCAAGAAACTTTCTGATTCTTAGTAGATATCCAGATAGCCATGAAACATCCTGGATTATCTGTGGCAAACTCAGACTGAAAGAGTTGAGTGCAGGTCATGCTGTGGTAGAATCCATTGTTTTGGCAGAACGTCTCTTTTCAGCTTCAGGGAAGTTAAGGGGAACAGTGTGAAAAGATCCATCCTCTGAGTGAGGGAAAATAAAATTTATTGTGCTATAGTGGCAGAAGGCAAACATTACTGGACTGTGCCTCAATTTACTAAAAGCTGTCTAATCCATTTAATCCATGAGCAAAAACAAACAGTCTTAGCAGAGTGAAGGACATTGATTTGTGACATAACATGAGGAAGACAGTGGATTGCTGGTGTAAAACTGTCATGCTTGTGCCATGACCAATGCTGATTATGCTGGCGTAAAAGCCTCAGGCCAGCACCAATGTGCTGAAAGCCCATGGGAATGACTGCAGATTGACTTTGCAAGACCTCAGTCCACGACTGAGGTCGTGCTGGAGCTCAAAACAAGAAATGCATGTTGGTATTAGTAGTTCCTTTTTACAACAGGGCAAAAGCCATTTATCCCTTCACAGAGGCCAGTGCTGAGGAACCAAAGGCTCTGCAATATCGTTTGTATAACTCTATGTGTAGAGAAAATGGCTTTGATCCAAAAAGCTAATAGTGCAGAGAGTTTATAGGAAAGGCAGAATGCAAGAACAGCAAAACGACGCATCAGTGACAATGAGCTTGTCTTTCTCTGTTTCTTTCAAATATGTTTTTTTCTCCTTCAGCACTGATTGCCATATTGTAGGAAGGATTGAAGGAAATAAAAAGCTAACTATATTAGAATTATTTGGGAAGAAAATGAATGTAAGCAACCTCAAAAAACACTTCTTTATTTTTTGCATAAGCTTGACTTAGTAAAAGGTCCCCTTTTCTGTATGTTTGAAACAACGGATACACCAGGAAATTTTGGCTGACCTCGCCAGATCACAGCCTTTTGAAGGATCACTAATTGCAAGAGAGAAAGATTGTGGTGGACTACATTAAGGGGAAAATGAAAAAGCTTTTTTAGGGTTGTAAAGCACCAGGACTACAGCACCCTATTATGACTTCAATTTAAATGGACTGGGTGCCCTGCCACTGGCTTGGAGGGTGGGTAGAAGGCAAGGCCAAGCGAGGAGGAATTGAAGGAAGAATGGAGGGAGGGATGGAGGGAAGAAGAGATAGAGGGAGAGGGAAGCAGAGGGCAGGGGCTGCAGCTGCCCCATAGGGAGACTGAATGCAGGAGGGACTGAATGCATCTAAACGGCACCAGAAAGAGTCAGAAATTGTTCTGAGGGCTACAGAGGACACTGAGTGCTATCTCTGGTGGGCTGTCCCCCCCAGTGTCACTCAGTGCCATCTCTTTGACTTCAGTACTGTGTTCAACCCACTGGATATTACATCGTGGAATAATGGAGTTACTGCAGGAATAATGGGGCACACATGGACAAAGGGACAGAGGGACTGATGGATGCAAGAATAGAGGGACACACAGACACAGGAGCTTTGCTGGGGTTGTTTATTGGTGTTTTTTTAATGGGAAAATGGGCTGTGTTGTTTCGAAGATCTGATGGAGACATGCAGGGATGATCAAGTCCTTATGGAACACAGTGGGGCCAGCACAGGGTTCACACCAATGTTTCATCCTGAAAGTCAAAGAGCAGGTGGTGACCTTACGGTCACTTTGTTCGGTCTGTATGGCACCAGAACCCTTTGTGTTCTTTGGGTGACCTTATGGGTCCTTATGGTGCCACGACAACCACTTGCACCTTACAGGCATGGCGCTGTTCTTCTTGGATCCTTTTTGATCCCCTCCACACCTCCCAGTCCAGAGAGATTTGGGGTCCCACCACAGCCCAGCAGCCTGCAGGATACAGGGGTCCCCCAGTGTCACTCACCTTGATAGGAAGATCCACAACCACAGGCAGCTCCAGCACCACGGGGGGATGGGGATCGGAGTTCTGCTTCCCTTGTAGCAACTTAAGCTGTGGTGGGAGAAATGAGGAGATCCCGGTGGGCACCAAAATCTCCTAAAAAACCGCTGAGGAACTGGGGCTCCCCAAATGGGAGGCACCTCCTGAGGACACCACAGTACTCACCCCTATCTCAAGAGCTCCGCTTGCTCCCACCTCTAAGTCATCCAGGAGCTGGGGAAGGAGAATGAGGGACAGTTTGGGTCAGAGTTAATAGGAAGGCGTATGGCAGTGGGTGATGCCTTCGCAACAACCCCATATGGCCTTCCCTTGGTCTTAAAGGGAAAATCCCAACTGGTTCCCACAGACCCAATTTCTTCCACATGTCATATGGAGTCCTTGGAATGTGGGGATCTGGGCTTGGGGTAGAGACCAGAAGGTGGAGACCCAAAGAAGGAAACAAGGGGACCCAAGGAGAGGGGACAGAGGGGACCTAAAGAGGAAACCCAAAGAAAGGAAATCAGTAGGACTCACAAAGAGGAAACCAAGTGAACCCAGGGACCCAAAGAGAAGGAACCAAAGGAACCCAAAGAGAGGAAACAAGGGGACTGAGAGCAGGAAGGGAGACCTAAAGAGCAGGAAGTGAGGGAACACAAGGAGAAAGTGGTTGCGAGCCATCCCGTTACCAAGAACCCATCTACCTGTGCCTGGAGGCACGTGGAGGCGAGGAGCAGGAGCACGATGACAGCAGCCGCTTTCATCTTCCACTGTGTGCTGAAAGCTGGGTGAGGCTGCAAGAAGCCAGGGCTGCATTTATCCTCTTGGGACCCCCCTCAAGTTCCAAAATGCCCCTGGGCTTGGCAGAGTCCCCTGGCACAGGCTGAGCCTGGCATGCAGCCAGCCCTTGCCTTGGCTCCAGGGCATGGGAAGGAGCCAGGGATCAGGGGACGGGCACTGAGTACTGGGAACCCAACGGCACCGAGCCCCAAAGGGAGGAATCCTAATATTATGCCAGAATCCTAGAATCCTAATGTCCTAGAATCCCTAGGAATCCTAGGAGAACTGAATTTGGAGAAAGACCTCTAAGAACATCAAGCCCAACCATGGACGTGCCATGCCATTGTCCCCACACCTACTCCCCGGCGCCATGAGCCCGGCGCCCAGCAGGGTGACATGTTGCAGATATGGTGACATGTCACAGGTGTGGGTTTAGTGGTGGAACTGGCAGTGCTGAGTCAATGGTTGGATGACCTGATCTAGACCTAGGTCTTTTCTAGCTTAAAAGATGCCATGATTCCATGCTCAGCTGCTGGCTGAGCAGCCTGAGAACCTTGGACTCCATCCCACTTTACTTATCAACATTCTGCTGTTACTAAGAACTTGGTATTTCTTTTTAGGTATCATCAAACCAGCAAAGAGGGTTTTCCTAAGTGGAACCTTTAATGTGAAGTTACTACCAAGTATCACCCACCTGCTTTGCCTTTATATTAAAAACAGTCTTCACCTCACCAAAGTGTGATGTCAGTCTGTATTTAAATACAGCAAATAACGTAGCACTGATAAGCTCCCTGACAAACACTGCAGAGCAGAAGCAGCCCAGAGGAAACTCTTCCAGCTGACCGCTCTCTGGGCAGTTTCCAAAGCAAACATCCAAGTGATCTTTTCAGAGCACAGCAGCTCTCTTATTTATGGGAAATGTCCCACGAGGCTGTGACCAGCTATCCATTCTGCCAGACATCACACTTAAAATTGGCGCTTTTCCTTGAGGAACCGTTGAGTCATTTATAGCTCTAAGCCATTTATCAGTGTTTTATTGTTTCTTTCCATCTGTCACTTTCTTTCAAGCCATGACAGGAGTCTGGATCATCACAGGAACAAAACCAGTAAGACATCTTTCGTTCTGCTGAAACTCAGGCACATAGCCAGTGAGTCCAAAGCCCAACATGAAGTTTTGGTTGCCTGACTGCGTGTCCTAAGGACAAAGCAGCACTGCTGACATTTCAGATACATGGTGCAGATTTCTGGATGGTGACTCCTGATGTTGGTTATGTAAAGAGAGCAGAAAATACATGGCGTTTCCTGATGAGACTGTAGGGGTCCTGTCACACCTAAATGATTCCTTGACTTTATGTTTCTACGATACTCTGATGCTGTGGTTCTATGAGTCATTTTGTTCATTCTATGAGTCTATGACCCTACGATTCCGAGATGTCATAGATCTAAAAGTCCTGGTCTTTGGATTTCGCAGCAATGAATGAAAGGGAAACCCAGCTGCCACTGCCAGATTTTCATTCACTCCTGATCTCCCGCTTGGCAACAAGGGCGCTTAGTGGGCGCTGCCACAGACACGTGTCTTTGTTTCCCTGTGTTCTGATGTCCCTGTCACCCACCTGCTTCCAAGTGTCCCCCTGTCCTCGTATCACCATGATGCCCCCATATTGCCACTGTCTTCATATCTCCGTTATATCTTTGTGTCCCCATGATGTCCTCACATCACCACGATGTCCCCGTATCACCGTGATGTCCCCACTGTCCATGTCCCCACTGGCCTCCCTGCTAGGCAGGGGGGTTGGAACTACATGATCCTTGAGGTCCCTTCCAACCCAGGTGATTCTGTGATTCTCCCATCTCTCAGTGTCCCCAGATGTCACGTTCCTAGGGCCCCAAGGGATCAGTCTCTCACCTTGGTGCCTCACAGGACTTGAGAGGACTCTGGCATACCTACATGGACAAATCCTTGATACAGGGACAGCCTCATCTCTAGGTGGCCCTGGAAGACAGAAGGCATGTCCCAGATGCTCAATTTGGTGGCTTTGGAGCTTGGTGCCATTGGGTTCCCAGCACTCAATGCCTGTCCCCTTCCATCCACGGCTCCTTCCCATTCCCTGGAGCCGAGGTATGAACCGCCTGCAAACCAGGCTCAGGCTGTGCCAGGGGACTCTGGCAAGCCCAGGGACATTTGGGAAGTTATTCAAGAGTTAATTGACTATGGCTGAAAAAAGGACCTGGGCTTGTGGTGGTTAGCCTTGCTCCCAACCCCTCTTCTTGGGGTAGCAGCAGTTCTGTGCTTGGCAACGTGCTGCTAGAAGGTGCAGTAAGTGAACGTTTCATTAGGAAACTTCAGTGGTTGATATTTGAGTAAAGATGCCATAAATTAAGACCTGAAAGGAAAAAAAGATTGATTCTTGAGATTAAAGAATTTCAAGTAGGTATGTATTTTTTTCTTTATAAGAATACACCATTTGTTATCCTGAGACTTACTGGGTTTCAGAATCCAAGCTGAGAGAAAGGCAAGCTACGGGAAAGAAATTTACACTAATTGGTCTTTAATCAAGAGGCAAGGAACTTGTGAATAAATTCTAGCAAGTACCACGTGTAACAAAATGTACCCTAAGAACAATGTCAGCCCATTAACGTTCTGTGGAGAGTCTAAGAGTGAAGGAGTGGTGTTAGGTTTTTACCTTTTGTAAACGTACTCACCTCTGTGCATTTGTCGGTGTAGCACAGGTGAGCTGGACACTTGCTCAGCACTATCATTTGTACATTTCAAAGAAGTGTTTTGGTTTTTTTTTTAAATGACATCTGAAAACTGAAGGTCTTTTGGTGCAGAAGTGGGTTGTATTTCTTCTCGTATAGTCCTTTTGATGCGTGTGTTACTGTAATGGATCGAAAGAGAGCACAGAGCCTTCTGAATATTGGTACTAAGCTGCTTGTCAGTGGCCTGGAAGAGAACTTACAGACGTGACAGATTACTTTTTCCCCCTCCTCACCTTTATTTCAAAGTGTGCAGCGTTGCCAGGCAGCATTCAGGTGACAGTTTGTGTGAGCTTTCCAAGTATAAAAAGTTTGAGTAAGCTTCCAAGTAGGACCAGCAGTCCTACCAGGAGAAGCTTACACAGGAAGTAGGGAACTAGAGAACTCAGAACTTGTCAAAAACAGCTTTTGCATTTCACTCCAAGTGTTAGCTTCAAATCTCTCCGCTCTGCTGGCTACATACACTTTTATTGATTTACACTTAGTATTTTGAGGCTGTTCGGATGTTTTTTTAAACTTCTAGTTTATTGCCTCAGGAAAAAAAGCAATGAGGAAACTTAGGGCTGTAGCAAGAACATTCCTGAAAGCTATCTCCAGAGAAAATACAAACTATATATGAATTACAGTGTCTGCACTGATACAGAAGTCTTCTAATCTGGAGTCCATGAAAGCTTTGCCCCCTTTGAGTAAACACGGAAGTGCGTGAGGGTTTCAGAGAAGAACCTTCAGACCTCTGAGCAGTGTGCACTGAGCTCTGAATGCAGAGGTCAGCAGCTGGACCTGCTTTCCAGCACTGCTGAAGGAAATGACTGTAAGTGTGCAGTAAAACAATCACAGCTGGCAGGGACTGTGGGAAGCAAGTTTTGTGAGACAAGGAAACCGTAAGGCAGGACATGCAGTAGCTGCTACTGACAAGGTAATAGAAGCAAAACCATTACCTGTGGGGACTTCCACTGAAATTACTGCCTTGACAAGAACCTTAACTATATGGACAGATGCTAAATGTTCTTTTGGGGTGGTACCTACTCATAGTGCCATCTGGAAAGAGTAAGGGTTGCTTACACACAAGGAAAACAAATTCAGCATGATGTAAATCTACCAAAGAACATCATGGCTGTTAAACATTGTAAAGGACATCAGAAGAGTGACACTGCAGGAAACTGGAAATGTGATGGTGGATCAGGTGGCAAAACAGGCAGCTAAAAGAAAAGAAATTGGAGAACTGGCTTTAAGTCCAGACAGTACACTTGAAATATCTGAACCTTAGTCAGAACCTATAAGGTACTCTTAAAAGGATAGGGATCTAATTAATGAAGGGAAGAGAGCAAGCTGACAGATGGGTGCATACCCAGATGGACACACTGCTCTGCCCGTTAGTATTTTATAGCATTTGGTTCTAAGGGAACATAATAAAACATGGGGGTACAGACACCAGAAAGTAACTGTACAATCCTAGTACCAGGAACAGGGTGCAAGTGGGGCTTGTTGGAAAGGGAACCTTCCAGGGCTGCAATCGCAAAATGCTTTTTTTTTTGAACTGCCAGGAAAAAGGAGGGTTTTGATATATGCTAGTTCTAACCAATACCCTTTCAGGGTGACCAGAAGCATTCCCTTGCAGGACCAATAGAGCCAAGGAAGTAACCAAGGTGCTTTTGCAGGAGATTATTCCAAGGTTTGGGTGTCCTGAAACAATCCCCTTCAACCAGCGAACTCATTTTATTGCAGAGATTGTCCAACAGGTCAGCAAGCATTGGGAATAAATTGGCAATTGCACACAGCACACAGACCACAGGCGAGTGGTCAGGAGGAAAAGATGAACTATGTAATTAAATCACAGGGTGTAAAACTGGGCCAGGAAGCTGGACTATCCTGACCACAGTTGTTGCCTTTGGCTCTCCTTAGTACCAGAACAAAACCTAGAGCCAAAGAGGAGTTAAGTCCTTTCACAATACCGTACAAAAGGCCTTATGTTGTACAAAAGGGGACCTCTACCCAAGTAGGGAGCGAAATACTAACTGAGCATGTGATAAGTCTACAGGAATAGCTCTGAGAAAAAGAGAAACTGGTTCTAGGAGCTAGAGCCCAAGGCCTTGATATGGCTCGATAACATGTGTATAGCAGATCTCTTTCAGATTCGCCCTTGGAACCAAGGTGGGTAGGTCTGTTCCAGGTGCTGCTAACATCCCAAACAACAGTAAAAGCACTGTGGATATACAATACTACAGTTAAGAAGGTCCCTCGAACACAATGAGAACTGAAGTCAGCTGGACCCTTAAAATTGTGAATCCAGAGACAGAAATGTGGGCTTTTGTAATCGTTAGAAATGTTGATTTGATGAGTGCAGCATTTGATGTAAATGTTATGTATCTCTTGTGACAAACATCATTGCATATCAGTATTGTTTGGTATGTGGGCAAGCAAAGGATTTAAACTTTTCTCTACTTGTTGTCCCTGATGATTTTAAGGGGAGAAATCAGACTGTTGCAGGGTTTGAGTCACTGTCCTGGTGGGTGATGATCAACAAGAATGTAGATTGAATTAACTACATCTGTTATAATCAATGGAGATTTACAAATTATACAAAGTGCAATAAAGAGAATTGCAGGACAGTTAGATGCCACAAGTAGAGTGGCCTGAGAAAATAGGATCTCCTAAGATATGATAAAAGAGTGTATATGTAACGCTGGGTACCCGTTGTTGCACCCTCATCCCAGTAACACAGCTTGGATGGCATAATAACAAAGGCATTGCAAGGGCTTGGTGCCACCCTTGTCAATGAAGTGGCAGAAAAATCAGGAATAGATACTTTGTCACTGGATGGTTGGAGTCCTGGTTTGGTGAATGGAAGGGGTGACTGTATCCACATTTACTTCTTTGATAGCAGTGCAGGAGCCTTGATGGCCACTGGTTGCTGTGTTATCCCCTGTGTGAGGGGACTGGTAGAGTGAATGATAGAGAGAGCACTATTGAAGCAAACACCAATGGAGCCATTACATGTGGATAAAATGATGGTGTTAGAGGAGATGGGAGATAAAGACAGTGAAGACGAGGGAGATGTCTATAAAAGTGAACCTTAACAAAAAAAAAAAAAAAAAAAAAAAGGAACTGCAGAAATCAACAATGTATAAAAAAAGAAAAAGGGGGGAATTGTGGGAATCAAATGTTGTTTCTGCGCTAAAATTGGATAATATTATTTTTATTTCACGGTCTCCGCTATCATAGTTCTTTTTGGGAGTCCTTCTGCTTAACTTGGGGAAGATCTCTGATAAGTTTACATCACTTATCTTCTAGACAAAACTTCCCAGGAACGCACACTCTGTACATAGGTGTATAGATGTATATTTTGTCACACACTGCAAGAACATTCTGCACGAGGTCAAACCAGAGAACAAGTGATGGCCTGCCCGAGGAAGCACCTGAAGAGACATCGAAAGGCCTGGCATCGTTCCCCCAGTGCTCTTTGTTTAACGAAGACTTTGAAGAAAATCACCATATCAATACTGCAAGGAGAGCAGCGAGATACCTTGGAAACAACAGGATGGCTGCCGACTGACACCAGATAATAAATAAATTAACAAGTAAATAGCAAATGTAAACCTTCTGTAAGATTGTGAACCTGGAGTACCCAGCCAGTGGGGAAACAGGGGAGGGGGGAGGCAAGGGGGAGAAAACAGGGTCTAAAGGCTGCCATGTTGTGTCCATAGGCGCTCCTGCTTGCGGGACGCCGCCATTGCAATCGCGAATAAATTCTGCTTTTATCAGAGATACCGTCCTGACAAAAATTACTTGGATATTTCCAACAGGGATGATACCATTTTATTAATCACCAAACATAGCAAATGATGCAAGTTCCCAGGAAGCTTTGCAGTCACGTGCAATCACTTTCTGTTCTGCCTGTTAGGTGTTCGTTTTTCTTGTTCCCCTGTTTCAGAAAATCTGCAGAATTACTTTGTTTGGAAAGACCTTGAGAGTTGGTGTATTGAGGCCCCTCTGCTCAAGCAGAGTCAGTTAGAGCAGCTGTCTTTCATCAGAAAGGAAGAAGTAATTTTATTTTGCCACCCATCAGCTCTCCTGAGGTTTGTATTGTATTTTGGAGAGAGCAAATTGAGAAGCACCATTGCGTCACAGCACTAAATACATCGCGGTGGTGTTTCCGATCTTGATTTCCTGTGTTTATGGTTCAGGGCATTTGCATTTTATATTGGGGAAATGTTCATCAAGCGGTGGTTTCACACCAGTTATCAGCAGAACGCCACCACACCGTGCTGTCACAGCCCCTCCTCAAAGGAAGAGGGGGGGAGAGAAAATGTGGTTGGAAAGTGAATGAATGAAATGCTCATAGGTTGAGATAAGGACAGTTTAAAGGAAAAGGAGGAAAAAGAAAAACATCAAGCAAAGGCCATACAAGGAGAGAAAACGATTATCCTCTGCTCATCATAGAATGGCCTGGGTTGGAAGGGACCTCAGAGTGCATCTGGTTGCCAGCCACTGGATCAAACACCAGCAGGTCAGCTTGCCCAGGGTGCTATCCAGCCTGGCCTTGGACACCCCCAGGGATGGGAAACCCACAGCTTCTCTCAGCAGTAAGCAGCATTTGGCCCCCCCTTGGAAAGCAGGCCCTCAGTACATGCTGTGGCCCTTCCCCAGCTGCTCGTGCTGTGTGTGGCATCATCTGGTATGCGATATCCATGTAGATCAGTGCCCTGCTGATGGCCTTCCCCCTCCTCTTGCCCACGTCCAGCCTGCTGGCTCAGGGGCTGCAGAGTTGATGCAGTGCTGTGCTGTGGCTGTGAAACCAGTGCTGCTATGGCAGCAAGAGCAAAGCACAGCACCGTGTGGCTGCCGTGGGGACAGCAGCCTTGTCCCTGCCTGCCCCAGTACAGCACCCTGCGTGTAGCATCACTGCTGTGTAGGAGCACATATCAACTTAGAGCTTGCAGTGTTGCACCTGTTATTCTGGCTATTAAACCGTATGGAGGGAACAGAGACCCAAGCAATGTTTGTTGAATGAAGGCTCTTCTTAGTTTGAAGTTTCTAATGACAAAATTCCTCTTTCTCAGGAATGTATTATTTTGTTTACTTAGGAGCTTGGGATGTGTCGATATATGTTTGCAAGATAGTCCCATAAATATACTAGAGTTGAAGATAATTCATGAAGCATTCTGAGTCTTTTTCTTCTTATCTGCTGTTACTTGACAAGGCGGCAGGCAATGAAACATACAACAGTGTCAGTACTTGGAAGGTTTTTGTATTCCACAGGCATTCCATTTAGAGGCCCAGTGACAAATGTATTGAAGGATGCTAATATACCTAGTGCACAGTTTGCTTATGCACATCAGTGAGGTGAAGTCTGTAAAAATACTCTTATCTCTCCCATTTCTTTAGCTCGATCAAGAAAATACTGTCACGCTATGTAATATGAAGCATTATTGAAATTCTGTCTGTGAATAACTACTGATGTTGGCAAAAGGTGGCAATTGTTCAGATTCCATATTTGAAAGGAAAATATTGATGGAAATATTTTAAATATATATGTATTACTTTTCCCAAAGGATTCAGTTTAGTAGAAGCTCCACTTGTTTTTTTTTCCCCAGAGATAATTAAGTTGAGCAGAACATCATGACAACAAATGTGAACGTCAGGTACTTCACCATTGCACACCTTTATTATTCACGTTTTGGCTTTGTAGGCTGCTGATCTATCCAGCCCAAAGAACATGTTTGGATGCTTTTGTGGAAAACTTGAGTTGTTAAAAATGCATGTTTTGATACTGGTTTCCATGTGAGCTGCCCTTACAGCGCTGTTATGTCCTGGCATTTGTAACAAGGCAGCATTGTGAACAATGCAATGTGTTGTGCTCTCGTAAATGAGGAGTGATGATATAGCAGTACCAGAATGTTTTAAAGCAAGGAAAGGAGCCTGCGAGTGATTACAGAAGAAAAACATGAGCGATGAGGTGCCTTGTCTCAAAAATCCCCCTCTTGTCTTGAAATATCCCAGCGAGCAGCAGTATACGAGCTCTGCTTTAAGGTGCGAACTTCAGCATCATCTTACATGGAGGATTTGCTCAAAACAAAAGAAACAAATAAGATTGCACACTGCACATGTGGCGGGCATGAGGTAAATTGAATCAGTAGAATTTTCCTCTTAGGATATGTTCTGTGAAGGCTTTTTTGTGTGAAAGGTTTGAGGGATGAGGGAGGAGGAATTGCTTTTGTCATGAGTCGTCTGAAAACATTTTGCAGAAATTGTAACATTTGCAGGAGGAACTTATTGGCATTTTGCAGTTGTGCAGAGTGCTGATTGGGATGGAGAGCAAGGAGTATTTGCAGCAGACCGTTCTCTTCTAGTTTTGAGGAACCCAGGGAGAGCTCAGATTGCAGCCCAATATTCTTTTCCATACTCCGGGTCCCGTGTTACGTTCGCCAGTTTCATCTCTCCTTTAGATTCCAGTTCTCCTGACAGGTTAGGCTTGAATTCAGCATAATATCTGCTTCTCCCTGGTTTCGGGTTCTTCGGGCCTCCTGCCTGCTTTTCACCTTTTTATTAATGGAGAGTGGAGTTTCTACCACAGAGCAAAGTTTCAGGATTAACAGAAACAAACACGGAACTTTCCAAACGGACAGAGTCATTTCTTGGTAAGCTAGCAGTCCTACTTATCTTCACCAGTAGCACCTGACCTGGATTTTACCTTGTCATGGATAATGACTGAGATTTCTGGGCACAACATCAGATGAATGTAGCTCTGCCTTTTTTTTCCTTCTCCAAATGCCTCGGGACTGCTGTGCTCTCATTAGTACCATCAGTGAGTAGATGCTGCCTCCTGTTGGAGCCCAAAATGCTTTCCAAAGCAGAGTAGTTGGAAAGGTAGGGTTTTAACTTAAAACTGTTTGCACAGAGTGAAGGTTGGGTTATTACATTCTCCTTTCTTTTATAAACCTTGTTGTCATCCATACACTCTACTCTGTTGTCATCCGGCCCTCTCCTCTGCTCTTGTGAGGCCCCATCTGGAGGCTGCATCTGGAGCCCCCAGTACGAGAAAGACAGGGAGCTGTTGGAGAGGGTCCAGAGGAGCCACAGAGATGATAAGGGACTGAGGAGAGGGGAATGGAGGAGAAGGAAGGACGAAAGGAAAGAAAAAGGGAACTGTGAAGGGGAAGCGAATGGAAGAGAAAGAAGGAAAAGGGAAAGGAAAAGGGGGAGGAAGGAGAAGAAAGGGAAAAGTTGAGTTGGCTTGTGCCAGAGAGGTGTTTTTGTTTTTTGAAGGACATAAATGAAGTCAGTTTCTGGTTGCATCCAAGTACTTGTGTTTAAAAGATGGATGATGTGCTCTGATGGAGTGTGATTTTGTTGTTTGTTTTGCTTTTTCTAAAGAAAGCCCAAATACTGTGAGGCTTGTAGAGCAGGGCTGAGGTGAAAGTAAGAGATTTCCCTCAGGCGCAGTGCTTGGAAGAAGTGAAAGAACAATGGGAAACCATTGCCTTAACCTTCTGAGAACAAAATGCTATTGAGTAGGAAAAGTCACGCAGACAGTGGAACTGAATACAGTTTTGTGCTCCAGGTGCAGGGCAGCTGTTGGAAAGCAATTCAGCAGAGGGTTCCGAGACGATGAGGTGTCTGAAGCAGATGAGAAAAGAGAGAGACCTTGAAAAGGTGCCGTATACAGCATAAGGGCTCTGACTGGCCGTGCGTTGTTGCCTGAGCAGCCTTTGGAGTGAAATCTCTGTTTCTGGAAGTAGAATGACTCCCTTGAACAGCAGGTCACAGTGAGAGCTTACATCCCACTTTGTGGCTTACAGCTGCTGTTAGTTCCCACCAGCTGGGAGCTGATAAGTGATTTCCTTGTTGATGGCAGTTGTTCCATTCAGTGGGATGAAGTATTTGTGGTACGGACGTGAGCGTTTCAGTGCTGCACATTGCGAGTGCTGGCATAACAGGCAAATACTTGCAAGGTAGCTGAATGAGCAGTTGAGAAACGTTTGCAAATCTAATTGCTATATTAGATGGATAATATTCATCTGAATTGCTCTAATACTTTCTGGAGAGCAGCCAAATTTGGACCTGCTGGCAATGCCGTTCTGCTACACTGTGCGCAGAGAAAGGGAATGGAGCAGGTCAGAGAGAGCGGTTCTCAAGCAAACAGCTGCAGGGATTTGCTACCAGCAGGGGAGAGGATTTCAGAGGATCTTGTTGTCCTGCCTGTTCTGCCTGCCCTCAGAACAGGGTCGAGGATACGAAAAGCGAGCTCCACTGGGAAAATGACTGCTTGGTGCTGCTGAGAGAGACAGAAGAGAGTTACTGAACTGCGTGCCTTTGGTAGTATTTGTGCAGTTAAATAAGGTAGTGTTACATCTTCCATAAGGTGAAAATGTCACTGCTTTTGCACTTGGTGGCAGTGAAAATGCACGCCCATACATAGGTGTGAAATGGGTGCAGCCTTAAAAGAAGCCGGTAGGTGGGCAGCATGAAAGCCTTGGCGTTTGAGAGAAATCTGGGCTTTAAAGACTTCTGTTTTTTGGGCTTGGAAGTGATTCCGGATGTTGCTCAGAGTGCTGCTGTCCTTTTGTTTCTGGTAGTTGAGGTCCTGCGCAGTGACAGCTCCAAAGCAAGAAATGGCGCTCGTGAGACTTTTTTCCCTGGTTTTTGCATTTCTGAACGAGGGGCTGCGTGGTTTACAAACACGTGTTTACAAACACGATGACTGAACAATTTGTGAAGTTCTGAGCGCGTCCTTAAAAAGAATTGTACTGTTGTACATTCAAATATGGAATTGTCTTTCAAAGCAAGTTAATTGCAACTTTCTTTAACCTAACCAGCAGTAGGACCCTTTTTCCAGCATTCAGCAGAACTGCTCTGTACTCGCTCAACATCATGTGAGAGCGCTGGCTTTGCATTCAGAAACTGACTATTGGCAGGTTTTTCTTTATCTGCTTCGTTTAAAGTTGTACAACTGCGTGGGCTGTCAGCCTTGGGCATCAGAACAGGTGCTTTGGTGTGGCTGAGTCCAGCAGCACAGACGGTTGGCATGTTTTACAAGCACTCGCCGGTACGGAGCCATAGCTGGGAAGGTTGCATAGAAAGAATTAGGTTCAATTGGTCTTCCCTGAGCAACTAAGTGTGTTGCTGTGAGGTGCGTGTGTATCCTGCTGCCTCTGTTGTGAGGACAGCACCTGGTGTTAGGAGTGCAATGTTGATGAGACCAGTAAGGTTTTGGCTGCCACAGCAGCTGGCTTAGTAAATTTCTGCCTTAAGAGGACTGAAATAAGCATGGTGTTGCATTGGCTCTCATACATCAATCGACATTCCTAGTTCAAAAACTGTGAGCCGCTTCACATACGGTATTCTTGGATTTGTAGCTCTTGTGAAAATGCTTGAGCTGAGTGCAGGTTTTCAGTATCACGGGCAAATTCTGTTCTGTTTTGAGGACACGTGGTTGAATCTCTTAACTTGACTGTCCCTGCTGTGCGGAACTGTTTCAGGGAGCACAGCAGCAGTAGGCAGTTTTCTCAATGAAAGCTAGCAAGCTGCAGTTTAGAGCTGGTCTGAAAAGGACTTGTCTCCCTCCAAAGTACAGAGTATTTCTCCTTCTAATGTGTGCTGAGTGCAGCTTCCGTTCTCGAGTCAAGGATACAAATGAAAAGCCCAAAATAAAAAGATTTATTAGAGACATAATTTCCCAGCGATAAATCAGACTACATAAAAATAAATATAATCTTTAAAGAAGTGCCACTGGTGCACAAACAGCACGGTGCATGCCTTTGACATTTCTGTTTCACAGCACGGAGGTATCAGATCTCTGTTTTGCTTTGTTGAGAAGATACCAAAAGAGAACAGTTGCAGTGTTTGAAGACTGATTTGGGATGATGTTCCGTACAACTGAGTGGGATAAAAGTGACCACATGTAACCTGCGGTGAGCACCAAGCCACTTTAATTAGTTTCCAGTCCTGTGAGTATGTTAAGTGTTTGTACAATGTGCAGCACGCTCAGATGAGATCTGGAATAGCTGAGTTGATGTGTAAGAAGGCAGAACTCACAGCTGACTTAGCTGAGTAGCCTGGAGTCTTCCTGTAGAAGTCTTATATAGTTCTGTTTCCTTTCTTTGCTCAGACAAGTATTTCCCTGCCTGGGTATGGAATGCCCAATAATAGTGATAAGAGCTTGTGTGGTTTTAGTCCCACCTAACAGGGCTTTTGGTGTTCCTGAAGGATTGCTTCAGGAACTTCTTGTGTCAAGCAAGATTTTAAAAGTCTGACGTGGTCACAGCTTTCTTTCAGTGCTGCTTTGTTCAGATTTTGTGTTTTTCTCGTTGGTGAGCTTTGCGGCCGCAGCAATGCAGTGGCCAGGTGCTGGCGAGCATTCCCAGCGCGGTGTAGAAATAAACTCCCTGTGGATTGTTGAAGTCTTGCAGCATTTGTCTTCTGGCCCTTTTTTCTCCCTCGGTGAGCTGACTTGACTTTTTAAGGAGAATAGAATCATAGAATCATAGAATCACCAAGGTTGGAAAAGACCTAAAAGATCACCCAGTCCATCCGTTCACCTATTCCCAATAGCTCCTACTAAACCATGTCCCTCAACACAACATCCAGTCTTTCCTTGAACACCCCCAGGGTCGGTGACTCCACCACCTCCCTGGGCATCCATTGCAGTGCCTGACCACCCTTTCTGAAAAGTAATACTTCCTGATGTCCAGCCTGAATCTCCCCTGCCGTAGCTTGAAGCCATTCCCCCTGCTCCTATCACTGATGACACGAGAGAAGAGGCCGACCCCCAGCTCACTACAGCCTCCCTTCAGGAAGTTATAGAGAGCAATGAGGTCTCCCCTGAGCCTCCTCTTCTCCAGGCTGAACATTCCCAGCTCCTTCAGCCTCTCCTCATCAGCCCTGTGTTCCAGACCCCTCACCAGTTTTGTTGCCTTCCTTGAACACGTTCCAGGGCCTCAATATCTTTCTTGCAGGGGCCCAAAACTGGACACAGCACTCGAGGTGCGGCCTCACCAGTGCTGAATATAGGGGAATCACCTCTCTGCTCCTGCTTGCAACGCTGTTTCTGATGCAAGCCAGGCTGCCATTGGCCTTCTTGGCCACCTGGGCACACTGTCGGCTCATGTTCAGCCCAGCATCCATCCATACCCCCAGGTCCATTTCCTCTACGCCGTCCTCCAGCCACACCGCCCCAAGCCTGTAGCGTCGCCTGGGGTTGTTGTGGCCGAAGTGCAGGACCCGGCATTTGGCCTTGTTGAAACTCATCCCATTGGCTTCAGCCCAGCTCTCCAGCCTGTCCAGGTCCCTCTGTAGGGCCTCGCTACCCCCAGGCAGATCCACACTTCCAGCCAATTTGGTGCCATCTGCGAATTTACTGAGGGTGCACTCGATGCCCTCATTGAGGTCATCAATAAAGATATTGAAGAGGACAGGCCCAGCACCGACCCCTGGGGAACACCGCTCACGACCGGTCGCCAGCTGGATTTGACTCCATTCACCACCACTCTCTGTGCCCGGCCCTCCAGCCAGCTCCTCACCCAGCCAAGAGTGCATCCATCCAAGCCTCGGGATGCCAGCTTCTGCAGGAGAATGCTGTGGGAGACAGTGTCAAAGGCTCTGCTGAAGTCTAGGTAGAGCATCAACAGCCTTTCCCTCATCCACCAGATGGGTCACAGATCATAGAAGGAGATCAGGTTGGTCAAGCAGGACCTGCCCTTCATGAACCCATGCTGGCTAGGCCTGATCCCCCGCTCATCCCGCACATGCCGCATGATCTCCCTCAAGACAATCTGCTCCATAACTTTCCCTGGCACCGAGGTCAGGCTAACAGGCCTGTAGTTCCCCAGATCCTCCTTATTTTGATCTCCTGCAATCTTTTGTAATCTCCCCAGTTGTTCTCTTGTTCCCCTTTCGTTCTACTATGGAATGTACCATGTCTACCATTTGATCTGCTATTGGTTGCCTATCGGTTCCCCCAGATTTCCCTGCCCCCATCCCATCTCCTATAAATCCCCCCTTGTATCTCCTGCCTCCCCTTCCAGCCCCTATCAATTATTTTGTCCCAGTCATCTTGTGCATCAATGTCCATCCTTTATTGACCCACCATCTATCCACCCAAGTGTTACCTCCTCCCAGCCATACTGAGGAATCCCACATTGGTTCTCCACTACCTCCAGGTGCCCCCTGGCGACAGAGAGGGACTCATCTGTGCCAACCAGGAGATCCCATCCCAAGTGGGCACCCACCACCCCACAGACCCCTGTGACCTATGCTAACAGTGGGTGCTGGAAGATCCCATTAATGCCTCCCTCCAAAGTGTCTCATTTTTGGTGTGAGACCCACATTCCCTGTTTTGGGCTCCCTGATGCTCTCTTCCCCCTTCAGTGACTCCCAGATCTCCTCAAATCCAATACCCCTGAATGCCCACCAGTGCCCCAAATGCTTCCCAATCACATCAAATAACTAAGTGCTCATCTCTAGCCACAACATCCTCTCTTTTGCCCCTCAAATCCCTCAGCACCCTTTGATACATTCAAGTCCTTCCCAATCCACACCACCTCCAACATCAGCACTGTGGGATCCCCACATCTGTCCCAATCCACACCTCCCCTACAGATCACCTCTAGACCCCCTGACTCCCATTCTGTCCAACATACATCTCCTATAGATTCCCTCACAGGTCATCACAGTTATTTCTCTCTTCCTTGCCTGTTTTATTAAACAGGTTTTTCTCTCAACCCCTGAGTTCCAGGTTATTTCTCCTCTGATTCTCTCCCCCATCCCCACTGGGAGTAGTCAGTGAATGATGAGAACAGCTTTTCTACACTTTGGGAACAGCCTTTCTCATCGCTTAACTCCAACTCTCAGGCGGGAGCAGACAAGATCCTCTGGAGAAAGGCATTCCCTCACTCTGGATTCTCTGTCTCTACTTCTGCTCTGTGGTCAAGGCCTTGGGGAAAAGCACTATGAGTTGGGCAGGGCAGTGCAGAGTACACGGCAGTAAGAACTGTGCTTCAGCCCTGAAGGCACCCAAGGGGGGATTTATTTTGGCACAGGGTGGAAATCATGAGTCTGCCTGAAAGGTGACAGAGGTACGGCTCTGGCTCAGTGTGGGTGGTGGGGAGGACATTTACAGTTTGGGGTAACACGGGTCACTGCCACATTGCACTGCCAGGAGGGGCTGGGCAGGAAAGCAAGGAGTGGGACTTTGTGGAAGGAGGGAATGTCTGAATCGGTTTTCTTTTTCTTGGTGATGGAATCTGTGTGTCATTATTCCTGTCTTTGTGACTGTTCAACATTTGTGTTCCTTGTGGAATCCCTTTTCATGTTTGAAATGCTGTGTGTTGCTGGGGGACGTTGGTTATGACTCTTGCCCAGGGAATTTGGTGCCCTGGGGAAGCGGGTGGGCTCCATTACCCAGCAGCACACAAGGGATTTTCAACCACTACTGAAGAGCAGCCTGGTTAAACAGCTGTGATGGGTCACAGGGTGTCAAAAGAAAAACCAAGAAGACCCCTCTGGCTCAGTGGAGAGACATCACTGGTGAGCCTGGGGGAACACTGACTAAGAAACCGGGAACATAAATGATGTAACAGGGCCAGATGTCATAACTGAGTATTCTAATAATGATAGCTGGGTGTCTGTGGGAATGTATTGTTGGAGTCGTGGGCTTTGGAGAGAGTGGGACAAACTGGTTTGATGGTGTGTGGGATTGTAAATATATAATGGTGTGTGGGAGTGTAATTGAGGGTACAAATAGTGGAACTGTGGGGGAAGAAAACGCAGAAGAGTTAAGTAAAATCAGTGAGATTGAGATATCAGAGCTAATGATCTGCACTGATGAGAACAGTGGGAACAAATCTCCTGCACCCTCCTTCACCAGGGCTCATAAGAAGGACCCTCAGAGTGGTAGAGAGAGATCTGGAGCCAGAGACTTCACTGAGCAGTGCTGCACAGAGCCAAGGATGGCTCCATTTCTCAGCTTCTCGCTCTGTGCTGCCAGAAAAGGGCTGGGGATCACCAGGAGCTGGGAGGGGACAGAACCAGGACAAGCTGACCTGCAGTGCCAAAGGGATCTTCCACACTGTATGGCATCAGGTGAGCTCTGAGGAGTTTCCTGGTGGGGAGAAGCCACTGCTGGAGGTGATGTGCGGTGAGCAGTTGCGTTGTGCATCACTGATTTATATCTATTCAGATCTCTATAATTAAAATCACCATTATTTATCTCTTCCCTTTTTGTCTTCTCTGCATTTCTGGTTTCTTTTGTGGTGAAGACCCCATTCAGAAACAGCCATGAGCTGCACCCTGAAGCAGCATGGCTGTGGGCAGCACGGTGTGCAGAGGGACGCGAGCAGTATCACTCACCATTGTCCCCAACACGTGCAAGATACGAGCCCTGCCATGTGGCACCAGTCAGCCCAGCGGACACAAAGGGATGCTGGGGAGAAGCTCTGGGGCTGCAGCACTGCCAGACTTCGCAGCTTTGGGATGGGCACACTCACAGAGCGAGGACACCCACAACCCTTTGGCTGAACCAACGCTGACACCGCAGCCCTGATCCCTTCCTCTGCCCGTCTTTCTCTTCCCTGCACTCCATCTCCTTCTCTTCCCTTTTCTCTCCTAAGGCTGTTCAGGCACTGCAAGGCATATTTCCATTTCTTCTCATCGCATCTCTCAGCTACACACACAGATGGCCTTTCCCTGTTACCCAGAGCAGTTCTCTCACCATGCTTGGTTTCTTCTGCTCTTCCTGCCAGTAGATTTTTGATGCCGTTTCCTAAGGAGAAGCAGCTGTGCAGGGATGTTCTGTGTGTCTGTGTGCATGTGTTGCTCTCAGTAATTTGTGAGTGCACTGGTGAACCTGAGAGAAGGGTCAGGAGAGCAGTAACGTGGCTCTTGGAGGTTTTCTGAGAATCATCTGTAGTGGAAGGCGTAGAGGATGAATAAAGAAGCTGAGTTGTTCTGAATCTTTCTTCAGTGTAGTCTTGTTTGTTGTTCTTACAATGAATGTCAGCATGTGGAATGAAGAGAGGGAAAGGTGCAAGCAGGATTTGGTTTGTGTGCCTCCTCCAGCCCACTGCTTGCTTCTGTAGAAGACGTTTTGTTCATACAATCCTGTCATCCTTCCTAACCGTGCTGCATTGTGTTTCTGTTGCTCAGAGCAGCAGTGTTACACTGAGCCTTGTCTCCAATAAAAGTACAAAAAGCTGAGCTTGTTCTCCAAGTTTCTGGAGGTGGTGGGAGCAGAAGGCAGTGCAAACCCACACGGTGTGCCAGCAGCTCATCCCCACAGCACAGAGATACCAGAGTGCTCTCCAGTGCATGCTTGCCTTGCAAGTGATCCCTTTTGAGATTAAAGGTTTTTATTTTCACCTTGGAAGGTGTGTGCGAGACCTCCTGCAGGAGGGCCTTCTCATTTGCTGTGCTCAGCTAAAGCTGCCGTGCTAGGAATGCAGTTGGCAGGAAGTGGAGGTTGATTTGGTGAGCCAGTGAAGCTGTTTTTCCCATTATTTTTTTTCCTGAAAAACTCATTTCAATGGTGAATTTCCCCCCATGGTTTGTCACACGTCATGTTTAATTGCATTAAGAGTTAGAAAACTCATGTGCCTCTGAACTCCCCTGCTTTCCTTCTGCTCTGGGGAAAGTCCTTCTGTTGCAGACATGAGTCTCTGCAGAGTTGTGACTGCAGTAACAGGATTGTTTCAGATGTTACATTGGTTTGTATTGCTTGTGGTTGTGGAATTCTGGGGAGGAAGGAGGGGGCCTTCCATTCTCAGGTTGGATGTTCACTTGGGAGGCTTTGTCTTGGTGAATTCTACCAGTACTTGCATCCACCCCGCAGAGAGCTATGTCATAGGTCACCTCTGCACTCATGGAATCAACACAGCCACAGACACAGCTCCCAAGGGAACAACCAGCCCCCCAGGTGCCCATGTGCAAGGCTGTTATGCGTTATTGGTTTTTCCCGTTGGCATCCAAAGTTGGAGGCCCTGTGTGCTGCAGCATCATCAGCATGAGTGAGACGTGGTGGGAACGGTCCTGTGACGGGTGTGCTGTATGTGATGGATGCCCACACAGCAGAGCAGGTGTGAAGTATTGTTTCAGCCTATTGAGAACAGGGAGGCTAACATGGTTTCCACCAGTCAGTGAGTTTAATCCAAGAAGACTGTGGCAACCCAGACGGAGGGGTTGCTCAGAAATGTGGCTGTTCAAGTCTCTGGCTTCAGGGACTGCTTGAGCCTGCTGCTACCTGGGGAAGATGGCAGGGATTACATCTGCATGAGGTGTGAGCAAGTGGATGAGTTACTCCAGCTGGTGATTGAGCTCAAGGAAGAGGTACAGAAACCTAGGACCATCAGGGAATGTGAGTGGGAGATAGACTGTTGGGGTGACTGGCTGGCATGTCAGAGGAAAGGGTGCCAGGAAGACACCCTCACAAAAGTGGTGGACCCCCAGCCCCACCAGAGTAGGACAGACCTGACTGATGAGGAGGGTTGGACGAGAGTCCCTGCTTGACGTCATGGGAACCCCCCCTGCCTGCCTATCCCGCTTCCCCAGATCCCCCTTAGCAACAGGTTTCACATGCTGGAAATGGAAGGTGAGGTGAGCAATGAGGTGATGGAGGATCTGCTGAGGAGGGAGCCTAAGGCAAGGAGGGAGTCTAAGGCGAGGCGGCCATCCCCATGCCTCCAGACTGCCTCTGTCAGGAAAGAAAGAAGGGTGGTCGTGGTGGGTGACTCCCTTCTCAGAGGAACAGAGGGCCCCATATGCAGACCAGACCTGAGCCGCCGAGAAGTGTGCTGCCTTCCTGGGGCCCGGGTCAGGGACATAAGCAGGAAAATACCAAAGCTGGTGAGGCCCACTGATTACTTTCCATTGCTCATAGTTCAGGTGGGCAGTGAAGAAATTACTCAGACAAGCCTACGGGCAATGAAAAGGGATTTCAAGGGTTTAGGGCGCTTAGTTCAAGGTGCAGGAGTACAAGTACTCCTTTTGTTCTGTACTATCAGGGGCAGTGTGGGACTCAGAGCTTGCACGGAAGGTGCAAGCAATGAATAACTGGCTCAGAGGCTGGTGCCGAGCCAGAAACTTTGGGTTCTTCGACCATGGAGTAGTTTACTCGGCCCCTGGCTTGCTGTCCAACTATGGAACCCACCTATCTGAAAGGGGGCAACGAATCTTAGCTCAGGAGCTAGCGGGGCTCATCGATAGAGCTTTAAACTAATTATGACGGGGGAAGGGGGACAGCACAGGCCTCACAAGAGAAGAGCCTAGGGGAACGATTTTAGAGCTGGGAGTGAGGCAAATGACTCGGCTCAAGTGCATCTATACCAATGCACGCAGCACGAGCAACAAGCAGGAGGAACTGGAAGCGATTGTGCACCAGGCTAACTATGATCTAGCTGCTGTTACTGAAACATGGTGGGACAGCTCCCATGACTGGAGTGTTGAGATCGATGGCTATAAGCTCTTCAGAAGGTATAGACACGGAAGGAAGGGTGGTGGTGTGGCCTTTTATATTAAAGACTGTTTTGATGTTGAAGAGCTTGAGATTGCAAATGATAAAGTGGAGTGTCTATGGGTGAGGGTCAGGGGGAAGGCCTGTAGGGGAGACATCGTAGTTGGGGTCTGTTATAGACCACCAAATCAGGATGAGGAGATGGAGGAAGCATTCTACGAGCAGCTTGCGGAAGTCGTGCGATCGCCAGCACTCGTTCTTGTGGGGGATTTCAACTTCCCTGATACATGTAGGAAATATAACATGGCTCAAAGGAAGCAGTCCAAGAGGTTTCTGGAGTGTGTGGAAGATAGCTTCCTTACACAGCTGGTACGAGAGCCTACCAGGGGTCGTGCCCTGTTTGACCTGCTCTTTGCTAACAGAGAAGGATTGGTAGGTGATGTGAAGGTTGGAGACTGTCTAGGACAGAGCGACCGTGAAATTGTAGAGTTCTCTATTCTTGGAGATGTCAGAAGGGTGACTACCAAAACTGCTATCTTGAACTTCCAGAGGGCAGACTTTGACCTGCTCAGGACGCTTGTAGCATGGGTCCCTTGGGAGTCGCTCCTTAAGGGTAAAGGGGTCCAGGAAGCCTGGACGCTCCTCAAGGTGGAAATCTTAAAGGCACAAAAACAGGCTGTCCCTGAATACCGTAAGGCGAGCCGTAGGGGGAGAAGACTGGTGTGGATGAGCCAGAAATTACTGTCAAGACTCAGGAAAAAAAAGAGAGCCTATGTCCTCTGGAAGAAGGGACAGGCTACTAGGGGAAATTACAAGGAAGTTGCTAAGGTATGCAGGGAGGAAGTCCGGAAGGTGAAAGCCCATCTTGAACTTAGATTGGCCACTGCAGTAAAAGAGGATAAGAAATCCTTTTACCAATATCAATGGCAAGAGAAAAACCAAGGATAATCTCTATCCTTTAATTGATGTGGCGGGGAATGTGACCACAGATGACGAGGAGAAGGCTGAGGTCCTCAACGCCTTCTTTACATCTGCCTTTAATAGTCAGACCAGTTATCTTCAGGGCACTTTGTGCCCTGATCTGGATATCTGGGCTGACACGCAGAATGTCTCCCTGGAGATTGAGGTGGAGGCCGTTAGGGAGCTCCTCCTCCATCTGGACAGTCACAAGTTCATGGGACCGGATGGGCTTCATCCTAGGAAATGTTGGGAGGGAGTTGGCGGGGGTGATTGCTAAGCCGCTCTCGGCTATCTACCAGCGCTCCTGGTTGACTGGAGAGGTTCCAGAGGATTGGAGGCTTGCTGATGTGACTCCCATCTACAAGAAGGGCCATAAGGAGGATCTGGGAAACTACAGGCCTGTCAGCCTGACTTCAGTACCAGGGAAGGTCATGGAACAAATCCTCCTGGGAGAGATCACACGGCTCGTGCGTGACGTCCATGGGATCAGGTCCAGCAAGCATGGGTTCATGAAAGGCAGGTCATGTTTGACCAACCTCATCTCTTTCTACCACTGGGTCATCAGACTGGTAGATGAGGGAAAGGCAGTTGATGTAGTCTACCTAGGCTTCAGCAAAGCCTTTGCCATGGTCTCTCACAGTATCCTTCTGTGGAAACTGGCTGCCCCTGGCTTGGACAGTTTTACCCTCCGTTGGATAAGGAAATGGCTGGAGGGCCGTGCTCAACGGGTGGTGGTCAATGGAGTGAAGTCTAGCTGGAGACCTGTTTCAAGTGGTGTCCCCCAGGGGTCGGTGCTGTGGCCCATCCTGTTTAATATGTTCATTGACGACTTAGATGAAGGGATTGAGTGCACCCTGAGTAAGTTTGCAGATGAGACCAAGCTGTGAGGTGGTGTCGATCTGCCTGAAGGCAGGGAGGCCCTGCAGAGGGATCTAGATAAGCTGGATCGCTGGGCTGAGGTGAATGGGATGAGGTTTAACAAGGCTAACTGTCGGGTCCTGCACTTTGGCCACAATAACCCCATGCAGCATTACAGGCTTGGGGATGAGCGGTTGGATGACTGTGAAGAGGAAAGGGACCTGGGGGTGTTGGTTGATGCTCAGCTGAATATGAGCTGACAGTGTGTCCTGGTGGCCAAGAGGGCCAACAGTATCCTGGCCTGCATTAGAAACAGGGTGGCCAGCAGGAGCAGGGAGGTCATCGTCCCCTGTACTCAGCTCTGGTGAGGCCATACCTCGAGAGCTTCTGGGTGTCAGGAAGCCTTCACAGAACCTCACCCGAGGACACGGGCAAGCTCCTGCTGGTTTCACTAGCTCACCAAAATCAACTCCACTTCCTGCCAACTGCATTCCTAGCACAGCAGCTTTAGCTGAGCACAGTAAATGAGAAGGCCCTCCTGCAGGAGGTCTCGCACACACCTTCCCAAGGTGAAAATAAAAACCTTCAAGCTCAAAAGGGATCACTTGCAAGGCAAGCATGCACTGGAGAGCACTCTGGTATCTCTGTGCTGTGGGGATGAGCTGCTGGCACACCGTGTGGGTTTGCACTGCCTTCTGCTCCCACCACCTCCAGAAACTTGGAGAACAAGCTCAGCTTTTTGTACTTTTATTGGAAACAAGGCTCAGTGTAACACTGCTGCTCTGAGCAACAGAAACACAATGCAGCACGGTTAGGAAGGATGACAGGATTGTATGAACAAAACGTCTTCTACAGAAGCAAGCACAGGGCTGGAAGGAGGCACACAAACCAAATCCTGCTTGCACCTTTCCCTCTCCTCATTCCACATGCTGACATTCATTGTAAGAACAACAAACAAGACTACACTGAAGAAAGATTCAGAACAACTCAGCTTCTTTATTCACCCTCTACGCCTTCCACTACAGATGATTCTCAGAAAACCTCCAACAGCCACGTTACTGCTCTCCTGACCCTTCTCTCAAGTTCACCAGTGCACTCACAAATTACTGAGAGCAACACATGCACACAGACACACAGAACATCCCTGCACAGCTGCTTCTCCTTAGGAAACGGCATCAAAAAGCTGCTGGCAGGAAGAGCAGAAGAAACCGGGCATGGTGAGAGAACTGCTCTGGGTAGCAAGGAAAGGCCATCTGAAGCTCCTGGGTTAAGTCCCTTCTGCAGAGGGTGCCAGTCATGCACCAGGAACACTTGTAGGGTCAGTGAGGAACTCTGCCCTCTGCACAAAGCCCTTCTCACATGCGAGGCATTTCTAAGGCTTCCTGCCACGTGAACTCACTGGACTTCACCCAAGTGCAGACACTCTGGTAGCTCAGCAGGTTTGAGGTGTGGCCAAAACTCTTCTTGCAGGCTGTGCATTTATGGGGTTCCTCATGTGAATCCACAGGTGTGTGTTGAGCTCCCAGCTCTGGACACACCTCTTCCTGCAGTCAAGGCACTCACTGGGACTCTCCACTGGTTGGTTCTCTGGGATCTACTGAGGGTTGAGCTCCAGATGAAGCTCTTCCCACACAGCCTGCAGACAGGATTTCTTCCTTCCTGCTGACATATCAGCCCAGCTGAGGTTTCCTTTGGATCCTCACCTGCTGCCCCAGGCACAGGAGTTTCTACGGGGGAGGTAAGAGGTGACTCTCCTTGCACACAGCCCTGGCAGAAACGTGCCACCTGGCAGAACTTTTTGAGTGGCTGTGACACATCCCACTCTGGATTCTCCTCTGTAAGGCCACTCAACACAGCAACTGCAGCTGAAGGAGAGCAATGTGCAGAATTCTCATGCAAAGAAGGAGAAAGAGGATTTAGATTGGCCGCAGAGCTCTTCCTCTACTCAAGGGATTTGTAAGGTTCATCACTACACAAATCCATAGTTGGTCACCAGGCTGGGGCTCTGCCTGAAGCTCTTCCCACGTTATGGGCTCTGCAGGCTCTGTGTCTTGTGTGGCTGTGCTGATAGGTAACGAGGTCGAAACTGCCTTTGAAGGTTCTCCGTATCTTGAGATGCTTCTACAGCCTATGTGCGGTGTGGATGCGCTTGTGGGTGTTGAGATTAGACTTGCGTGTAAAGCTCTTCCCACACTCAGGGCACTTGTAGGGTTTCTCCTCTGTGTGGAAGTGCTGGTGTTGCTTCAATGCGGAACTGGTCTTGAAACTCTTCCCACACTCAGAGCACTTGTAGGGTCTCTCTCCTGTGTGGATGCGCTGGTGCCGCTTCAGTTCAGAACTGCTAATGAAGCTCTTCCCACACTCAGAGCACTTGTAGGGTCTCTCTCCTGTGTGGATGCGCTGGTGGTAGGTGAGTTGGGAACTGCACGTGAAGCTCTTCCCACACTTATGACACTGAAATGGTTTCTCCCCTGTGTGGAAGCGCTCGTGGCGCTTCAGTTCAAAACTGCTTTTGAAGCTCTTCCCACACTTATGACACTGAAACGGTTTCTCTCCTGTGTGGAAGCGCAGGTGGTAGATGAGATGGGAACGGCTTTTTACGGCCTTCCCACACTCACAGCACTTGTAGGGTCTCTCCTCTGAGTGGCAGCGTTTGTGGCTCTTCAAATCAGAACTGCTTTTGTAGCTCTTCCCACACTCAGTACACTTGTAGGGTCTCTCTCGTGTGTGATTGCGTTGGTGGTAGGTGAATTGGGAACTCCATGTGAAGCTCTTCCCACACTCGGGGCACTTGTAGGGTCTCTCTCCTGAGTGCATATGCTGGTGCAGCTTCAATTCAGAACTGCTTTTGAAGCTCTTCCCACACTCAGAGCACCTGTAGGGACTCTCACCTGTGTGGATGCGCTGGTGCCGCTTCAATTCATAACAGTACTTGAAGGTCTTCCCACACTCAGAGCACTTGCAGGGCTTCTCTCCTGTGTGAAAGCGCTGGTGCACTTTCAAACCAGAACTGCTAATGAAGCTCTTCCCACACTCAGAGCACTTGTAGGGTTTCTCCCCTGTGTGGATGCGCTGGTGGTAGGTGAGTTGGGAACTGCACGTGAAGCTCTTCCCACACTTATGACACTGAAAGGGTTTCTCCCCTGTGTGGAAGCGCTCGTGGCGCTTCAGTTCAGAACTGCTTTTGAAGCTCTTCCCACACTCATGACACTGAAATGGTTTCTCTCCTGTGTGGAAGCGCAGGTGGTAGATGAGCTGGGAACGGCTTTTTACAGCCCTCCCACACTCACAGCACTTGTAGGGTCTCTCCTCTGAGTGGAAGAGTTTGTGCTTCTTCAAATCAGAACTGCTTTTGAAGCTCTTCCCACACTCACAGCACTTGTAGGGTCTCTCCTCTGAGTGGAAGCGTTTGTGGCTCTTCAAATTAGAACTGCTTTTGTAGCTCTTCCCACACTCAGTACACTTGTAGGGTCTCTCCTCTGAGTGGAAGCGTCTGTGGCTATTCAAATTAGACCTGCTTTTGAAGCTCTTGCCACACTCAGAGCACTTGTAGGGTCTCTCTCCTGAGTGCACACGCTGGTGCTGCTTCAATTCAGAACTGCTTTTGAAGCTCTTCCCACACTCAGAGCACTTGTAGGGTCTCTCTCCTGAGTGGATGCGTTGGTGGTAGGTGAGTTGAAATCTCTTTTTGAAGCTCTTCCCACACTCAGAGCACTTGTATGCACTCATTGCTGAGCGTACACACTGGTGGTTAACGACGCTGGAATCTTTTTCAAAGCTGTTTCCACACTCTGTGCATGGATTCTGCTTTTCCTTCTGGCACACATCCTTGCTCCCGGGATCTTCACGCTCCTTCTGACCTATGTTCACGTCCAGTGGGCTCCTTCCTTTCTCTTGCAGACACTTTCCCGGTGGCATCGTGGTGATGTGCTCTGCCTGACCTTGCTCCAGGCCTCCTTGGACATCCCTTCTGATTTCTTCCACACAGACACCACCCCACCGCCTTTTGGCCACACCACTTTCCTGCAGATCCTCCAGTAGATCTGTAACCCCAGTTCCTGCTGGATGAAAGAGGAAATCCAGAAATAGCACACAGTGCCCAAAATAAAACACACACAGAGATGGCTCTTCCAGCCCCAACCTCCTCCTTCCCTCCACTATCTCACCTGGGCTGAGGTCTCCTGGCACGGCCTCAGGGCTACGCACATCTGGGATCCAGGGCTCTTCCCCTCCTTCAAGCAGGGAGATCAGCACTGGTCTGGGGGCTGGAAGTGGAGCTTCAAGCAGAGAAACAGGCGAGATGAGAACATTTCCATCATTCTGGCACAGTGCCTGTTCAACAGCTCTACTCTGTGTCCCTCCCCAGGGAGAAAACACACTTTGGGCACGAATGACACTGGGCCCACAGCTTCCTTTGGAGCAAAGAACGCTTTTACAACTCTGAAAATTAGGAAGGGATATTCTCTTTAAAATTCACTTGTGAACGGCTTGTTTATTTTCTGACAATATGTCAGTGATCAAGGCATCAAAATGTCAACGGCAAGTGAATGGAAAATCCTACACTGTAAAGGAGTAAGCAGGGAGTCATCTGTGAGCTGCAGCTGGTGGCACAATATAAAGCCCCAATGGAAGGGCTGGTTCTCTCCCTCCTGGCTGATGCCTGCTTGCCAGCACTGACTCTGCGGCGTTTGTGAGCCTGCTGTGCATCCTAATCCCTTCTGAAACTCATGCTTCTCAGCATTTCCTTTGCTGCTGTTGTAATTATCAATATGGAACTGCATGGTGATCATTCAAGGCCCGGCCTGCAGAGGCTCCTTCTGCACAGCCAAAGGTGCCCTAACGAGGAGGAAAGGCAGCAAAGCCCTCACCCAGCGAGGCCACGCACTGGTACGTCTCCAGCATCACGTCCCGGTACAGCGCTCGCTGCGCAGGGTCCAGCAGCGCCCACTCCTCCCTGCTGAAATACACGGCCACCTCCGCAAAGCTCACGGGCTCCTGCAAGCAAAGAGGCTCCTTGCTGGGAACAGCCAAGGCCCAGGGAAGCAGCTCAAACAGGACACAAACTCCCGTCCCAGCCGCTTCTCTGGCCCCAGCACACACACGCTGCCTGAGGCCACCTCCCTCTCCCCCTGCATTCACATCCCTCGCCCCTTGGCCTCTCCTGCCTGCTTCCCCCAGCCCCTACCTGACATGGATGTGCTGTGGCCATCTGCTGCTCTCCTGCAGGTGAGATGATCACAGCTGGAAGGCAGAAGTTGAACCAGAGCCTGCAGGGACAAGAGAAGTGGGAGGGGAGCTGTGAGGGAACGCAGCAGTCCATGTCCCAGCCCAGCCCTCCACAGCCCATCTGCAGGGCACTGCCTGGGGGATGGCAACAAGAGGTCTTGCACAGGAAGACAATCAGCAACAGCACTGGTAACACTCTGGCTAAAGGTGATTACAAATCACAAAGCTCACTCAAACAGGGACTTAAAGCATGGCAAGGAGTCAGTCATCTTACCCTAAACCAAGGAGCAGCCCAAGCACCAATTAAGCTCTCCTGCACTGCAGCGGGCTGCATAGCAGGATCTCTCGGCAAGCAGGGATGTCTCTTGGGGTCACACCTTGCACCTTGATGTCAAGACTCCTGCTCAATAACTGATCTTCCCTAAGAGACTCATGGTTACTTTGGAGTTTATTGAGCTTGTCTAAGGTTATATGTTAGATTGAAGATTTCAAGGTAATTATAGAATCGGAAGATTGGCCTAAGTTGAGAACAAACACAAAGAACATCTAGTTCAAACCCCCTCCTGTGTGCAGGGTCACCATCCACCAGACCAGGCTGCCCTGAGCCACATTCAGCCGGGCCTTGAATGCATCCAGAGACGGGGCATCCACGACCTCTATGGGCAACCTCTTCACTTGCTTCAGCACCCTCCGAATGCAAAACTTCCTCCTGATATCTAAACTAAATCTCCCCTTTCTCAATTTAAAACCATTCCCCCTCGTCCTGCCACTATCCACCCACGTAAGCTGTCGTTCTTCCTCCACTTTATGCATTTCCATCAAGTCCCGGAAGGCCACCACGAGCTCTGCCCAGACCCTTCTCTTCTCCAAGCCAAAAAATCCCAGTTCCCCCATTGCACCAAGAATGCCGCGGCGGATGCGTTTCCCTCCTCGCCCACCTGGGGACGCTGCTTCCCATTCAGCTCCGCACGCACACCGCGCTCGCTTCCCGGGGACCTTCTCAGCACCGTGCGCCCTTTGCACGACGCAGCCTGGGCTGCACTTTGCTGACGTGCAGCTCGGGCGCGTTCTCAACGTGAGCTGCAGTCAGCCCACAGACCGCCAGCTTTTCAGCGTCTATTACACAGCCCAGTGCCGGACCTGCTGCAGATGCCGGACGTGCTCAGGGCCCGCACCTGTGCGCTAAAGGCATCTGCAGCTGCTGGGACAGCCTGAACAAAAGCCTTGGCAGGGGTTTGTATGACCCCAGGTGAGCCATCAGCCCAGCGCTAAGCGCACAAAGGGTAACCCTGAAAGGGCCGCTAGAGGCAGATGCTGCCTGCTGGGTCCCCGAAGGGAAACTGCGGGCTGCCGGGGAGGGAGAAGGGACTTGAAATTCCCCCCTTGGAGGCTTCGCATTCAGACGCTCAAAAGGAGGCATCGGGGAGTTTAAAAGTTCCATCAATCCTTGCGTGCAGAGCTGCGGAGCGAGGCCATCTCGTGTCTCCCGTGGCCCAGAGGGAGAAATGCAGTCGAGCTGCGCTGTGTTCCAGAGAGCCAACCGGGCAGCAGAGCACGTTGAGCTGCTGTGCTCACTTCCCCGCTGTCCCAGCTCCAACCCCTTCCTGCGCCCCTCGGAGCCCAAGCCGGGCTGCAACACGCCTGGGAACCGCTGCTCCCTCGTTGCAGCCCGTCTGGCCCAGCAAACCCGCTGTGCTGGGCGGGAGCTGCAGCCGGGACGGGGCTCCGGCCTGCACTACAGCGGTGCCGGTTCCGCCCCGCTCCCCGCTCGCCTCCCGCTGCTGCTGGCAGGGGGCAGGAAATGTGCGCTCCTCTGCCCCAGCCGCGAAGGGCTCCTACCTCGGGTGCGGAGCAGGCTGCTCCCGCCTCTGGTGCAGGCAACCGGGCTCCTGGGAGTCGCGGAGAGCAGAGGATGCCGAGTGCCCTCAGCCCGGAGCTGGCCGCAGCACGGCCTCGCTGCTCCTCCTGCCTCCGCGGTGCTGCCCGGATGGCTTCCGGCCAGGCTCTGGCCGCTTCGGCACAGCCTCAGGTGCCGGGCAGCAATTCCCACAGCGAGCACGCCCCGAGCCGGCTGCCGGGCCTCGGGCAGTTTCACAGCTCGTTCTCCTGGCACATCTGCACCCGGGGAAGGGAGGGATGGGGGCTGCGTTTTGTTACGCTAATGAAGCGTCGCTGTCTGCTGGGTCTCTTTGCTTCCTTTGCTGGAGACATTCGCACAGCCTTGTGGTCACACGTCCCCACGTTGCTGTCCTGCCGTTCCTTTAACTCCCCTCACCGCGAGCAGCTCCCAGCAAGAGGCAATCTCCGGCTGCCTGCTCTCGAGGGCAGCATCTCCCTGCAGCTGGCTCACTTGCTCACTGAGCGCTGCCCATGGCACTGATGTCACGTTTCTACTCGCTGAGCAAGTGAGTTCTATTTCCAACAACTTCCTATCCTGCTTTCTCAATTCGGTCTTCTGTGCAAGGCATGAGCATGGTTAAGCTGTCTGCTGTACGAGGGCCGGCTCTGCTAAAAACTCTCGAGACCCACACATCCACTGTGGGGCAGCGAAAGAGGCCTGGTATGGGCCAGGTTTGTTACAAGTACAGGGAGCCATGTGTCTTAAGGAGATGTCCTACGTGGGGTTGCCCTGGGGAATTAGGCAGACTCCATTACCCAGCAACGGAGGCTTTATAAGTGTGGGAATCAAATGTTGTTTCTGCATTAGAATTGAATAATATATATATATTTTTAATTTCATGATCTCCGCTATCGTAGTTCTTTTTGGGAGTTCTTCTGCTTAACTTCTCTGATAGTTTACATCACTGATCCTCTGGATGATCCTTCCCAAGAACTCTGTATAGAGGTGTATGGATGTATATTTTGTCGTACACACTGCAAGAATATCCTGCACGAGATCAAACCAGAGAACAAGTCATGGCCTGCCCGAGGAAGCGCCTGAAGAGACATTGGAAGGCCTGGCATCGTTCCCCCGGTGTTCTTTGTTTAACAGAATCACGCAGAAGCCCAGAATGTCATTGTAGTACTGCTGAGGGATTGGGCCCCAAATGCAGAGAATCAGGGGGTGGTAACCTGTGAGCTGGGGAGTTCACGGTAGCGTTCTGGAGGGATGGGTAACAGGAGTTCTGAGAGCAGGGGAAAAGTCCCCGGAATGGTGCCTGCAGATAGTGCCTTGGGAGGAATGCTTCAAAACTGGAAAATAATCCCAAAACCAGGGGAAAGAACAGGGAAAAGATGTTTAAACACTGTATGCAGTAGAGAGCCACTACAGGGAAAATCATTATTTTGACCAAAAGAGGAGTCTGACGAGGATCAGGCCTATCAGACTTTGTAGTTATATGTGAACAGTAAGACTCCCTTTTCTGAAACAGAACTGGCTTATGTTGCTTAATGGGTGCAAGAAGTAAAGAAATGTTCCTCACAAGAAGGAGTCGAAGCTCAAAGAAAAAGGAGAGAGAAGCAGAAAGATGATAAATGGGATCCCTTAGGTAACTTTGCCCCCCCTCTTCAATTTCTAAAGCGGTGCAGGCGGCAGTGACCTCTCCAGAGAAGGGGAGCGGGTGCTGCTGATCTGTGCAGGGTCCTGGAGAGAGGATGGGCTCTCGATTACTGAGGGAGTTGGAGTCATGCGAATGGGACCTGGAGAGTTTTCCTTTCTCTAACACTAACCTTACTAACACTTCACTTTACCTCTTAGGGCAGTCTTAGGTCAAAGGGAAATAGGGTATGGTAATGCCTGCTGTTTTTACTAGAAGAGAAGTTAGGAGTTTCAAGAAGAATTCCTTAACTGAGGATCCTATAAGTGTAGCAGAACAATTAGACCAATTTCTAGGGCCTAATTTCTACTCATGGATGGAAATGATGTTTATCATTGATATGTTGATTATTGGAGAAGGAGGCTGGCAGCTACGCAAGTGTGGGAAATGAATACAGAGGGAAGGTTGGGCTCTGGAGGGAGGAGAGAGGAAGGATCCTGAGGATAAATTGTACTGATTATTGTCACTGTCCTTGTGATTGTTAAATGTTCGTGTGGTGAAAGCGTTCTGTTATGTGATGTCATGTACGAGGCTGTTATGGAACAAGGGGTGTCTGAAGTGATACGGGAAGAGCCCCTGGGTTGTATTTTGGCTCAGTGGAGAAACATTGTTGGTGAGCCAGGGGGAATATTGAATAAGAAACCAGGAACGTAAATGTAGTAACGGGACCAGTTGTATAATTGAGTGCCCTAATCATGAGACCAAGTGCTGGGTGTTTGTGGAAGATGAGGAATTGTGTTGTTTGATTTGTGGATTTTGAAGGCACTGGGAGAAACTGTCTTAATGACATGTGGAAATGCAGTTGTTAATGGTAGGGCCTTCGGTTCCTTCTCAGCAGGGAGTCTCCCACAACCACCACCTCTGTGTCCTTCCGGGTGGAAGCAGTCTTGAGGAGCGAGGTCGACCGCTGTACCCGAGGCAACCTCACGGGTTGACCTCCCTCCACATCCCCACACTCCTCTCCCTCAGGTTCCAGGGCCTCAAACCTACTACACAGAGGCACCTGTGGGGCCAAGGATGGTTGGGATGGGGGACGCCTGCTTCGTCAAGCCGGTACCTGTTTCCACTCTTCCTCCTTTCTCAAAGCGCTCAAAGGTGGAAGGAGAGGACAGGAGGCTTGCTGCAACACCATCAGCCTGCCGTTTCCCCTCTCTCACCTGTTTATGAGGCTGCGGGGGATGAGATGCTCCACACAGTGCCTCAGCTACAGCTCCCAGATCTTGGAGCCGATAGGGACTGGCACTACCAGCCAATCTCCTTCTCACACTCCTTTATGGTCCTTAGCCTCTCTACCTCCTCTGTTTTGTTGACCACCAGGCTGAGTAAGTCCTGCAGTTAGTCACATCCTATAAAACTACCACCACCATCGTCTGGCACTTCGAAGGCCAGGCAGTGGCACTCGTGATAGCCACTGACCTGTGTACTAGCATCTCATGTTGGGGCCTCAGTCTGAGTCTCCAAACTCGTCTTTGCAGCAGCTACCCTTTCAAACACGCACAGGACTGCCGTCTGGGTCTCCGTAATTTTTGTGGCATTAGCCTTCCCCCGGGGCGCAGCCATCACAGACCAGCAAGCGTAAACGCTACTAAATAGCGTTAATGAGGCGCGCCTTATCAGCCCCGCGCTGCTGCCGGCAGTACTGGCTCTGCCCTCGCACCGTTGCCGGGTCGTTAACAGGAGCCCCCGCACTTATCACTCGGCCGAAGGGCGATAACAGCCGTCCTTGAGGGGGTGTCCCGTGTAGGAGTGGCTTACTGCTTCTCCTCCATAAATCAGCCCCGGTGTTTCTCACATCTTTATTGGGCAGCGACCAATAGTACAGAAGCCAGAGGCATTCCCTTGTAGAACTAATAAGGCACATGGAGTAATTTAAGTCTTGTTGGGTTATTCCAAGATGCTGAGGAACTCTTTGGTCTGTCAAGGAAAGTGCATCGTCAAAAGTGAAACTCATAAAGAAAAGATGAATTGGTTACTAATTTGCTTTATTTCAGGGTGATATCTCTGGCAAGTTGATGTTGTGTGCTGTTACATTTTGTATTTTGGTTATAACAGTACTATGTTTTGTGTTATATTTACTTGTTATTGTTTAATGTGTGATTGTCACTCTTCTCCCTTCTATTGGGATCAACCTTACATCTCTATACTTAACAATGGCCTCTATTAAGAAAATAATAACACTCTCATTAGTGGGCATGAATATCATTAGTGGAAGTAATATAATGAGTAGGAGTCATTCGGGTAAAGGTTTCTGGTGGCTGGGCAGAGATGGGGCAGCTCAAACTCCCACCAGGCATAGTGAGAACTGTTTGGAGCCAGTATCAAAATCCAAGAAGGGTTAAAAGGGTAAATAACCCACTGGTAAGGTATAATATAATACAGGATACCTTGAGAGCCCTTATCTCAGTCTTAGGAGTAGCTCAGCTGGTTTGGGTTAAACAGGACCCCCCAAATGCGAAGACAGGCTCATCTCCTGCCTTCACAAGAACACTATTAACTGCTAAGTGGTCATCAGCTTCCAACCACCATTAATTTCTCACAGGGTCCTCAGGCTCCCCAGAAATACCTGAAGTGAGGGTTGCCTCGGAACTTTCCCCGTGCTCCTCCATACTCAATTTCATTGATTCTTTGTTGTTCCCCAAAGTCCACACCTCATAGCTACCACGTTAGTGTGACCAAATGCATATTCCTCTTTAAACCCCAGTCCACAACACCAGAAGATTAAAGCAGCACATCCTACTAAGATCCTCACAACCGTGCCCCTTCATTTAATCAGTCCAGATCCCTTACCTCAATTCCTTTAACCTGTATACTATTGGGAGAAAATAAAGATGTTCTTGCTTGGACTGGCAAAAGACCCTCGGAGGTATAAACAAGTTAAAGATTATAACTATTCATGCCAGACAGACCCTCTTGACATGATCACAAGACGTCTGGCTTGTACACCTGGCATGGGTATCAGCAAATGCTATAAAGACCATTGGCAAGCCCTGCCAAAACTGAGGTAGCTTTGTGGAGGTGAGTGGCAAGGAACCGTGGGTGCTCGTGTGACAGAAGAGCAAGCAGCGGATTGCCAAGTGACAGAAGAACCCCTCAACTGTACATGGAACCCACTTTACGTTCCCCTGACCGAGAGCAGACAGAGGAGACAACCTGCACAGAAGGAGGTGAGCGCCAACATGGAGCTGCATCTCGTGCAGGAATGGTTCCACGGCAGCTGGGGGCAGGGCACAGCGGGCGGCACATCGCTGAGCGGCTGCTGATGGAGTACTGTGCTGAGATGGAGGCCCCTGACGGCTCCTTCCTGGTCAGGGAAAGTGAGACTTACATTGGGGACTACGTTCTGTCCTTCTGGCACTGTGGGAAGGTGCGGCATTGCCGCATACACTGGCAACGGGACGCTACCAGTCAGAAGTTCTTCCTGACTGACACCGGCTATTTGACAGGTTTATAAATATCCAGGTCTATAAATATTTAAGGTGTGGGGGGCAGAATGGCGAGGCCAGACTGTTTTCAATGGTGAGTGGAGACAGGACAAGGGGAAACGGCTGGAAACTGCAGCAAAGGAAGTTCTGCACCAATGTGTGCAAGAACTTCTTTACAGTGAGGTGACGGAGCACTGGAACAGGCTGCCCAGGGAGGTGGTGGAGTTTCCTTCTCTGCAGATGTTCAAGACCTGCCTGGATGCCTACCTGTGCGACCTGCTGTAGGGAACTGCTTTGGCAGGGGGTTGGACTCGATGATCTCTGGAGGTCCCTTCCAACCCCTACAATTCTGTGATTCTGTGATCCAGCACTGCTGCATGCAGCAAAAGGGTCACAATTAATGAGACACTTGACCAAGAGCATGTTGTTCCAGTTCACTGTGCACAATGAAAGATTTGTTCTGCGGACAGGACAGCAGACTCTGTGTCTAATTGCCGCGGGTAAACCTTAACTGCTTTGCCATTCTCAACCTGTAGCAGGATCTTCGGATAGGAAATGGCATAGAGAGTGTTTAACCAGTATTCCATAGTTGTATATCCATATGCAAAACCGCCTTGTCATCCCTAGAGAAGTCCTCAGCTCTTCCTGAGGAGATCTCTGGGTCCTAGAGCCCTGCTCTCAGCTCCTCCCCTCCTAAGGCTTCCCGGGCTAACACTGGCAGATCAAGTTTCCCAGGTCCCTCCAGATGAAGGCTATTCGCTTCCAGCGGCTCATCTCCTGCCTTCACAAGAACACTATTAACTGCTAAATGGTCATCAGCTTCCAACCACCATTAATTTCTCACAGGGTCCTCAGGTTCCCCAGAAATAACTGAACTTCCTTTCCCAGTGCTCCTCCATACTCAATTTGATTGATTCTTTATTGTTCCCCAAAGTCCACACCTCATAGCTACCACGTTAGTGTGACCAAATGCATATTCCTCTTTAAACCCCAGTCCACAATGCCAACCAAAATGCCAGTTTCCTCTATTCCAAGAAGTGTGCTCCCACACTGATCGCCATCACCCAACCTATAGCCGTGGGTCCACCTCCAAGGGGAGCACCCTCGCTCCTTCACCTCCACGTAGGATGTCTCCTTAAGACACGTGACTCCCTGTACCTATAACATACCAGGCCTCTTTCTCTGCCCCACAGTGGATGTGTGGGTCTCGAGAGTTTTTAGCAGAGCCGGCCCTCGTACAGCAGACAGCTTAACCATGCTCATGCCTTGCACAGAAGACCGAATTGAGAAAGCAGGATAGGAAGTTGTTGGAAATAGAACTCACTTGCTCAGCGAGTAGAAACGTGACATCAGTGCCATGGGCAGCGCTCAGCGAGCAAGTGAGCCAGCTGCAGGGAGATGCTGCCCTCGAGAGCAGGCAGCCGGAGATTGCCTCTTGCTGGGAGCTGCTCGCGGTGAGGGGAGTTAAAGGAACGCCAGGACAGCAACGTGGGGACGTGTGACCACAAGGCTGTGCGAATGTCTCCAGCAAAGGAAGCAAAGAGACCCAGCAGACAGCGACGCTTCATTAGCGTAACAAAACGCAGCCCCCATCCCTCCCTTCCCCGGGTGCAGATGTGCCAGGAGAACGAGCTGTGAAACTGCCCGAGGCCCGGCAGCCGGCTCGGGGCGTGCTCGCTGTGGGAATTGCTGCCCGGCACCTGAGGCTGTGCCGAAGCGGCCAGAGCCTGGCCGGAAGCCATCCGGGCAGCACCGCGGAGGCAGGAGGAGCAGCGAGGCCGTGCTGCGGCCAGCTCCGGGCTGAGGGCACTCGGCATCCTCTGCTCTCCGCGACTCCCAGGAGCCCGGTTGCCTGCACCAGAGGCGGGAGCAGCCTGCTCCGCACCCGAGGTAGGAGCCCTTCGCGGCTGGGGCAGAGGAGCGCACATTTCCTGCCCCCTGCCAGCAGCAGCGGGAGGCGAGCGGGGAGCGGGGCGGAAGCGGCACCGCTGTAGAGCAGGCCGGAGCCCCGTCCCGGCTGCAGCTCCCGCCCAGCACAGCGGGTTTGCTGGGCCAGACGGGCTGCAACGAGGGAGCAGCGGTTCCCAGGCGTGTTGCAGCCCGGCTTGGGCTCCGAGGGGCGCAGGAAGGGGTTGGAGCTGGGACAGAGGGGAAGTGAGCACAGCAGCTCAACGTGCTCTGCTGCCCGGTTGGCTCTCTGGATCACAGCGCAGCTCGACTGCGTTTCTCCCTCTGGGCCACGGGAGACACGAGATGGCCTCGCTCCGCAGCTCTGCACGCAAGGATTGATGGAAGTTTTGAACTCCCCGATGCCTCCTTTTGAGCGTCTGAATGCGAAGCCTCCAAGGGGGGAATTTCAAGTCCCTTCTCCCTCCCCGGCAGCCCGCAGTTTCCCTTCGGGGACCCAGCAGGCAGCATCTGCCTGTAGCGGCCCTTTCAGGGTTACCTTTTGTGCGCTTAGCGCTGGGCTGATGGCTCACCTGGGATCGTGCAAACCCCTACCAAGGCTCTTGTGCTGGCTGTCCCAGCATCTGCAGATGCCTTTAGCGCACAGGTGCGGGCCCTGAGCACGTCCAGCATCTGCAGCAGGTCCGGCACTGGGCTGTGCAATAGACGCTGAAAAGCTGGCGGTCTGTGGGCTGACTGCAGCACACATTGAGAACGCGCCCGAGCTGCACGTCAGCAAAGTGCAGCCCAGGCTGCGTCGTGCAAAGGGCGCACGGTGCTGAGAAGGTCCCCGGGACCGAGCGCGGTGTGCGTGCGGAGCTGAATGGGAAGCAGCGTCCCCAGGTGGGCGAGGAGGGAAACGCATCCGCCGCGGCATTCTTGGTGCAATGGGGGAACTGGGATTTTTTGGCTTGGAGAAGAGAAGGGTCTGGGCAGAGCTCGTGGTGGCCTTCCAGGGCTTGAAGGAAACGCATAAAGTGGAGGAAGAACGACAGCTTACGTGGGTGGATAGTGGCAGGACGAGGGGGAATGGTTTCAAATTGAGAAATGGGCGACTTAGGTTAGATATCAGGAGGAAGTTTTGCATTCAGGGGGCGGAGAGGGACATGAAAAGGTCACCCACAGAGGACATGGATGCCCAATCCTTTGGGGTATTCGAGAGCAGGTGGACGTGGCTCAGGGCTGGCCAATGTGGTGGATGGCATTCCTGCACATAGCGAGGGGTTGAAACTAGTTGTTCATTGTGGTCCTTTTCAACTCACGCTATTGTATGATTCTGTGATTACCTTGAGATCATCACTGTAACACATAACTATAGAGATGCTCATGAATTTCCAAAATAACCTTGCACCTCTTACTGAAGATCTGTGTATGCAAGCTGTCTTGACAGCAAGCTGAGAGGGATCTCTGTACAGCTGTGACCTTGAGAGACATCCCTGCTTGTGGGAAGATCCTGTAGTTCGGCCCATTGCTGTGCAGTAGAGCTCGAGGGGCGCTTGCGCTGCACCCTGTTTAGGGGTAAGAGGAGTGACTCATTGCCATGCATTGTCTTAAGTCCCTGTTTGAGTGAGCTTTGTGATTTGTAATCAGCTTTAGCCAGAGTGTTACCAGTGCTGTTGCTGATTGTCTTCCTGTGCAAGGCCTCTTGTTGCCATCCCCCAGGCAGTGCACTGCAGATGGGCTGTGGAGGGCTGGGCTGGGACATGGACTGCTGCGTTCCCTCACAGCTCCCCTGGCATTTCCCTTGTCCCTGCAGGCTCTGGTTCAACTTCTGCCTTCCAGCTGTGATCATCTCACCTGCAGGAGAGCAGCAGATGGCCACAGCACATCCATGTCAGGTAGGGGCTGGGGGAAGCAGGCAGGAGAGGCCAAGGGGCGAGGGATGTGAATGCAGGGGGAGAGGGAGGTGGCCTCAGGCAGCGTGTGTGTGCTGGGGCCAGAGAAGCGGCTGGGACGGGAGTTTGTGTCCTGTTTGAGCTGCTTCCCTGGGCCTTGGCTGTTCCCAGCAAGGAGCCTCTTTGCTTGCAGGAGCCCGTGAGCTTTGCGGAGGTGGCCGTGTATTTCAGCAGGGAGGAGTGGGCGCTGCTGGACCCTGCGCAGCGAGCGCTGTACCGGGACGTGATGCTGGAGACGTACCAGTGCGTGGCCTCGCTGGGTGAGGGCTTTGCTGCCTTTCCTCCTCGTTAGGGCACCTTTGGCTGTGCAGAAGGAGCCTCTGCAGGCCGGGCCTTGAATGATCACCATGCAGTTCCATATTGATAACTACAACAGCAGCAAAGGAAATGCTGAGAAGCATGAGTTTCAGAAGGGATTAGGATGCACAGCAGGCTCACAAACGCCCCAGAGTCAGTGCTGGCAAGCAGGCATCAGCCAGGAGGGAGAGAACCAGCCCTTCCATTGGGGCTTTATATTGTGCCACCAGCTGCAGCTCACAGATGACTCCCTGCTTACTCCTTTACAGTGTAGGATTTTCCATTGACTTGCCGTAGACATTTTGATGCCTTGGTCACTGATATATTGTCAGAAAATAAACAAGCCGTTCACAAGTGAATTTTAACGAGAATATCCCTTCGTAATTTTCAGAGTTGTAAAAGCGTTCTTTGCTCCAAAGGAAGCTGTGGGCCCAGTGTCATTCGTGCCCAAAGTGTGTTTTCTCCCTGGGGAGGGACACAGAGTAGAGCTGTTGAACAGGCACTGTGCCAGAATGATGGAAATGTTCTCATCTCGCCTGTTTCTCTGCTTGAAGCTCCACTTCCAGCCCCCAGACCAGTGCTGATCTCCCTGCTTGAAGGAGGGGAAGAGCCCTGGATCCCAGATGTGCGTAGCCCTGAGGCCGTGCCAGGAGACCTCAGCCCAGGTGAGGTGGTGGAGGGAAGGAGGAGGTTGGGGCTGGAAGAGCCATCTCTGTGTGTGTTTTATTTTGGGCACTGTGTGCTATTTCTGGATTTCCTCTTTCATCCAGCAGGAACTGGGGTTACAGATCTACTGGAGGATCTGCAGGAAAGCGGTGTGGCCAAAAGGCGGTGGGGTGGTGTCTGTGTGGAAGAAATCAGAAGGGATGTCCAAGGAGGCCTGGAGCAAGGTCAGGCAGAGCACATCACCACGATGCCACTGGGAAAGTGTCTGCAAGAGAAAGGAAGGAGCCCACTGGACGTGAACATAGGTCAAAAGGACCGTGGAGATCCCAGGAGCAAGGATGTGTGCCAGAAGGAAAAGCAGAATCCATGCACAGAGTGTGGAAACAGCTTTGAAAAAGATTCCAGCATCGTTAACCACCAGTGTGTACGCTCAGCAATGAGTGCATACAAGTGCTCTGAGTGTGGGAAGAGCTTCAAAAAGAGATCTCAACTCACCTACCACCAACGCATCCACACAGGAGAGAGACCCTACAAGTGCTCTGAGTGTGGCAAGAGCTTCAAAAGCAGTTCTGAATTGAAGCTGCACCAGCGTGTGCACTCAGGAGAGAGACCCTACAAGTGCCCTGATTGTGGGAAGAGCTTCACATGGAGTTCCCAATTCACCTACCACCAACGCAATCACACACGAGAGAGACCCTACAAGTGTACTGAGTGTGGGAAGAGCTACAAAAGCAGTTCTGATTTGAAGAAGCACAAACGCTTCCACTCAGAGGAGAGACCCTACAGGTGCTGTGAGTGTGGGAAGGCCGTAAAAAGCCGTTCCCAGCTCATCTACCACCTGCGCATCCACACAGGTGAGAAACCGTTTCAGTGTCGTGAGTGTGGGAAGAGCTATAAAAGCAGTTCTGAACTGAAGCGCCACGAGCGCCTCCACACAGGGGAGAAACCCTTTCAGTGTCATAAGTGTGGGAAGAGCTTCACGTGCAGTTCCCAACTCACCTACCACCAGCGCATCCACACAGGAGAGAGACCCTACAAGTGCTCTGAGTGTGGGAAGAGCTTCATTAGCAGTTCTGAACTGAAGCGGCACCAGCGCATCCACACAGGAGAGAGACCCTACAAGTGCTCTGAGTGTGGGAAGACCTTCAAATACAGTTATGCATTGAAGCAACACCAGCACTTCCACACAGGGGAGAAACCCTACAAGTGCCCTGAGTGTGGGAAGAGCTTTACACGCAGATCTTATCTCAATACCCACAAGCGCATCCACACCGCACACAGGCTGTAGAAGCATCTCAAGATAAGGAGAACCTTCAAAAGCAGTTTCAGCATCGTTACCTATCAGCACAGCCACACAAGACACAGAGCCTGCAAAGCCCATAACGTGGGAAGAGCTTCAGGCAGAGCCCCAGCCTGGTGACCAACTATGGATTTGTGTAGTGATGAACCTTACAAATCCCTTGAGCAGAGGAAAAGCTCTGCGGCCAATCTAAATCCTCTTTCTCCTTCTTTGCATGAGAATTCTGCACATTGCTCTCCTTCAGCTGCAGTTGCTGTGTTGAGTGGCCATACAGAGGAGAATCCAGAGTGGGATGTGTCACAGCCACTCAAAAAGTTCTGCCAGGTGGCACGTTTCTGCCAGGGCTGTGTGCAAGGAGAGTCACCTCTTACCTCCCCCGTAGAAACTCCTGTGCCTGGGGCAGCAGGTGAGGATCCAAAGGAAACCTCAGCTGGGCTGATATGTCATCAGGAAGGAAGAAATCCTGTCTGCAGGCTGTGTGGGAAGAGCTTCATCTGGAGCTCAACCCTCAGTAGATCCCAGAGAACCAACCAGTGGAGAGTCCCAGTGAGTGCCTTGACTGCAGGAAGAGGTGTGTCCAGAGCTGGGAGCTCAGCACACACCTGTGGATTCACATGAGGAACCCTACAAATGTGCAGCCTGCAAGAAGAGTTTTGGCCACACCTCAAACCTGCTGAGCTACCAGAGTGTCTGCACTTGGGTGAAGTCCAGTGAGTTCACGTGGCAGGAAGCCATAGAAATGCCTCGCATGTGAGAAGGGCTTTGTGCAGAGGGCAGAGTTCCTCACTGGCCCTACAAGTGTTCCTGGTGCACGACTGGCACCCTCTGCAGAAGGGACTTAACCCAGGAGCTTCAGATGGCCTTTCCTTGCTACCCAGAGCAGTTCTCTCACCATGCCCGGTTTCTTCTGCTCTTCCTGCCAGCAGCTTTTTGATGCCGTTTCCTAAGGAGAAGCAGCTGTGCAGGGATGTTCTGTGTGTCTGTGTGCATGTGTTGCTCTCAGTAATTTGTGAGTGCACTGGTGAACCTGAGAGAAGGGTCAGGAGAGCAGTAACGTGGCTGTTGGAGGTTTTCTGAGAATCACCTGTAGTGGAAGGCGTAGAGGATGAATAAAGAAGCTGAATTGTTCTGAATCTTTCTTCAGTGTAGTCTTGTTTGTTGTTCTTACAATGAATGTCAGCATGTGGAATGAGGAGAAGGAAAGGTGCAAGCAGGATTTGGTTTGTGTGCCTCCTCCAGACCAGTGCTTGCTTCTGTAGAAGACGTTTTGTTCATACAATCCTATCATCCTTCTCAACCGTGCTGCACAGTGTTTCTATTGCTCAGAGCAGCACTGTGACACTGAGCCTTGTCTCCAATAAAAGTACAAAAAGCTGAGCTTGTTCTCCAAGTTTCTGGAAGTGGATTGAGCAGAAGGCAGTGCAAACCCACACGGTGTGCCAGCAGCTCATCCCCACAGCACAGAGATACCAGAGTGCTCTCCAGTGCATGCTTGCCTTGCAAGTGATCCCTTTTGAGCTTTAAGGTTTTTATTTTCACCTTGGAAGGTGTGTGCGAGACCTCCTGCAGGAGGGCCTTCTCATTTGCTGTGCTCAGCTAAAGCTGCCGTGCTAGGGATGCAGTTGGCAGAAAGTGGAGGTTGATTTTGTTGAACAAGAGCTTACCCATGTCCTCAGGTGAGGCTCTGTGAAGGCTTCCTGACCTCCGAGAAGCTGCAAGGGGATGATGATTGCAGTACTGAGAAGCTCTGCTTCCTCCATCCCAGGAAGCAGGGCCTGGTCTTCTGCAAGAGAGGTATAGCAGAGCCCTGGAGGATGGACAAACTCACAGCTCCAAGGGAAAATGCCTGGGGAGGAAGCAAGCTGATGGGAGGCTTGGGGATCCCCAGCAACAGAGACAACTGCTCAGCCAAGAGTTGGGGTGATTTACTTTTCAACTGCATCCAGTAATTGCTGTCATGTGGCATCGGTAATGTGTCTCCTCTTTCCTTTTATGTTTCCCCAAACAGCATTCTCACTATTTTTTTTTTTTTTTTCATCTTACATCACTATTCTGAAAAATATTGATCAGGTTTTCCTTGAAATGAGAATAAAAATGATTTTCCACTTTACTCCCTGAAACATCCTTTTGTCTGCGGATTCCCCCTAATATTGTGTACCAACCTGGTGTCGACCTGCCAGCAGGTCGAAGGAGGTGATCCTCCCCCTCTACTCTGCCCTGGTAAGGCCTCATCTGGAGCACTGCGTCCAGTTCTGGGCTCCCCAGTACAAAACAGACAGGGATCTCTTGGAAAGAGTCCAGTGGAGGGCCACAAAGATGGTGAGGGGCCTGGAGCATCTCTGCTATAAGGAAAGGCTGAGTGAACTGGGTCTGTTCAGCCTTGAGAAAAAAAGACTGAGAGGGGACCTGATCCAGGTCTATCAGTATCTGAGGTGTGGGGGGCAGAGTGGTGAGGCCAAACTGTTTTCAGCAGTGTGTGCAGACAGGACAAGGGGAGAAGGCCAGAAACTGCAGCATAGGAAGTTCTGCACCAATGTGCACAAAAACTTCTTTAGGTGAGGTGACGGAGCGCTGGAACAGGCTGCCCAGGGAGGTGGTGGAGTCTCCTTCTCTGGAGATGTTCATGACCCACCTGGACACCTACTTGTGTGACCTGGTGTAGGGAACCTGCTTTGGCAGGGGGGTTGGACTCCATGATCTCTGGAGGTCCCTTCCAACCCCTACGATTCTGTGATTCTGTGACACAAGCTTCAGCTCAGCGTGAGCTTTAGCCTTCCCCATTGCTTCTCTGCAGGCTCTGACAACACACCTGTACTCCTCCCACAGGGACAGGCCCTTTTTTCCACTTCTCCTAAACCTCCTTCTTCCCTTTGATCTTATCCATGAGCTCCTTGCTCATCCACGCAGACCTCCCGCATCCATTCCCCAATTTCCTACTCTTAGGGATGCACCGATCCTGAGCTTGGAAGAAGTGCTGCTTAAATGTTGCCCAGCTCTCAAGGGCCCTCTTACCTTCAAGCACTCCAGCCCATGAGATACATCCAAGTAGAAAATGTTGGAGCTGGCTCTCTGAAAGTCCAGGGCAGCAATCCCACTTTTTGCCTTACTTCTTCCACACAAGATCTTGAACACCACCATCTCATGAATGCTGCATCTCAAGCTGCCCCCAAACTTCTCATCCCTAACAAGCCCATTCCTGATGGAAAGAACAAGGTCCAAAATCACCCCACCCACCCCTTGTTGGCTTCTCCAACAACTGTGTGTCAAAACTATCTTCAGCACATTGCAGGATCCGTTTGGACTGTTTGTGCCTGGCCGTGTTGCTTACCCAGCAGATATCTGGATGATTCACGTCCCCCATGACAACCAGTGCATGGGATTGCAAGGCTACTTCCAGCTGCGGGTAGAAGGCCTCATGGAATTCATCCTCCTGATCTGGTGACTGTAGTACAATCCACAGCAATGTTGGCCATACCAGCCCTGCTCTTAATTCTCACCCACAAGCACTCCACACGTCCTTCACCCTCTCACGGGTGCACCTCAATCCATTCTAGTAGCTCTCTCACATAAAGTGCAACTCCTCCACCTCGCTTCCCCAGCCTGTCTTTCCTGAAAAGGACAGAGCCCTCCATGGCAGCATTCTAATCATGTGAGCTGTTGCACCACATCTCCGTGATTGCAGTGAGATCATGGCCCTGCAACTATACACAGATCTAGAGCTCATCCTGTTATTTCCTGTGCTACTCGCCCTGGTCTACAGGCACTTTAGGGAAGCAGCAGGTGCAGTTACCCTGAGAGGGATGCAAGAAGATTTTGGATGGAGTATTGGCAACAGGACCTTTACTGAGGAGTCTCGGTACGATCCTATGGGACCTACGTTCAGAGGTTTTTCCCTGCAATCTCCAACAGTGACAACATCCCTCAGCCCTTCTCTGCCACACTGAATTCCCCTCCCTTGCCTCTTTGGACCTAATTTAAAGCCCTGGTAATCAATGCAGAGAGCTTGCTCCCCAGCACACGTGAGCTCTGCTTGCTCAGTTGGAGTCCATCAGGAGCCCACATACCTGGTTTCTCAAATACCTGCACAAGATCAGAATATCCAAAGCCTTGATAAGGCCCTGCCCCTTCAGCCAGGCAGCAAATGGGAGCCTCAGTGCTCCCCAGCGAGGGGCCCCCAATTACTAAGACTCTCCATCCTTTTTTGGTGGCACTGATACTGATGCAGTGCCCTGTCTGGCCCCCTGCCCTGCATTCTCAACGTGCTTCTCGGGACATCAGTTCTGACTATTTTCCTGACCCTCATCCTTTTCTGGCCTGAGAGACTCAAATCTATGACACAGGGACACTGCAGGGGTTGGTGGCACCGTGGATGTTGAGGGCAGACGCCTCCCTCTGCTACAAGCAGAACTGAGCAAATGAAGAGTTGGTAACCATTCACGTGGGTAAATGCTATCAGTAACTCCAGTAACTCGGAGGTGAGGTGATCCTGCATTCCTGGTCCACAAAAGAAATCCTATGGCACAGAGAAGGCAACTTAACCTTGTGCACAAACCATTCAGTCTCATCTCTGTGCAAAGATGAAACAAAAATCTCATGTCACTCTGAGCAAATCAGATCCGGGCACACGGAGCTCAAGAACCCAGACTCCGTGACAGCAGCAGTAACATGCTTAGAGACTCTGATGGCAGCATTTCCATTTGCAGTCCCATGTGATGCTGTTAAAGAAAACAGAGACTCACCTGGGAGGGGAATTCTGAACAGCTTACCCCATTAAAGAAAAAGTTAAATTCATGATGCCTTGTTTTGTTTAACACCACTGCCATGGGTGTGTTACATGCTTTAGTTAAAGATCATGAGCACAGCATCAATAGATGATAGCCTGACAATCACACCTGCTGTGACTGTTATGCTGTTGGGCATTCTCTCTTCTCAGTTGCTGAAGCACTGAGTTGAGTTAGGAACGGTCAACCTTTTGCTCTTCCTACTGCCACATTTGACAGAGTGTAGTAAGGGACTTCAAACACTCACTGAATTCCTTCTCAATTTGCAGTTTTACATTTCCCCACGCAAAGAATGTGAGCCATTGTCACTGCAGATAACATCAGCAGCAGGAAGATTTCAAAAGCAAAATGATCACCCTCACACTGCATTTTGCCCACTGATTGATCGTGTTGTATACTAGATAGACATAAAAGAAAGGATGATCTTGAGATACTCCATAAAAGAATTAAGAATAATTAATTGGTATAATCATCCAGGCTGAGTGGCTTATAGTAGGCTCCCACAGTGACGTCCACTTTAGTTCTTTGTCCCTTCATTCATACCCAGAGGCTTTCAACCATGCCATTACTAACTGCAAGCTCCATTCCATCCACCCACCAGTACCAGTATCATCAGCAACCCCATCCCATCTCACTTGCCCTGCATCTCCAATCTGGAAGAGCCCAGAGCCATCCATCACACCCAGCACACCCGTCACAGGACAGTTCCCACCACGTCTCACTCATGCTGATGATGCTGCAGCACACAGGGCCTCCAACTTTGGATGCCAATGTGAAAAACCAATAACGCATAACAGCCTTGCACATGGGCACCTGGGGGCTGGTTGTTCCCTTGGGAGCTGTGTCTGTGGCTGTGTTGATTCCATGAGTGCAGAGGTGACCTATGACATAGCTCTCTGCGGGGTGGATGCAAGTACTGGTAGAATTCACCAAGACAAAGCCTCCCAAGTGAACATCCAACCTGAGAATGGAAGTTCCCCTTCTTCCTCCCCAGAATTCCACAACCACAAGCAATACAAACCAGTGTAATATCTGAAACAATCCTGTTACTGCAGTCACAACTCTGCAGAGACTCATGTCTGCAACAGAAGGACTTTCCCCAGAGCAGAGGGAAAGCAGGGGAGTTCAGAAGCACATGAGTTTTCTAACTCTTAATGCAATTAAAAATGATGTGTGACAAACCATGGGGAGAAATTCACCATTAAAATGATTCTTTCAGGAAAAAATTATGGAAAAACAGCTTCACTGGCTCACCAAAATCAACCTCCACTTCCTGCCAACTGCATTCTAGCACATCAGCTTTAGCTGAGCACAGCAAATGAGAAGGCCCTCCTGCAGGAGGTCTCGCACACAACTTCCAAGGTGAAAAACCTTAAAGCTCAAAAGGGATCACTTGCAAGGCAAGCATGCACTGGAGAGCACTCTGGTATCTATGTGCTGTGGGGATGAGCTGCTGGCAAACCATGTGGATTTGCACTGCCTTCTGCTCCCACCACTTCCAGACAATTGGGAAGGTGCATTTAGGAAGAACAAGCTCAGCTTTTTCTACTTTTATTGAAGACAACCAAGACTTGAAGTCACACAGCTGCGCTGACCAGCTGATTAAAGCATTTGAGAAGAGCAGTAGAAGCAATGTGCAGCACGGTTAGGAAGGATGATAGGATTGTATGAACAAAACGTCTTCTACAGAAGCAAGCACAGGTCTGGAGGAGGCACACAAACCAAATCCTGCTTGCACCTTTCCTTCTCCTCATTCCACATGCTGACATTCATTGTAAGAACAACAAACAAGACTACACTGAAGAAAGATTCAGAACAATTCAGCTTCTTTATTCACCCTCTACGCCTTCCACTACAGGTGATTCTCAGAAAACCTCCAACAGCCACGTTACTGCTCTCCTGACCCTTCTCTCAGGTTCATCAGTGCACTCACAAATTACTGAGAGCAACACATGCACACAGACACACAGAACATCCCTGCACAGCTGCTTCTCCTTAGGAAACGGCATCAAAAAGCTGCTGGCAGGAAGAGCAGAAGAAACCGGGCATGGTGAGAGAACTGCTCTGGGTAGCAAGGAAAGGCCATCTGAAGCTCCTGGGTTAAGTCCCTTCTGCAGAGGGTGCCAGTCGTGCACCAGGAACACTTGTAGGGTCAGTGAGGAACTCTGCCCTCTGCACAAAGCCCTTCTCACATGCGAGGCATTTCTAAGGCTTCCTGCCATGTGAACTCACTGGACTTCACCCAAGTGCAGACACTCTGGTAGCTCAGCAGGTTTGAGGTGTGGCCAAAACTCTTCTTGCAGGCTGCACATTTGTAGGGTTCCTCATGTGAATCCACAGGTGTGTGTTGAGCTCCCAGCTCTGGACACACCTCTTCCTGCAGTCAAGGCACTCACTGGGACTCTCCACTGGTTGGTTCTCTGGGATCTACTGAGGGTTGAGCTCCAGATGAAGCTCTTCCCACACAGCCTGCAGACAGGATTTCTTCCTTCCTGCTGACATATCAGCCCAGCTGAGGTTTCCTTTGGGTCCTCACCTGCTGCCCCACAGCACAGGAGTTTCTACGGGGGAGGTAAAAGGTGACTCTCCTTGCACACAGCCCTGGCAGAAACGTGCCACCTGGCAGAACTTTTTGAGTGGCTGTGACACATCTCACTCTGGATTCTCCTCTGTATGGCCACTCAACACAGCAACTGCAGCTGAAGGAGAGCAATGTGCAGAATTCTCATGCAAAGAAGGAGAAAGAGGATTTAGATTGGCCGCAGAGCTTTTCCTCTGCTCAAGGGATTTGTAAGGTTCATCACTACACAAATCCATAGTTGGCCACCAGGCTGGGGCTCTGCCTGAAGCTCTTCCCACGTTATGGGCTCTGCAGGCTCTGTGTCTTGTGTGGCTCTGCTGGTAGGTAATGAGGCTGGAACTGCTTCTGAAGGTTCCCAAAGTTTTGAGGTGCTTCTACAGCCTGTGTGCGGTATGGATGCGCTTGTGGGTGTTGAGATTAGACTTGCGTGTAAAGCTCTTCCCACACTCAGGGCACTTGTAGGGTTTCTCCCCTGTGTGGAAGCGCTGGTGTTGCTTCAATGCACAACTCCTTTTGAAGCTCTTCCCACACTCAGAGCACTTGTAAGGTCTCTCTCCTGTGTGGATGCGCTGGTGCCGCTTCAGTTCAGAACTGCTTTTGAAGCTCTTCCCACACTCAGAGCACTTGTAGGGTCTCTCTCCTGTGTGGAAGCGCTCGTGGCGCTTCAAGTCAGAACTGCTTTTATAGCTCTTCCCACACTCACGACACTGAAACGGTTTCTCTCCTGTGTGGATGCGCAGGTGGTAGATGAGCTGGGAACGGCTTTTTACGGCCTTCCCACACTCACAGCACTTGTAGGATCTCTCCTCTGAGTGGAAGAGTTTGTGGCTCTTCAAATGAGAACTGCTTTTGTAGCTCTTGCCACACTCAGAGCACTTGTAGGGTCTCTCTCCTGTGTGGATGCGTTGGTGGTAGGTGAGATGGGATCTCCATCTGAAGCTCTTCCCACAATCACAGCACTTGTATGCACTCATTGCTGAGCGTACACACTGGTGGTTAACGATGCTGGAATCTTTTTCAAAGCTGTTTCCACACTCTGTGCATGGATTCTGCTTTTCCTTCTGGCACACATCCTTGCTCCCGGGATCTTCACGCTCCTTCTGACCTATGTTCACGTCCAGTGGGCTCCTTCCTTTCTCTTGCAGACACTTTCCCAGTGGCATCGTGGTGATGTGCTCTGCCTGACCTTGCTCCAGGCCTCCTTGGACATCCCTTCTGATTTCTTCCACACAGACACCACCCCACCGCCTTTTGGCCACACCACTTTCCTGCAGATCCTCCAGTAGATCTGTAACCCCAGTTCCTGCTGGATGAAGGAGGAAATCCAGAAATAGCACACAGTGCCCAAAATAAAACACACACAGAGATGGCTCTTCCAGCCCCAACCTCCTCCTTCCCTCCACCACCTCACCTGGGCTGAGGTCTCCTGGCACGGCCTCAGGGCTACGCACATCTGGGATCCAGGGCTCTTCCCCTCCTTCAAGCAGGGAGATCAGCACTGGTCTGGGGGCTGGAAGTGGAGCTTCAAGCAGAGAAACAGGCGAGATGAGAACATTTCCATCATTCTGGCACAGTGCCTGTTCAACAGCTCTACTCTGTGTCCCTCCCCAGGGAGAAAACACACTTTGGGCACGAATGACACTGGGCCCACAGCTTCCTTTGGAGCAAAGAACGCTTTTACAACTCTGAAAATTAGGAAGGGATATTCTCTTTAAAATTCACTTGTGAACGGCTTGTTTATTTTCTGACAATATATCAGTGATCAAGGCATCAAAATGTCAACGGCAAGTGAATGGAAAATCCTACACTGTAAAGGAGTAAGCAGGGAGTCATCTGTGAGCTGCAGCTGGTGGCACAATATAAAGCCCCAATGGAAGGGCTGGTTCTCTCCCTCCTGGCTGATGCCTGCTTGCCAGCACTGACTCTGGGGCGTTTGTGAGCCTGCTGTGCATCCTAATCCCTTCTGAAACTCATGCTTCTCAGCTTTTCCTTTGCTGCTGTTGTAGTTATCAATATGGAACTGCATGGTGATCATTCAAGGCCCGGCCTGCAGAGGCTCCTTCTGCACAGCCAAAGGTGCCCTAACGAGGAGGAAAGGCAGCAAAGCCCTCACCCAGCGAGGCCACGCACTGGTACGTCTCCAGCATCACGTCCCGGTACAGCGCTCGCTGCGCAGGGTCCAGCAGCGCCCACTCCTCCCTGCTGAAATACACGGCCACCTCCGCAAAGCTCACGGGCTCCTGCAAGCAAAGAGGCTCCTTGCTGGGAACAGCCAAGGCCCAGGGAAGCAGCTCAAACAGGACACAAACTCCCGTCCCAGCCGCTTCTCTGGCCCCAGCACACACACGCTGCCTGAGGCCACCTCCCTCTCCCCCTGCATTCACATCCCTCGCCCCTTGGCCTCTCCTGCCTGCTTCCCCCAGCCCCTACCTGACATGGATGTGCTGTGGCCATCTGTGGCTCTCCTGCAGGTGAGATGATCACAGCTGGAAGGCAGAAGTTGAACCAGAGCCTGCAGGGACAAGGGAAATGCCAGGGGAGCTGTGAGGGAATGCAGCAGTCCCTGTCCCAGCCCAGCCCTCCACAGCCCATCTGCAGGGCACTGCCTGGGGGATGGCAACAAGAGGCCTTGCACAGGAAGACAATCAGCAACAGCACTGGTAACACTCTGGCTAAAGCTGATTACAAATCACAAAGCTCACTCAAACAGGGACTTAAAACAATGCATGGCAATGAGTCACTCCTCTTACCCCTAAACAGGGTGCAGCGCAAGCGCCCCTCGAGCTCTACTGCACAGCAATGGGCCGAACTACAGGATCTTCCCACAAGCAGGGATGTCTCTCAAGGTCACAGCTGTACAGAGATCCCTTTCAGCTTGCTGTCAAGACACCTTGCCGACACAGATCTTCTGTAAGAGGTGCAAGGTTAGTTTGGAAATTCATGAGCATCTCTATAGTTATGTGTTACAGTGATGATTTCAAGGTAATCACAGAATCATACAATAGCCTGGGTTGAAAAGGACCACAATGAACAACTAGTTTCAACCCCTCGCTATGTGCAGGAATGCCATCCACCACATTGGCCAGCCCTGAGCCACGTCCACCTGCTCTCGAATACCCCAAAGGATTGGGCATCCATGTCCTCTGTGGGTGACCTTTTCAAGTCCCTCTCCGCCCTCTGAATGCAAAACTTCCTCCTGCTATCTAACCTAAGTCGCCCCGGCTCAATTTAAAACCATTCCCCCTCGTCCTGCCACTATCCACCCACGTAAGCTGTCGTTCTTCCTCCACTTTATGCGTTTCCTTCAAGTCCCGGAAGGCCACCACGAGCTCTGCCCAGACCCTTCTCTTCTCCAAGCCAAAAAATCCCAGTTCCCCCATTGCACCAAGAATGCCGCGGCGGATGCGTTTCCCTCCTCGCCCACCTGGGGACGCTGCTTCCCATTCAGCTCCGCACGCACACCGCGCTCGCTTCCCGGGGACCTTCTCAGCACCGTGCGCCCTTTGCACGACGCAGCCTGGGCTGCACTTTGCTGACGTGCAGCTCGGGCGCGTTCTCAACGTGAGCTGCAGTCAGCCCACAGACCGCCACCTTTTCAGCGTCTATTGCACAGCCCAGTGCCGGACCTGCTGCAGATGCTGGACGTGCTCAGGGCCCGCACCTGTGCGCTAAAGGCATCTGCAGCTGCCGGGACAGCCTGAACAAAAGCCTTGGCAGGGGTTTGCACGATCCCAGGTGAGCCATCAGCCCAGCGCTAAGCGCACAAAAAGTAACCCTGAAAGGGCCGCTAGAGGCAGATGCTGCCTGCTGGGTCCCCGAAGGGAAACTGCGGGCTGCCGGCGAGGGAGAAGGGACTTGAAATTCCCCCCTTGGAGGCTTCGCATTCAGACGCTCAAAAGGAGGCATCGGGGAGTTCAAAACTTCCATCAATCCTTGCGTGCAGAGCTGCGGAGCGAGGCCATCTCGTGTCTCCCGTGGCCCAGAGGGAGAAACGCAGTCGAGCTGCGCTGTGTTCCAGAGAGCCAACCGGGCAGCAGAGCACGTTGAGCTGCTGTGCTCACTTCCCCGCTGTCCCAGCTCCAACCCCTTCCTGCGCCCCTCGGAGCCCAAGCCGGGCTGCAACACGCCTGGGAACCGCTGCTCCCTCGTTGCAGCCCGTCTGGCCCAGCAAACCCGCTGTGCTGGGCGGGAGCTGCAGCCGGGACGGGGCTCCGGCCTGCTCTACAGCGGTGCCGCTTCCGCCCCGCTCCCCGCTCGCCTCCCGCTGCTGCTGGCAGGGGGCAGGAAATGTGCGCTCCTCTGCCCCAGCCGCGAAGGGCTCCTACCTCGGGTGCGGAGCAGGCTGCTCCCGCCTCTGGTGCAGGCAACCGGGCTCCTGGGAGTCGCGGAGAGCAGAGGATGCCGAGTGCCCTCAGCCCGGAGCTGGCCGCAGCACGGCCTCGCTGCTCCTCCTGCCTCCGCGGTGCTGCCCGGATGGCTTCCGGCCAGGCTCTGGCCGCTTCGGCACAGCCTCAGGTGCCGGGCAGCAATTCCCACAGCGAGCACGCCCCGAGCCGGCTGCCGGGCCTCGGGCAGTTTCACAGCTCGTTCTCCTGGCACATCTGCACCCGGGGAAGGGAGGGATGGGGGCTGCGTTTTGTTACGCTAATGAAGCGTCGCTGTCTGCTGGGTCTCTTTGCTTCCTTTGCTGGAGACATTCGCACAGCCTTGTGGTCACACGTCCCCACGTTGCTGTCCTGGCGTTCCTTTCACTCCCCTCACCGCGAGCAGCTCCCAGCAAGAGGCAATCTCCGGCTGCCTGCTCTCGAGGGCAGCATCTCCCTGCAGCTGGCTCACTTGCTCACTGAGCGCTGCCCGTGGCACTGATGTCACGTTTCTACTCGCTGAGCAAGTGAGTTCTATTTCCAACAACTTCCTATCCTGCTTTCTCAATTCGGTCTTCTGTGCAAGGCATGAGCATGGTTAAGCTGTCTGCTGTACGAGGGCCGGCTCTGCTAAAAACTCTCGAGACCCACACATCCACTGTGGGGCAGAGAAAGAGGCCTATGTGGAGGTGAAGGAGTGAGGTTGCTCCCCTCGAAGGTGGACCCACGGCTATAAGTTGGGTGATGGCTATCAGTGTGGGAGCACACTTCTCGGGAGCAAGGTCCCACTGGGGGAGGTATCTCGAGAATTCCAAGAACCTCACAGGTGAAATCTTGCAAGGCACCCTGTGAGTGAGGCTATAATGTGCTTGGGAATGTAGGCTTTGTAATACTTTGGAAAATCATTACAACAAAAATGTATCTGGGGGCGTTTGCAGTTAGCTGCCAGGAAGGGGCCTGGTAGGATCATGTGATGAGTAAATGTCCAAACTGTTTTTTCATTGTCATTATCCTCGTGATTGTTAAGTGTATCTGTTATAAAATTATTGCTTGTGGAATTCCACATACAATAAAAGTGCTCTTGTTGCTGGGAGACGTTGGTTTTAGCTCTTGCCCAGGGAATTCGGTGTTCCCGTGCCGTCCATTACCCAGAAAGGGAGACTTTATAAGCTGCTGCTGTCTGGTGTGAATGCTAAATATTGGATCAAAGGCGAGTGGTGTGAATGTGGGAATGGAGTTTAACTGGATAGTTGCTTAAGCCTGTATTTGTTATCTGAGGCTTGACCTGTAGTCCTGTCCAGGAATTACTGTGGAATAGAGGAAACTGGCATTTTGGTTGGTGTTGTGGACTGGGGTTTAAAGAGGAATATGCATTTGGTCACACTAACGTGGTAGCTATGAGGTGTGGACTTTGGGGAACAACAAAGAATCAATGAAATTGAGTATGGAGGAGCACGGGGAAAGTTCCGAGGCAACCCTCACTTCAGGTATTTCTGGGGAGCCTGAGGACCCTGTGAGAAATTAATGGTGGTTGGAAGCTGATGACCACTTAGCAGTTAATAGTGTTCTTGTGAAGGCAGGAGATGAGCCTGTCTTCGCATTTGGGGGGTCCTGTTTAACCCAAACCAGCTGAGCTACTCCTAAGGCTGAGATAAGGGCTCTCAAGGTATCCTGTACTATACCTTACCAGTGGGTTATTTACCCTTTGAACCCTTCTTGGATTTTGATACTGGCTCCAAACAGTTCTCACTATGCCTGGTGGGAGTTTGAGCTGCCCCATCTCTGCCCAGCCACCAGAAACCTTTACCCAAATGACACCTACTTAATATATTACTTCCACTAATGATATTCATGCCCACTAATGAGAGTGTTATTATTTTCTTAATAGAGGCCATTGTTAAGTATAGAGATGTAAGGTTGATCCCAATAGAAGGGAGAAGAGTGACAATCACACATTAAACAATAACAAATAAATATAACACAAAACATAGTACTGTTATAACCAAAATACAAAATGTAACAGCACACAACATCAACTTGCCAGAGATATCACCCTGAAATAAAGCAAATTAGTAACCAATTCATCTTTTCTTTATGAGTTTCACTTTTGACGATGCACTTTCCTTGACAGACCAAAGAGTTCCTCAGCATCTTGGAATAACCCAACAATACTTAAATTACTCCATGTGCCTTATTACTTCTACAAGGGAATGCCTCTGGCTTCTGTAGGAAAAGTATCAGTACCAACATACAAGGATACTCCCCTTTTCTTGGGAGTTCCGAGAAATCAATTTGCCATTGTTGCCCTCCCTTCTAAATCATTAATTAGATTCCAATCCTCTCTAGAATATATTACAGGTTCTGACTCAGGTTAAAGATTTTCAGTTGACCGGCTGGAATTCAAAGCCCTCTTCAACTACCTGTTCTGCCACCTGACCCACCGTCTTATTTCCAGTTTCCTGTGCAGTGTTACCTTTCTGATGTCCTTTACAATGCGTAACAGCCACACTCCTTGGTAGGTTGGCATCATGCTTGTGCACCTAAAGGGCCCCAGGAAGCCTGGACGCTCCTCAAGATGGAAATCTTAAAGGCACAAGAACAGGCTGTCCCTGAGTGCCGTAAGGCGAGCCGTAGGGGAAGATGACCAGTGTGGATGAGCTGGGAATTACTGTTGAGACTCAGGGAGAAAAAGAGAGTCTACGTCCTCTGGAAGAACGGACAGGCTACTTGGGGAGATTACAAAGAAGTAGCTAAGGTATGCAGGAAGGAAGTTAGGAAGGCGAAAGCCCAACTTGAGCTCAGGTTGGCCTCTGCAGTAAAAGACAATAAAAAATCCTTTTATAAATATATCAATGGCAAAAGAAGAACCAAAGATAATTCTTATCCTATACTTGATGCAGCAGGGAATGTGGCCACTGAGGACAAGGAGAGGGCTGAGGTTCTCAATGCCTTCTTTACATCTGCCTTTAATAGCCAGATCAATTATCTTCTGGGCTTTTTATGCCCCGATCTGCAAGTCTGGGACGGTGCTCAGAATATACCCCCAAAATTCTGGTGGAGACAGTCAGAGAGGTGATTGCCGAGCCGCTCTCGGCCATCTATCAATGCTCCTGGTTAACTGGTGAGGTTCCAGAGGATTGGAGGCTTGCTGATGTGACTCCATTCTACAAGAAGGGCTGTAAGGAGGATCCGGAGAACGGTAGGACTTTTAGCCAGACCTCAGTACCAGGGAAAGTTATGAAGCAAATCATCTTGGATGAGACTGCACGGCATGTGCGCAGTGTCCAGGGGATCAGGCCCAGCCAGCACAGGTTTGTGAAAGGCAGGTTGTGCTTGACCAACCTCATCTCCTTCTATGACTGGGTGACCAGGCTGGTCGATGAGGGAAAGGCTGCTGATGTAGTCTTCCTAGACTTCAGCAAAGCCTTTGACACGGTCCCTCACAGGCTTCTTCTGGGGAAACTGGCTGCCCGTGTTCTGAACAGATAGACACTTCTTTGGGTAAGGAACTGGCTACAGGGCCGTGCCCAGCGGATCATGGTGAATGGAGTGAAGTCCAGGAGCTGACCCGTTTCAAGTGGTGTCCCCCAGGGGTTGATACTGGGGCCCATCTTGTTTAATATCTTTATTGATGACCTGGATGAAGGAACTGAATGTACCCTCAGTAAATTTGCAGATGACACCAAGCTGGGAGGTGGTGTCGATCTGCCTGAGGGTAGGGAGCCCGTCAGAGGGATTGAGACAGGCTGACCACTGGGCTGAGGTGAATGGGATGAGGTTCAACAAGGCCAAGTGTCAGGTCCTGCACTTTGGCCACAACAACCCCATGCAGCGTTACAGGCTTGGGGGTGAGTGGCTGGATGAGTGTGAAGAAGAGAAGGACCTGGGGTTCTGGTTGATGCTCGGCTGAACATGAGCTGACAGTGTGCCCAGGTGGCCAAGAGGGCCAATGGCATCCTGGCCTGCATTGGAAATAGTGTGGCCAGCAGGAGCAGGGAGGTGATCATCCCCCTCCTGTCCAGGCAGTTATTCCAGCCCTTTGAGGGAAAGTCCCCTCAGGTAATGGTCTTGCTTCAATTACCTTGTCAGTTGCAGCTACTGCATATTTTGCCTTACAGTTTTCTTTTCTCACAAAACTGCTACCATCGGTAAACCAGGTGTCTTCTGTGTCTTCTAAGGGTTTGTTCTTCAGGTCCGACTGGCTGGAAGATGCAGCTTCAGTTGTTCCAAAGCTGTTACAAAATACTGGTTGTCCAGGAGTTCCGCTAACGAAGATACTGGGTTGCAATTATTTCTACGTCATCCTGCTCTACCAGGATGGCCTGGGATTTCAGGAACCTTTGGAGTGAGAGCCAGTGCCTCCCTTTTTACCTCCAATACAGCAGACACTGTATGAGGTATAAAAGCTGTTGTTCTTTGGCCTAGCAACACCTGAGTACTGGTGTAGCCACTGCCCTCAAGCATCCCGGCCACCCCTTACTCACTTCATCCAGCTATTTGGAGAGGTGTGCCACTGCCGAAGGTTCTGGGCAAGGACTCCCAGGGCCATTCCTTGTTTTATTATGTGAGCATTTCTGGTAGCCCCAAAGCAGAGGGCCTTCATGAGTTCTTATTTCAGTTTAGGGAATGCCCACCTTGCCTTCCCATTTCTTGTAATATTTTGGCTTCACCAACAGTCCCTAGCTGTGCACCCACGGTCGGCACCATCCTGTCATTCCTACGGAGTTCCTTGGCAGTCTGTGACTCAGGGGGCTGGCAGATGGCTTCTTTCCTGGCAGTCCTTAAGGGTTGAAGTCCAGCTGTAATCTCATATCCCAGGTATGTCTTTCTGTTGAGAAACTTGATCATCATTTCAACAAGAAATTCAGCAAACTCACCGTCCATTGCACACAGTCCTCTTGGTTTCTGTGACGTCCACGCACTGCAGTAAGGCTCCACTCTGGGATGGAGGAACCCAAGTCTCAGGTTCCTGAGTTGATCAGCTCTCAAAAATCATTGAGCTGTTCTCACAACCCTGGGTAACACTGTTCAGATTAACTGAGTCTTTTCTCCCCATCCTAGGGCTTTTCTATTCAAAGGCAAATAACCTTAGGCTTCCTTTGGCCAAACCTGGCAGAAAAGGCATTCTTCAAGTCCAGAAGGTAAACTCCACTTACTGATTCCTTAACTTGTGTAATAAGGTGTATGGATTTTTCACCACTGACTGTATGCATTCAACTATTCTATTACTTGTCCTCAAATCTTGTTCCAGACTATAGCACTTGTTTTCCATTTATTTATTTATTTACCTATCTATCTATTTATTTATTCATTCAGGTTTGGAGTACTGTATTTGGATCCATATTCAATCACTAATCCAAACTCCAAAAACTATCTGTTATTTCTTTTATCTTTCTACAGTCACATATCCTCAAAGGGCTCTGCTTTACCCTGACTGGGCTAACTCTTGCTTTTAACTTAACTTCTCTTTAGGGCTGCATTTTTGGGTCTGCCAGGTATCCCTGATACCCACCCTCCTAAGCATTTCTTATTCATGATTTCTGTAACTTGTGGGGCTATAATCTTGTTTTTCTGTGTTTGTGTTAAAGGCAGGCTTAAAATTCTCAATCAGTTAATACTGTTTGATTCTTAGCTCCAGTTTCATTTAACTGCTTGCCAGAGTAACCTGGCATGTACAAGAATTTATTATTATTTATTATTATTCCTGCTTGTTTTCTCAGTCTATATTTAATGACTCCCCAAAAGTAAGCCTTTTCTTATTGGGCATTAGCTCCTTCTACTGTTGCAAAATCATCTACGGCTGTCAAGAGGCACCCGTATCCACCGCAAGATAAATTTCTTTATCCTGCTCCCCTAGTTGTAATTTAACCAGTGGATCTGCTAGGGTAAACTTCCCAAATTCCCATCCTTCATCTTTGCAACCAGAGACTGTTCCCCCTTTCTCAGTAATTTACACCTTATTTTCACTCCGGTGGGGCAGAGCCCTCCCTGGGCTCTTCCAGCCCTCCCCCACCTCTCTCTGAGTGCATCCCTGGGTCCTACAGCCCTACTCTAGTGCTGCGACAGTAACAGCTGCTGTTGTTCCCAATTTCCTTATTATCTCTGTTTCTCAATCAGTTTTCTTTTGCTTTTCCTTCATATCACTCACCTTTCTTCAGTCCTAACATCCCTTTACACCCTTCTCATCTTTGCCTTCCTCAGCCTGTGTCCTTCCCAAACTTTCCACTTTCCAAACTCTCATCACTACATAAACTACTAGCATCATTTTTCAGTTTTTACCTCCTCCCCTCCAGAGGCTTCCAGTGTTAACGCTGGGATTTCCTAGATCTCTGCAGAGGATATTCTCACTTCCAGTGCCCTGTCCTCTCCACCTCCCCCTTCACAAGTAACAGCAATCTCCATCCCCGGCTCTCTCTCTCTCTCTCTCACACCAAGTTCTGCTCGCGGGGGGAACGGTGTGGGGGGTTGCTCTCATGCCAGCAAACATTAACTCACTTTCTCTTTAACCCTTTTCCCTTTGTTCCACTATTAGTACCTTCAGTTGCACTTGCATGTACCCCTCAATTCTATACCATTAACAATTACACTTATACCATCAAAACAGTTTGTGTCATTCTCTTCAAAGTCCTCAAATCAAACCATACAGTTCTTCAGTTTCCATCAACACCCTTAATACCATGTAACTTCTCACTAACGATCCATAACGTTTGGTTATAAACACCTCACCACAGAACCAGCACTGATTGACCCACCTCCTTCACACATCTCCTTGCAAGCAGAACACAGTGTTACGTAAATGAGTTGACACTCATTCCCCAAATGGAGCAGGCATCTCTCTATGAATCCATCATCCCCATTCAGAAATTCATACAAAAACGTAAAGACAGACAGGCAGACCATGATCATTGTTATACTCGCACTCACACTGCAGCTGTGCCATGTCACAGTACTCAACACATCTGCTCGCAATCACACACAATGCTGGCTTTACACTTTAACAAATCAGAGCTCCAGACTCCTTTTCAGTGTTTTGGTAACAGTTCTCAAATACACGGTACTGAACACTTACAACTGATGGTGACAATGATTTGCGGAATCAAACTCTCTAACCCACCTAAGGTTAAAAGAGCAGATACGTCTTTAGTTCAGCGCTGCGCCGCACGCCAGCTGCAAGGGGGATCATTCCTCCTGGCTTGCACACCAGAGAGTGGGGTCCTGTTACCTTTATAAGCCAAGCCATACAAATTCAACAATGTTACCCAAGACCCATTGGCATATTAATTGCTTTTCCAGGAATTCATTTACATACTGTCCCCCTCCCCAGGGCATGCGCAGTAGTTTCCATTGGATGAAGGCTCGATGTCTTCCTCCCCATTCGGTGGTCGTTCAGGGATGAAGTCAGACGTCTTCCTCGCCATGTCCTTTCGACCTTTGTTTCAGCTCTGAGCTCCTTTCCCACCTGGCATGTCTCTGCTGTTTCTCATCCCGCTTATCTTCCCCATCCATTGCTTTCTTAGGGGCCCCTCTCTACTGACTTGAAGAGGCTCCCTTTTGGAAATATACTTGGGAAAAGCAAAAAACATTAGACAAAACTGGTGTTATCAATCACTTAATAACTAGCACGCTCAATGACTGTTGTTTCTTCCCTGCGTACGCCTTACGGGCTTCCTTTGTAGGGTTTCCTTTCCAAGGAATTGCCCTGTACCCAACTTGTGAGCTCACCTACCCAGGGGAGAGCACGCCGACCCTTTTCTACCCTGCGTAGGGCATCTCCATATGCCTTATGGGTTCCCCTTTTTCCTAAACATACCTGGTCTGCTGACAAATGGTCCTTGCCTGTCCCCGCAGTGATCGGACGAGGAAGGGGAGTCCTTCCCAGAAATCTCGGGGCGCACCAAAGGCGTGCCTCTCAGCCCTCTCAGCCGGTCCTGCAGCCGGACAGATTGTCCCATCTGGGTCGCCAAATTGATTTACGGAATCAAACTCCATCACCCAGAGTTAGGTTATAAAGCAGCTATGTTTTATTCAGCATTTGGCGCCAAGCTGGGTGCAAGGGGGATCGCTCCTCCAAACTTGCACAGTGTAGGACAAAAGTTTGGTACAGATAGAGGCCGAACTAATACATAATCAGTGTTTTTCCCCGAATTCGTATACATATTTCATTACGTTTCTGAGAACCCATCAGCATGTGGTCCCTCCCTCTTGCACGTGGGCAGTGGGCAGTTGGCAGTGGGGGTCTTCTGGTGGTCATGGGATGAAGGCTCACTGTCTTCAACCAAAGTAATCCGATCCAACCTGTTCCTTGTGTGATGTTCTCTTCCTGTTTACAATAGAGTTTCCAGATGTTCTTTTCTTATCTGGCCTCACATCCTGCTTGCCTGCATTCTTATGCAATAGTTAACCCTTATCGTGTCTTTACTCACATTCCTATGCAATGGTTAATCCTTATTTACTGCACATCCTGCTTGCTACATTCTTTTTTCATGTCATCGTTTACAGCCGGCCCATGTTTCCCCTAACTCATGCCCAAGTAATGGTTTTGGAGAACCTGGCACCTACAAGAATGTATGTATTCCTACTTGTTCTCCTAGCCTGTATTTAATTGGTCCCCAAAGAAGTAAACTTCTCTTGCCAGTGGCTCCTACAACTATTACAAAAATCATCTACGGGTAATAATTCTTGACGTAACACAGAGTAAGAGGCACCCAGAGGTATCAGAAAATAAACCTCTTTACCCTGCTTCCGCAGCTGCTTTCGGTCCTGTGGGGGTGGAGCTCTGCTTGAGCCCTTCCAGGCTCCCCCTTACCTCTTCTTCTAGGTAAGGACATCCCTGTTACACCTTGCTCAACTTTGCCTTCCTCAGCCTGTGTTTTTCCAAACCCTTCTCACTTTCCAGACTTTCATTATCACTGACATCACTAACATTATATTTCAGTTTCACCCCTCCCCTCCCAGGCTTCCAATGCTCACACTGGGATATCGGGTTTCCCCAGCTTTCTGCAATGACGGCTATTCTCACTTCCAATGTCCCGTCCCATCCCCATTCACAAGCACTGCGCCCTCCGCAGTTACAGCGGGAGGCTCCGGCCCCTGGCTCTTTGTCCAATTCCGAGTTGTTCTTACAAGCCGCGGTGGGGGGGCGGGGGAGGGAGGCGGGGGGTGCAGGGGATGTGTTCTCGTGCCAGCCCAACTCCAATATCCCAAACTCACTGTTTTCCTCAACCTTTTTGCCGTTTTTTGTTTGTTTGTTTTTCCACAATTCCACTATTTGTACCCTCTACTGCATTTCCACATACCATTAACAACTGCATTTCCACATAATTTCCCCATACCGTTAACAACTGCATTTCCACATGTCATTAAGACAGTTTCTCCCAGTGCCTTCAAAATCCACAAATCAAACAACACAATTCCTCATCTTCCACAAACACCCAGCACTTGGTCTCATGATTAGGGCACTCAATTATACAACTGGTCCCGTTACTACATTTACGTTCCTGGTTTCTTATTCAATATTCCCCCTGGCTCACCAACAATGTTTCTCCAGTGAGCCAAAATACAACCCAGGGGCTCTTCCCGTATCACTTCAGACACCCCTTGTTCCATAACAGCCTCGTACATGACATCACATAACAGAACACTTTCACCACACGAACATTTAACAATCACAAGGACAGTGACAATAATCAGTACAATTTATCCTCAGGATCCTTCCTCTCTCCTCCCTCCAGAGCCCAACCTTCCCTCTGTATTCATTTCCCACACTTGCGTAGCTGCCAGCCTCCTTCTCCAATAATCAACATATCAATGATAAACATCATTTCCATCCATGAGTAGAAATTAGGCCCTAGAAATTGGTCTAATTGTTCTGCTACACTTATAGGATCCTCAGTTAAGGAATTCTTCTTGAAACTCCTAACTTCTCTTCTAGTAAAAACAGCAGGCATTACCATACCCTATTTCCCTTTGACCTAAGACTGCCCTAAGAGGTAAAGTGAAGTATTAGTAAGGTTAGTGTTAGAGAAAGGAAAACTCTCCAGGTCCCATTCGCATGACTCCAACTCCCTCAGTAATCGAGAGCCCATCCTCTCTCCAGGACCCTGCACAGATCAGCAGCACCCGCTCCCCTTCTCTGGAGAGGTCACTGCCGCCTGCACCGCTTTAGAAATTGAAGGGGGGGGGCAAAGTTACCTAAGGGATCCCATTTATCATCTTTCTGCTTCTCTCTCCTTTTTCTTTGAGCTTCGACTCCTTCTTGTGAGGAACATTTCTTTACTTCTTGCACCCATTAAGCAACATAAGCCAGTTCTGTTTCAGAAAAGGGAGTCTTACTGTTTACATATAACTACAAAGTCTGATAGGCCTGATCCTCGTCAGACTCCTCTTTTGGTCAAAATAATGATTTTCCCTGTAGTGGCTCTCTACTGCATACAGTGTTTAAACATCTTTTCCCTGTTCTTTCCCCTGGTTTTGGGATTATTTTCCAGTTTTGAAGCATTTCTCCCAAGGCTCTATCTCCAGGCACCATTCCGGGGACTTTTCCCCTGCTCTCAGAACTCCTGTTACCCATCCCTCCAGAACGCTACCGTGAACTCCCCAGCTCACAGGTTACCACCCCCTGATTCTCTGCATTTGGGGCCCAATCCCTCAGCAGTACTACAATGACATTCTGGGCTTCTGCGTGATTCTGTTAAACAAAGAACACCGGGGGAACGATGCCAGGCCTTCCGATGTCTCTTCAGGCGCTTCCTCAGGCAGGCCATGACTTGTTCTCTGGTTTGATCTCGTGCAGGATATTCCTGCAGTGTGTACGACAAAATATACATCCATACACCTCTATACAGAGTTCCTGGGAAGGATCATCTAGAGGATCAGTGATGTAAACTATCAGAGAAGTTAAGCAGAAGAACTCCCAAAAAGAACTACGATAGCGGAGATCATGAAATTAAAAATATATATATATTATTCAATTCTAATACAGAAACAACATTTGATTCCCACACTTATAAAGCCTCCGTTGCTGGGTAATGGAGTCTGCCTAATTCCCCAGGGCAACCCCACGTAGGACATCTCCTTAAGACACATGGCTCCCTGTACTTGTAACAAACCTGGTCCATACCAGGCCTCTTTCGCTGCCCCACAGTGGATGTGTGGGTCTCGAGAGTTTTTAGCAGAGCCGGCCCTCGTACAGCAGACAGCTTAACCATGCTCATGCCTTGCACAGAAGACCGAATTGAGAAAGCAGGATAGGAAGTTGTTGGAAATAGAACTCACTTGCTCAGCGAGTAGAAACGTGACATCAGTGCCATGGGCAGCGCTCAGTGAGCAAGTGAGCCAGCTGCAGGGAGATGCTGCCCTCGAGAGCAGGCAGCCGGAGATTGCCTCTTGCTGGGAGCTGCTCGCGGTGAGGGGAGTTAAAGGAACGCCAGGACAGCAACGTGGGGACGTGTGACCACAAGGCTGTGCGAATGTCTCCAGCAAAGGAAGCAAAGAGACCCAGCAGACAGCGACGCTTCATTAGCGTAACAAAACGCAGCCCCCATCCCTCCCTTCCCCGGGTGCAGATGTGCCAGGAGAACGAGCTGTGTAACTGCCCGAGGCCCGGCAGCCGGCTCGGGGCGTGCTCGCTGTGGGAATTGCTGCCCGGCACCTGAGGCTGTGCCGAAGCGGCCAGAGCCTGGCCGGAAGCCATCCGGGCAGCACCGCGGAGGCAGGAGGAGCAGCGAGGCCGTGCTGCGGCCAGCTCCGGGCTGAGGGCACTCGGCATCCTCTGCTCTCCGCGACTCCCAGGAGCCCGGTTGCCTGCACCAGAGGCGGGAGCAGCCTGCTCCGCACCCGAGGTAGGAGCCCTTCGCGGCTGGGGCAGAGGAGCGCACATTTCCTGCCCCCTGCCAGCAGCAGCGGGAGGCGAGCGGGGAGCGGGGCGGAACCGGCACCGCTGTAGAGCAGGCCGGAGCCCCGTCCCGGCTGCAGCTCCCGCCCAGCACAGCGGGTTTGCTGGGCCAGACGGGCTGCAACGAGGGAGCAGCGGTTCCCAGGCGTGTTGCAGCCCGGCTTGGGCTCCGAGGGGCGCAGGAAGGGGTTGGAGCTGGGACAGCGGGGAAGTGAGCACAGCAGCTCAACGTGCTCTGCTGCCCGGTTGGCTCTCTGGAACACAGCGCAGCTCGACTGCGTTTCTCCCTCTGGGCCACGGGAGACACGAGATGGCCTCGCTCCGCAGCTCTGCACGCAAGGATTGATGGAACTTTTAAACTCCCCGATGCCTCCTTTTCAGCGTCTGAATGCGAAGCCTCCAAGGGGGGAATTTCAAGTCCCTTCTCCCTCCCCGGCAGCCCGCAGTTTCCCTTCGGGGACCCAGCAGGCAGCATCTGCCTCTAGCGGCCCTTTCAGGGTTACCTTTTGTGCGCTTAGCGCTGGGCTGATGGCTCACCTGGGATCGTGCAAACCCCTGCCAAGGCTTTTGTTCAGGCTGTCCCGGCAGCTGCAGATGCCTTTAGCGCACAAGTGCGGGCCCTGAGCACATCCGGCATCTGCAGCAGGTCCGGCACTGGGCTGTGCAATAGACGCTAAAAAGCTGGCGGGCTGTGGGCTGACTGCAGCTCACGTTGAGAACGCGCCCGAGCTGCACGTCAGCAAAGTGCAGCCCAGGCTGCGTCGTGCAAAGGGCGCACGGTGCTGAGAAGGTCCCCGGGAAGCGAGCGCGGTGTGCGTGCGGAGCTGAATGGGAAGCAGCGTCCCCAGGTGGGCGAGGAGGGAAACGCATCCGCCGCGGCATTCTTGGTGCAATGGGGGAACTGGGATTTTTTGGCTTGGAGAAGAGAAGGGTCTGGGCAGAGCTCGTGGTGGCCTTCTGGGACTTCAAGGAAATGCATAAAGTGGAGGAGGAACGACAGCTTACGTGGGTGAATAGTGGCAGGACGAGGGGGAATGGTTTTAAATTGAGCCGGGGCGACTTAGGTTAGATATCAGGAGGAAGTTTTGCATTCAGAGGGCGGAGAGGGACATGAAAAGGTCACCCACAGAGGACATGGATGCCCAATCCTTTGGGGTATTCGAGAGCAGGTGGACGTGGCTCAGGGCTGGCCAATGTGGTGGGTGGCATTCCTGTACATAGCGAAGGGTTGAAACTAGTTGTTCATTGTGGTCCTTTTCAACCCAGGCTATTGTATGATTCTGTGATTACCTTGAAATCATCACTGTAACACATAACTATAGAGATGCTCATGAATTTCCAAAATAACCTTGCACCTCTTACAGAAGATCTGTGTACGCAAGCTGTCTTGACAGCAAGCTGAGAGGGATCTCTGTACAGCTGTGACCTTGAGAGACAACCCTGCTTGTGGGAAGATCCTGTAGTTCGGCCCATTGCTGTGCAGTAGAGCTCGAGGGGCGCTTGCGCTGCACCCTGTTTAGGGGTAAGAGGAGTGACTCATTGCCATGCATTGTCTTAAGTCCCTGTTTGAGTGAGCTTTGTGATTTGTAATCAGCTTTAGCCAGAGTGTTACCAGTGCTGTTGCTGATTGTCTTCCTGTGCAAGGCCTCTTGTTGCCATCCCCCAGGCAGTGCCCTGCAGATGGGCTGTGGAGGGCTGGGCTGGGACAGGGACTGCTGCGTTCCCTCACAGCTCCCCTGGCATTTCCCTTGTCCCTGCAGGCTCTGGTTCAACTTCTGCCTTCCAGCTGTGATCATCTCACCTGCAGGAGAGCAGCAGATGGCCACAGCACATCCATGTCAGGTAGGGGCTGGGGGAAGCAGGCAGGAGAGGCCAAGGGGCGAGGGATGTGAATGCAGGGGGAGAGGGAGGTGGCCTCAGGCAGCGTGTGTGTGCTGGGGCCAGAGAAGCGGCTGGGACGGGAGTTTGTGTCCTGTTTGAGCTGCTTCCCTGGGCCTTGGCTGTTCCCAGCAAGGAGCCTCTTTGCTTGCAGGAGCCCGTGAGCTTTGCGGAGGTGGCCGTGTATTTCAGCAGGGAGGAGTGGGCGCTGCTGGACCCTGCGCAGCGAGCGCTGTACCGGGACGTGATGCTGGAGACGTACCAGTGCGTGGCCTCGCTGGGTGAGGGCTTTGCTGCCTTTCCTCCTCGTTAGGGCACCTTTGGCTGTGCAGAAGGAGCCTCTGCAGGCCGGGCCTTGAATGATCACCATGCAGTTCCATATTGATAACTACAACAGCAGCAAAGGAAGTGCTGAGAAGCATGAGTTTCAGAAGGGATTAGGATGCACAGCAGGCTCACAAACGCCCCAGAGTCAGTGCTGGCAAGCAGGCATCAGCCAGGAGGGAGAGAACCAGCCCTTCCATTGGGGCTTTATATTGTGCCACCAGCTGCAGCTCACAGATGACTCCCTGCTTACTCCTTTACAGTGTAGGATTTTCCATTCACTTGCCGTTGACATTTTGATGCCTTGATCACTGATATATTGTCAGAAAATAAACAAGCCGTTCAGAAGTGAATTTTAAAGAGAATATCCCTTCCTAATTTTCAGAGTTGTAAAAGCGTTCTTTGTTCCAAAGGAAGCTGTGGGCCCAGTGTCATTCGTGTCCAAAGTGTGTTTTCTCCCTGGGGAGGGACACAGAGTAGAGCTGTTGAACAGGCACTGTGCCAGAATGATGGAAATGTTCTCATCTCGCCTGTTTCTCTGCTTGAAGCTCCACTTCCAGCCCCCAGACCAGTGCTGATCTCCCTGCTTGAAGGAGGGGAAGAGCCCTGGATCCCAGATGTGCGTAGCCCTGAGGCCGTGCCAGGAGACCTCAGCCCAGGTGAGGTGGTGGAGGGAAGGAGGAGGTTGGGGCTGGAAGAGCCATCTCTGTGTGTGTTTTATTTTGGTCACTGTGTGCTATTTCTGGATTTCCTCCTTCATCCAGCAGGAACTGGGGTTACAGATCTACTGGAGGATCTGCAGGAAAGTGGTGTGGCCAAAAGGCGGTGGGGTGGTGTCTGTGTGGAAGAAATCAGAAGGGATGTCCAAGGAGGCCTGGAGCAAGGTCAGGCAGAGCACATCACCAAGATGCCACCGGGAAAGTGTCTGCAAGAGAAAGGAAGGAGCCCACTGGATTCGAACATAGGTCAAAAGGAGCGTGAAGAAGCCAACTCAGCAATGAGTGCATACAAGTGCTCTGATTGTGGTAAGAGCTTCAAAAAGAGATCCCAACTCACTTACCACCAACGCATCCACGCTGGAGAGAGACCCTACAGGTGTTCTGAATGTGGCAAGAGCTTCAATAGAAGTTATAAATTGAAGTGCCACCAGCGTGTTCACTCAGGCAAGAGACCCTTTCAGTGCTGTGACTGTGGGAAGAGCTTCAGAAGCAGTTCTAAATTGAAGCTGCGCCAGTATATGCACTCAGAGGAGAGACCCTACAAGTGCTCCAAGTGTAGGAAGAGCTTCAAAAGCACTTCTGATTTGAAGCGCCATGAACGCTTCCACTCAGATGAGAGAGCCTTTCAGTGCTGTGAGTGTGGGAAGGCCGTAAAAAGCCGTTCCCATCTCATCTACCACCTGCGCTTCCACACAGGAGAGAAACCATTTCAGTGTCATGAGTGTGGGAAGAGCTTCAAAAGCAGTTCTGACTTGAAGCGCCACGAGCGCCTCCACACAGGGGAGAAACCCTACAAGTGCCCTGAGTGTGGGAAGAGCTTCATTAGCAGTTCTCATTTGAGGCAGCACCAACGCATCCACTCAGAGGAGAGACCCTACAAGTGCTCTGAGTGTGGGAAGAGTTTCATTAGCAGTTCTCATTTGAAGCAACACCAACGCATCCACTCAGAGGAGAGACCCTACAAGTGCTCTGAGTGTGGGAAGAGCTTCAAGAGCAGTTCTGAAGTGAAGCGCCATGAACGCTTCCACTCAGATGAGAGACCCTACAAGTGCTCTGAGTGTGGGAAGAGCTTCAAAAGGAGTTATGCATTGAAGCTGCACCAGCACATCCACACAGAAGAGAGACCCTTCAATTGCCCTGAGTGTGGGAAGAGCTTTACACGCAAGTCTAATCTCAATGCCCACAAGCACATCCACAGCACACATGGACTGTAGAAGCACCTCAAAACTTTGGAAACCTTCAGAAGCAGTTCCAGCCTCATTACCTACCAGCAGAGCCACACAAGACACAGAGCCTGCAGAGCCCATAACGTGGGAAGAGCTTCAGGCAGAGCCCCAGCCTGGTGACCAAGTATGGATTTGTGTAGTGATGAACCTTACAAATCCCTTGAGCAGAGGAAAAGCTCTGCGGCCAATCTAAATCCTCTTTCTCCTTCTTTGCATGAGAATTCTGCACATTGCTCTCCTTCAGCTGCAGTTGCTGTGTTGAGTGGCCATACAGAGGAGAATCCAGAGTGGGATGTGTCACAGCCACTCAAAAAGTTCTGCCAGGTGGCACGTTTCTGCCAGGGCTGTGTGCAAGGAGAGTCACCTCTTACCTCCCTCGTAGAAACTCCTGTGCCTGGGGCAGCAGGTGAGGATCCAAAGGAAACCTCAGCTGGGCTGATATGTCAGCAGGAAGGAAGAAATCCTGTCTGCAGGCTGTGTGGGAAGAGCTTCATCTGGAGCTCAACCCTCAGTAGATCCCAGAGAACCAGCCAGTGGAGAGTCCCAGTGAGTGCCTTGACTGCAGGAAGAGGTGTGTCCAGAGCTGGGAGCTCAACACACACCTGTGGATTCACATGAGGAACCCCACAAATGTGCAGCCTGCAAGAAGAGTTTTGGCCACACCTCAAACCTGCTGAGCTACCAGAGTGTCTGCACTTGGGTGAAGTCCAGTGAGTTCACGTGGCAGGAAGCCATAGAAATGCCTCGCATGTGAGAAGGGCTTTGTGCAGAGGGCAGAGTTCCTCACTGACCCTACAAGTGTTCCTGGTGCATGACTGGCACCCTCTGCAGAAGGGACTTAACCCAGGAGCTTCAGATGGCCTTTCCTTGCTACCCAGAGCAGTTCTCTCACCATGCTTGGTTTCTTCTGCTCTTCCTGCCAGCAGCTTTTTGATGCCGTTTCCTAAGGAGAAGCAGCTGTGCAGGGATGTTCTGTGTGTCTGTGTGCATGTGTTGCTCTCAGTAATTTGTGAGTGCACTGATGAACCTGAGAGAAGGGTCAGGAGAGCAGTAACGTGGCTCTTGGAGGTTTTCTGAGAATCATCTGTAGTGGAAGGCGTAGAGGGTGAATAAAGAAGCTGAGTTGTTCTGAATCTTTCTTCAGTGTAGTCGTTTGTTGTTCTTACAATGAATGTCAGCATGTGGAATGAGGAGAGGGAAAGCCTCACCTCTGTCCCTGGAAAGGTGATGGAACAGCTTGTGCTGGATGTCATCTCCAGACAACTGGAAGAAAAGGAGGTTATCAAGAGTAGTCAGCATGGGTTCACCAGGGGGAGGTCGTGTCTGACCAACCTGGTGGACTTCTGTGATGTTGTCTCTGGCTGGGTGGATGAGGGGAGAGCAGTGGATGTAGTCTACCTTGATTTCAGCAAGGCTTTTGATATTGTCTCCCACGACATCCTTATAACAAAGCTGAGGAACTGTGGGATAGATGAGTGGACAGTGGGGTGGGTTGAGAACTGGCTGACTGGCAGAGCGCAGATGGTCGTTGTTGGTGGTGCAGAGTCTGGTTGGAGGCCTGTAACCAGTGGTGTTCTTCAGGGGTCTGTGCTGGGTCCTTGTTCAACATCTTCATCAATGACCTTGATGAGGGGATGGTGGCCACCCTCAGCAAGTTTGCCGATGATACAAAGTTGGGAGGATTGGCTGACAGCCTGAAGGCCGTGCTGCCATTCAGCGAGACCTGGACAAGCTGAGAGCTGGGCAGTAAAAAACTGGATGAGGTTCAACTAAAGCAAGTGTAGAGTCTTGCATCTGGGGAGGAATAATTGCATGCACCGGTACAGGTTGGGGGATGAGCTGCTGGAGAGGAGCTCTGTGGAGAGGGACCTGGGACAGGTTGGCCATGAGCCAGCAGTGTGCCCTTGTGGCCAAAACAGCCAGTGGCATCCTGGGATGCATTAAAAAAGAGCGTGGCCAGCAGGTCGAGGGAGGTGATCCTCCCCCTCTGCTCTGCCCTGGTAAGGCCTCATCTGGAGCACTGCGTCCAGTTCTGGGCTCCCCAGTACAAAAAAGACAAGGATCTCTTGGGAAGAGTCCAGCAGAGGGCCACAAAGATGGTGAGGGCCTGGAGCATCTCTCCTATGAGGATAGGCTGAGTGAACTGGGTCTGTTCAGCCTTGGGAAAAGAAGACTGAGAGGGGACCTGATCCAGGTCCATAAATATCTACGATGTGGGGGGCAGAATGGTGAGGCCAGACTGTTTTCAGTGGTGAGTGGAGACAGGACAAGGGGAAACAGCCGGAAACTGCAGCATAGGAAGTTCTGCACCAATGTGCACAAGAACTTCTTTACAATGAGGTGACGGAGCACTGGAACAGGCTGCCCAGGGGGGTCGTGGAGTCTCCTTCTCTGGAGATGTTCATGACCTGCCTGGATGCCGACCTGTGTGACCTGGTGTAGGGAACCTGCTTTGGCAGGGAGTTGGACTCGATGATCTCTGGAGGTCCCTTCCAACCCCTACGATTCTGTGATTCTGTGATTCTGGAGATGATCCGGAACTCGAGTATCAGAAGTCAAACTCCCCAGTGCATAACATGATTTTATGGTGTGGAATACTGATAACCAAAAATCATAAAACCATGATGTTCCACCCCTTATTCTACATCACTACATCATGCTTAACACATGGGATTTCTGACTGCACTCCCCCAACATCAAATTCCCTTGTGGTACACACTGAACATCCCCGTTTTTCTGCATCACCCACCAGGTGGATCCAGGTCCCTGGGCAAAGACAGTTCCACGAAGAGGTTTGCCCTTCCCAGAAGCTGGAAAAACCCAAACTGCTTTTCCTAACATGTTCTTTACATGTACAACAGGGACCTTATCTCCCTCTACAATTTGCAGGGAGCTGGATTGGGTAGGACCATCTCAACTGACTGATCCTCTGGTGTCGACCAGCCAGGTGGCTTCTGCCAAATACTTCTCCCAGTGTTTAAATGTTCCACCACCCAGTGCTTTTAGCATGGTTTTTAACAACCTGTTGTAGTGTTCGATTTTACCAGAGGCTGGTGCATGATAGGGGATATGATAAATCCACTTGATGCCATGATCTTTGGCCCAAGTATCCACAAGTGAATTTTTAAAATGAGTCCCATTATCTGACTCAATTCTTTCTGGGCTGCCATGTTGCCACAGGATTTGCCTCTCCAGACCTAATATGGTGTTTCGGGCGGTAGCATGGGGTACTGCAAATGTTTCAAGCCACCTGGTGGTGGCCTCCACCATGGTGAGCACATAACGCTTACCATTGAGAGATCGTGGCAAGGTGATATAATCAACCTGCCATGCCTCCCCATATTTGTACTTTCGTCATCACCCTTCCCCCCAGAGAGGTTTCATCCTCTTTAGCTTGTTTAATTGTGGCGCATGTGTCACAGTCATGAATGATTTGTACAACAGCGTCCATACTTAAATCCACCCCTCAGTCTCTGGCCCACTTATATGTTGTGTCTCTTCCTTGATGGCCTGAGGTCTCATGGGCCCACCGAGCTAAAAATAACTCACCCTTGTTCTGCAAATCCAGGTCTATTTGAGGCACCTCAATTCTGGCAGCTTGGTCTGCTTGATGGTTATTTCGCTAATCTTCTGTAGCTCTACTCTTGGGCACATGAGCATCTACATGACGCCCCTTTATAACCATATTTTTTGTTTGGGTAGCAATATCTTTCCATAGGTCAGCAGTCCAAATAGGTTTACCCCTTCTTTGGTGGTTATTTTGCTCCCACTGCTGTAACCACCCCCATAAGGCATTTGCTACCATCCATGAGTCAGTGTAAAGATAGAGCATTGGCCACCTCTCCCTCTCAGCAACATCTAAGGCCAGTTGGACAGCCTTTACCTCTGCAAATTGGCTTGATTCGCCTTTCCCTTCAGTGGCCTCTGCAGCTTGTCATGTGGGGCTCTACAACATAGAGGTCACACAACATTTCCACCACGCCTATTTCCCTCAAATACTGGATACCCTTTTCAACTGTATCCCATTTTTTCATTGCAATCTTCAAGCCGTTTTTGAAGGGATACTTTTCCTTCACGGCTGTTAACACTCGTTCCCAGAGGGAGGCAGCCTCATCCGAACACCGACTAATTCCTCTATCGATAGCTGGATCTCTGGCAATGGCGCCTAGTTGGCGAGCTTCATGACCATCCAGAGACAAGCTATGGGCCCCACTGTCCCAACAGCGAACCAACCAGGAAACAAGAGTTTCATTCGGGCGCCGTGTAAACTCCTTTCTTGAACCTTGGATTTCAGTCATCTTTAGAGGCCGGCGAGTAGTAATAGAAACTTTCTCTTCTTCTCTTTTTTTGTTCAAGACGCGAAGACACTCCTTTCCATTTCTTGCCCTCCACAGGAGCAACTGGTATTGTTACTGGTGTCTCCTGTGATTGATTAGATTTGACTTGGGGATTTTCCCTTTTGGCTTGAACCTCAGCTCGGAAACTCTCTCTCTCCAGAATGGTATTATATAGGGCACAGTAAGCAGAAGCCAAACCCCAAATAAGTTGTACCTCCTTAGATTTATGTAAGCCGCATCGTCCCTGACTCAAATACTGGCTTAGTTTCTCCGGATCCCACAGGTGTTCAAGAGTAAAATCCCATGACACTGCGGGTCCCCATGCTTCTAAAACCTTTCCTAAACCTCTCCATATTCCCTGCCAGTCATCATTCTCTAGTTCTGGAGCAGACTCCTTCCCCTTATTACGAATGAATTGGAATCCATTCAGGAGAATTGATGACACCCTCACCAACATGACTATTAATTCAGGATTCAAAAAACGTTTGACGAACCGAGAAGAAAACCAGGAGACTGGTCTGAACATCGTGTTGTTTGTAAAATTAGCCATTCCATTTGGGATGTAGCTGTTTGTGAAATTAGCCATTCGTTCTGGGATGTAGATGTCAAAGTTCAAATCATACCACATTGCAAATAGGTAAAACATAGGTGTCTCCATCAGTGCCCTTAGGTAGTTATATATGAATGCAATTCCACAACACACAGGTGTGAGATGGATTATTGGCCAGTAGGTTGTGACTAACACCATGGCTTTTAATCCTTTAGCCAGCACTCCCAGGATAATGAGTGGGTTCATTGCTGGTGCTTGCTAAAAAAAAGGGTTAATGAATTGAAGCCAACAAGAGGAGGGGAAAAAAAAAAAGGAAAAACAAGAAAAAAAAAGGCACTACCCAGACTAAGTAGTGCTCAAAGTTTACAAATATCCCAGAACGCTGGCAGTACGCCTAATCTTTCAAGGTCAGGTTTTCCAGCACAGAAACCTGAACTATTGATAATGCTCCTTAACGAAGCTCTCTAAGAGCAGAGAGAAAAAACAGATTTGTTCTAAAAGCTAAAAAGCAGCAGCCCCACGTTGGGCACCAAAAATCTGTCACGGAGTTGACCAGATCAATCTATGTCCGTGACAGGGGCGACAGGCCTCTGCCCTCCCCCCCCACCCCAGTCCCACAAAAATGGGAAAGAAGGAAGGGAAGAAAAGAACAGCGGCAGCAATTTATGGAGGAAAAACTTATTTTACTATAATATCGGAATACAAAATAACACAATATATACAATTTAATTGAAATTGGGATTAATAAATCAGACAAGATGAGAGAGAGAGAGTTCCCGGGACCGAGTCAAACCTGAAAAGCTTGGAACGGTTAGGAAAGCACCTCCAGCACCCACTGCCAGGCAGCAAGAGAGCGCCCCCCCCTCACCCGGAAGGGCCAGATCCCGTGACTGCTGTAATGTACAGGGATGGGTACCTGGGATTGGGGCAGTGACACTTTAGTGCCCCGTACACTACATGATGTTTTGATGTGGAATACTGAAACCCAGAAACAAAATAAAACAAAAACAAAAACATAGAACCATGACACACAGAAGCACACAAACACCAAAGTTGGAAAAGACCTACAAGATCATCCAATCCAACCATCCACCTATCACCAATAGTTCTCACTAAACCATGTCCCTCAACACAAAATCCTTGAAACATTCCTTGAATGCCTCCAGGGTCAGTGACACCATCACCTTTCTGAACAGCCCATTCCAGTGCCTGACCACTCTTACAGAGAAGCAGTATTTCCTAACATCCAGCCTGAATCTCTGGTGCAGCTTGAAGCCATTCCCTCTAGTTCTATCACCAGTTACACGAAAGAAAAAGCTGACCCCCAGCTAACTGCAACCTCCCTTCAGGTAGCTATAGAGAGCAATGAGGTCTCTCCTGAGCCTCCTCTTCTCCAGACTGAACAATCCCAGCTCCTTCAGCCACTCCTCATCAGGCCTGTGTTCCAGACCCCTCACCTTCTTTGTTGCCCTTCTTTGAACCCGCTTCAGAGCTTCAATGTCTTTTCCCAGGTCTTTTTCCTCTACACAGTCTTCCAGCCACTCCACCCCAAGCCTGGGGCTTTTGTGGCCTAAGTGCAGGAGTCACAGAATCACAGAATTACCAAGGTTGGAAAAGACCTTCAAGGTCATCCAATCCAACCGTCTACCTATCACCAATAGTACTCACTAAACCATGTTCCTCAACACAAAATCCAACCGTTCCTTGAACACCTCCAGGGTCGGTGATTCTGGCATTTGGTCTTGTTGAACCTCATCCAATTGGGTTCAGCCCAGCTCTCCAGCCTGTCCAGATCCCTCTGGAGGGCCTCGCTACCCCCAGGCAGATCGACACTTTCAGCCAACTCCGTTTATCAGAAGCACCTGCCGCTGAATTAATTAATCCCACTTGAAGCCTGAGCTTGCTCAGCAAGATAGCAATACTAAATCCAGAAGGATTAACATTGTACCAAAGTGTTCAGCATCTTGCAGTTAGCAGGGTGCAATATTTATTGGCTTGGCAGACTTTTTATGAGATCAGTAACAAAAAAAACTTCTGCACTTTCTCAAAGCATAAAATTCAACACAGAACTGACCCTTTGCAAAGGTTGCAAGCCTGACTTTTTTTATATCAACTGTTAAGTTGTGCAGGGAGGAAATGGTCTTTGTGGGAAACCAAGGGTTCTGTATATCCTTCAGAGTAAATCAATCAGTCTCTAATTTCCTTGGCACAAAATTAGGTACCTAGTGCCCTAAAAATGCCCTATAGAGGGGCTGAACATCCTATTTTGCCCTCTGTGCTTCTATTTATGCAAATGGCTGCCTCCACTTCCTGAGTGTATTGTTATCAGAAAATCACAATCGTGATTACAGGTAAAAACATCTCCAAGATACATTCCAGTTATAAGAAATAAACAAGGACTGAAGGAACATCCTTAGTAGCATTTCCTGATCTCTGAAATTTTTCTGTCTTCAGCTTACAAGCGCATTAAGATCATAACATATCCAACCGCTTTAATTCAGAAAGAACCTAAAGTGAAAGCATGAGAAATTTAACTCATCGTGAGGCCCAATGGGTAGAGACAAGGGTAGGCCCTTTCCTGGGATCACATGTTAAACACAGCTCTGGTCCTTGCACTAGCACTGAAACAAGCAGGTAACAAATCCCCACAAAACCTCGTGCGTTGCAGGATGCTGTGCTGTGACAGCTGTCTGCAAATGGTGCTCCAAACAGCATTTCAGATGCTTTTCTCACTCAAAATTTGTAGTCCCATGACTGTGACACACAGGCCAGACCTTCTGGTAAAGCTTCTGAAGCATGGCCATACCCCTGATAGTTTCAAGGGCACGCAAATGAAGTTGTAGCTCTTTTTCTCACAGCACTTCGGATAGAAGAATTACAATTATTACTTGCACTATTTCTATTATGTCCTTTAGTAAAAATTACAATAATGTGTAAGGAGAACATTTTCACTGTTTAATTGAGTTTAAGTTTAACACCAAAACTGTGAAGATAAAACTCGTGCTCACTTAATAGCTAATCAAGAATTTCCTTTCTTTTAAAACTGGCAAAGTATCTTTTGGATGAGATAGTCAGTTACAGCCCTTACTGCCAGCTTATTTGATTCTTAAGGAAAAGATACTCAGTTGCTTAGGATAGCAGAAGTAAAAAGCATACTTTGGTATGCCAAATATGTATGTATATATATATATATATTTTCTCCATATGTTAGAGCAGGATTTGATACTTGATGGAAGCTCAATATCCCATTAAGGCAGACTTTCATCAGCCATGTGAAACCTACACTTTTTTTAAAACTTAAACTTGGTAATACTCTCATGCTCTGGCCAAGAACACCTTAACAAGGATAATGTTTTCTCACCTGCACTTAATCCCCTGTTACAGCCCTGCAGCAGTTGGAGTAAGAAAGCAGAGACCCTCTCTCCTGGGATCTCCTGGACAGCAGCCATACCATATAGCAACAAATAAAGAATTACCCTGATGGAGCGGAAAAAAGGCTTGTAGCTGTAGAAAATACTTTCTTCCTCTACCCATTACACACTATGAGGGAACTCTGTAGTAACAGACACGTTTTCCCCTTGTGACCCTTCTGCCTAGAGATTAAGCAGCATGGCTCCAGGCAGACTTTGCAGTGTGCTCACACCAAGGACGGAAAAAACCGAAGCTGGCATTCATGAACCTTGAGGTCCCTTCCACCCCTGGCTATTCTGTGATTCCTCTGGCTGCTATTACTGGTGAGGAGATCAGCTCAGTTTCCTGGGCTGATGGACGTGGTCCTGGCACCAGAGGCATGCATTATATACAGCGCAAGGTTCAGCCTGGTTTGGCCTTGTGTCTGTGACAAGGGAGTAAAGAGACCCACAGATCCATGCCCTGGGAAGTGCAGGGAGAGAAAGGGAAAAGGTAGAGAGGCTCCAGAAGAGCTCCTTCCCCACTGGTAGCCAGCTCTTCAATATGTCTAGGAGGAGTGGAGCCAGGCAGCACAGCTGAATTGCCTTCACCTGTGCTCCTCTGGCTGACTCATTGCTCTCCTCCAGTGATCAATCAGAGGTTCAGGCCGTGACTCAGCAGTTCCCATACACATGGTATGAACAGGTAATGAATCACAGAAGGAGCAATAGTTCATCAAAAACCTCTGACAAACACCTTGAGAACCCCTTAAAAATCGCAACTGCTTCCCTGGAATCAGACACTGATGCATTTTTTTCACCAAAGCAAGGTCCAAATTCCCACTCGTGTTATGCTTTGTTATTTTATGTTTTAGTCGTATATTACAAAGAAGCTTTGTTACTCATATATAGTAAGGACATTATACATGCTATCTTCAGCCCAAGACAATGACTCTTCAGCTAATGCCACCCAGGCAAGCCGGATGATTGGTGATGCTGAAAAGGCTCGGGAACATTCTTTCTTTAAACAGGCCAAAGTCCATTCAAAGTTCAAAACTTGGCAAAATTCAAGCTTCATACTTATTTACACAATAATATTATTGGAATACGGATCAAAGAAATAAATAAGTCCCATTCTTGCAAAACCTGTTGCTGGTTCCATTGCACTCTTCTGGAAATCTGCAAATACAGAAATGGCATTCAGGAAGATTCCTGTGTTGCTGTTGCATGCAGGAGATGTTCGCTGCAGTGATCGTGGGAGAGAGCTGTCATTAGAAAATTGTGAATTCACAAAGCATATCAAGAACAAAACAGCACCAAAGCTGAGAAACAAAGGTGTTTTTTCCTAAGACAGATAAGATTTCAAGACAAGATGCTGCTTTCCACAAAGCATAGAATTTTTTTCTTCTTTTTTTAATTAGTAAGCAGAATTGGGTATATCCACATCCCATAACAGTTCATGGAACGTTTATTCCTTTGTTGTTCTTACATACCCCTACAAGGCTTGGCAAAGATGCCCAATGCATAATCAAATATGGAAAAGCTGCAGTTAGGTTTGTCACAGGAAGAAACTTTCTGAAGTCCATGCAACAGTATAGTACATAAGTGCTGTTTCCAGTTATTTAAAGACACTAAGGAGGTAGGAGCTCCTAAACAGGCTGCCAATCTGAAAATGAAGTTCTTTATTGATCGTATCTGAACTACTACCTCTAAAAACCACCACTAACTGACAGATTACATTGTGGGAAAGGTGTTAGGGGACATTCCAGTCTAGAACAGCCATCAGGTCTTTGACTCCCTATCGGCCAACGCTTCTCTCTCCCTGCCCTGGTTCCCCATTGGCTGAGTACTGCAGGCTCACAATTTTCCTGACATTCCACTAAACATACAGACACTGGCTAAAGATGAACTGTTGCTAGCTAAGCACATATTGCTAATTAACTTCTCACATTTGCTCATTCAGCACTAGGCCATTATTCCTGGACACCTGCTGTCCTGGATAGAGGTAATTTGGAAGGAAGAATGCAGGGGAGCATCACTTGCATTCCTCCTAATCCAAAAGAGGGACAGTTTGACCTCATGTCAGAGGCCCCTTAAGTTGTTCTTTTGCTGAGGGCCTCTTGGCAAAACAGAATAGGTCTATAATACAAAAGTTACAATTTTGGTACTTATTAAGCATTTCATCTTATCTACTAAGTGTGCATAAATGTGGAATAATAAGCCACTTTCTTGCAGAGAGCCTGTGCATGCCCCGTCCCTGGCGGTGCTCAAGGCCAGGTTGGATGGGGCCCTGGGCAGCCTGGTCTGGTATTAAATGTGGTGGTTAGTGGCCCTGCATGTGGCAGGGTGTTTGGAGATTCATGAAGCTTGAGGTCCCTTCCAACCCTGGCCATTCTGTGATTCTGTGATTCCTCCGGCTGCTATTACTGGTGAGGAGAGCAGCTCTGTTTCCTGGACTGATGGATGTGGTCCTGGCCACCTTCTGGACACCAATACCAGGGTGTAGAAACAAGATGCACCACCCTCACCATCCCACACTGTGAGAAAAGACCTGTTTCCAGCCCACCTGCTGAACCGGAAATCCAGGAGTCTGTTGGACTCGATGAGATGCATTGCAGAGTCATAAGGGAGTTTGGTGATGTAGTTGCCGAGCCATTCTCAGTGACATTTGAAAAGTCACAGCACTCAGGTGAAGCCCCTGGTGAACGGAAAAAAGGCAGCAGCAAACCTATTGTTAAGAAAGGAAGAAAGAATGATCCTGGGAACTACCAGCATAGCAGTCTCACTTCTGTGCTGGGAAAGAGCACCGAGCAGATCCTCGTGCTGAGGCTGGCACTCTTCCATATCTTCATCAGTGACATCAGCAGCAGGGTTGAGTGCACCCTCAGAAAATCTGCTGATGACACCAAGCTGCAGGGAGCAGTGACACAGCAGAGGGACCCAGACAGGCTCCAGCAGCAGGCACAGACAAACCTCATCAGGCTCAACACATCCACGCACAGCATTTGCACCTGGGACAAGAGAACCCCCCCGCTAGCAATACATGCTGGGGGATGAAGGGGCTGAGCATAGGCCTGTCCCAAAACACCTGGTGGACGGCAAGCTGCACATGAGCCAGCAAAGTGCCCTCCCAGCCCAGAAAACCAACCACATCCTGGGCTGCTTCAAAAGATGCGTGGTCAGCAGGTGAAGAGAGGTGATCCTGCCCCGCTGCTCTGCACTGGTGAGGCCTCACCTTGAGTGCTGCATCTGTGGTGTCCTCAGTGCAGGAGAGACAAGGAGCTGTGGGAGCACATCCAGAGATACAAACCAAGGGATGGAGCACCTCTCCTACAAGGAGGGAGAGCTGCAGCTGTTCAGCTGGAGAAGTGAAGGCTGAGAGGTGACCTGGTAACAGCCTTTCAATATCTAAAGGGGAGCTAAAGGAAAGAACAAGGGAAAATTGTGGTTAGATATAAGGAAAATATCTTTTACAGTGAGAGCGGTAAGGCAATGGAACAGGTTGCCCGGAGATACGGCAGATGCTCTGTCCCTTTCAAGGTGAGGTTGGATCAGGCTCTGGGCAGCCTGATCTAGCTGTCAATGTCCCTGTTCGCTGTAGGGGAGCTGGACTATATCACTGCAAATGGTATCAAGCAGTCCAGTTGCAATGATCCACGTGGCTCACAGAGCCTCTCTGTGACAGTCCCAGTATTCAGCAGACCAGGTGCCTCATTTTGTCACACATTTGGGTCTCACAGCTGCAGCGCTATTGAATGTGGTGGGGGTGGGGGTTTGGTCATCACACAGGTTAGGAAACTAATAGCATCCCCTGACAACTGGGATGGAAATATCAGGGATGCTTCTTACTACAATGGTCCAGAAGACAATCCTTTCTGTTTTATTAACACAAAGCCAGATCTGCTATTCAAATAAAGAACTGTAGGAGCCTGGGGGTGGTCAGCCTCTATATGCTCTGAGAACAATGTCCTGGAATCCATTACTATTGACAGATTTTTAAGGGAGATACGGGAGAGAACCAGGCAAAACAGGAACAGAATACCTGTGGTCAGTGTGCTCGAGCAGTGCAGACTGTATTACGCTGAGTGAGGATGAAGCAAACAGCCACTGTGGTCTAGGAGTGTTCTTCAGGTCCTGGTCAATGCACCTCACTCCATCAACAGCCAAGTAGCTTACTGGGCTGGGAGCACAGACCCCATGGAATGAGGTGAGCCCCTGCTAACCCCATTCAATCCCCAAGTGAGCTTCCCACAGTCATTACAAACCTGCCTGCATATAAGCAATGCACGTACAAGGAGCTCATGATGTTTCATTACCTGCTCCACAGATTTCACAGTGCTTATACCACTGATTAGAGGAGCCCTGGTAATCCTTAAACCCCATCGAGCTGCAAAATGAGATCAGAAGAGATACAGAACATATATTAATACATAACAATACACAACAGAGCACCCTTAAGCAACTGTGCATGGGTGGAGTTAATATATAGCACTGTTAATCAGTTATTAAATAGGCAGGGATGAGGTTGGAGCAGACAAACCACGTTTGGAGCCCCGGGTTGGAGACACTGAGGAGAGAATCATAAAAGAGGGAACAGAGGCTCAACCAGAAGGTAATGAGTCTAAAAAGATTTGCAGACAGGATCTGGAGAATTCAGAACCTGTTTATAGAAAAGGGCATTAGCTCATTCAGAGCACACAGAGTGCTTTTCTAACTAAACCCTTCCAAAGGACACCTTCCAACTCTGATATCTACACTGATTGTGCCAGAAACGACACAACATGGGACCCAAAGGAGGGGGCAGGGGAGTTCATCCACCTCAGGGCTGGAAGTCCTGGCATGACTGGCTCAACGGAGCCTGTTAGATCATGCTGGAAACAGCAAGGTTTCTCTTCCGTGACAAGGGGAACGACCACTGCACACTGCGTGCCACCAACACCAGGCTCAGAGCTCTGCACCACATCCTCCAGGTGCACAGAGACAGCACCACAGCTGCTGAGATGGGCACAGATGTGACGGAGAGCTCCAGGCACTGCCGCCTTTCTGCTTAGGGCTTCACCTCCTTCACACTGCTTCCCCAGTGGGAACCACAGGGCTTGGACTTGGGGAACAAAGCTTAAGCTGCAAAAAAAAAAACCCAAAACATCTACTTCTAACTCCCTCCAAACACAAACCCCGACCAAAACCGTCAGCGCTTGACAGCACCAACAGAATACCCACTGGGTACCAGATCCAGACGGGAACAGTCCAAGGGACGAACATCTTTCAGCTCCCTCTGTTCTCCCACAGTCGGGTACCAACTAGAGGATAACAGATCCTTCTTTACTGGCAGTCACTCTCCGAGCACCTATTGGCTGCACAAGAGTCAAGAGCTAAGGTTTAAATGTGGCAATTAGACACGGGCTCAGTTGTTAGTGCAGAACAAAAAACTTTTATTGTGGGCGATGAACTTGAACAACGTGCACTTGGTTAAGTGCCTTATTAAATGTAACTTGCCACATTTGGCAGTGCTGGATCTTCCCTCCTGCCCTGAAGTAGATGGCTCTGGATCTGGACTTGTCCCTCTGGTGCCGTCTGTGTTGGTGTGAGTGTTGGACCGAGGCACCGGCTCAGTCAGCCTTATCTCAAGTCTGTGGTACCTCAGCGGCGTCTCCCAATAGTAGGCGATGAGGTCATACAAGCTGTCAAGTACTTGGGTGTCAGTCAGGAAGAACTTCTGACTGGTAGCGTCCTGTTGCCAGTGTATGCGGCAATGCCGCACCTTCCCACAGTGCCAGAAGGACAGAACGTAGTCCCCATTGTAAGTCTCACTTTCCCTGACCAGGAAGGAGCCGTCAGGGGCCTCCATCCCGGAACAGTACTCCATCAGCAGCCGCTCAGCGATGTGCCGCCCGCTGTGCCCTGCCCCCAGCTGCCGTGGAACCATTCCTGCACGAGATGCAGCTCCATGTTGGCGCTCACCTCCTTCTGTGCAGGTCGTCTCCTCTGTCTGCTCTCGGTCAGGGGAATGTAAAGCGGGTTCCATGTACAGTTGAGGGGTTCTTCTGTCATTTGGCAATCCACCGCCTGCTCCTTTGTGATACACGCACCCATGGTTCCTTGCCGCTCACCTCCACAAAGCCACCTCAGTTTGAGCAGGGCTTGCCAATGGTCTTTATAGCATCTGCTGACAGCCATGCCAAGTGTACAAGCTAGACGTTTCGTGATCATGTCAAGAGGGTCTGTCTGGCATGGATAGTTGCAATCTTAACTTGCTTATACCTCTGGAGGTCTTTTGCTAGTCCGAGCTAGAATATCTTTATTTTCTCCCCATAGTATACAAGTTAAAGGAATTGGGGTAAGGGATCTGGACTAAATAAATGAAGGGGCACGGTGGTGAGGATCTTAGGGGAGGGGATAGGAGTCCAGCGATGAGAATGGGGGAAGCGGAGGCAGGGGGCGGGCATAGGGTAAGCCCAGGGGTCAGACTGAGGGCCTCAGTGGGTCGTGGGCGACCCGTGGCGGGGATGGGCTGTGAGGGGGGGGAGGGAAGGCAGTGAAACACCGAGCGGGGTGGGGGAGGGGCGGGGGGGCACAGGGCACCTCCCGCCGCCGAGCGGAGTCCCTGAGCACCACAGAGGCCCCACGGGGCCGAGAGCGAGCGGCCCCAGCCCCGGTGCCGCCCCGAACACTCACTCTTAGAAGCCGCCGCGGCGCCGGAGCGGCGAGGGGTCCCGCTCCGCTTCCGCATGGCCGCGTCCTTTGGTCGCAGCGTGATGACGTCACTCAGCGAGGACGGCGCATCGCTGGAGCAATGGACGCGACGAGGTGCCGTCGGTATGGAGACACAGCCACGCATGCGCTGTCGCCGCGGGGACGGCTTCCGGCGCCGCCATGAGGGAGGGCGTGCTGTCGCCTGGCAGCGCAGCCAGCACGAACGGCCTGAAGTCCGAGTGGGGTACGAGGGGCAGCGGGGGGGGAGGGGCGGGGACAGAGAGCCTTCAGGGATCTCCTGGGGAGGTGGGGGGGCGACTGGGAGAGGGCAGAGCTCCGGGGATGGCTGCTGTGGGGTGGGAAATCCACAGGGAGATGCAGCGAAACGGTGGGATGTGGGCAGAACGTGGAGATATGGGAAAAGGAAGACGGGGATCTGGCCAACACCGTGAGAGCCAGGCTGATAGGGAGGGAGGGAGCAAGGAGGGAAGGAGTGGGAAGGGGTGGAGGGGGGGAGGGAAAGGAAGGAAGGAAGGAAATGGAAAAAGGAGGAAAAAAAAGGGAAGGGAGGGGAAGAAGGGGGAGGGGAAAGGGAGAAGGGGGAGTGGGAAGGAGAGGGGATTTGGGGGAGGGGATTAGGAGGGGATGCAGGGAGGGAGGGAGGGAGGGAATGGAGGGAGGGAGGGAATGAATGGAAAGGGAAAGGAAGGAGAGAGGGGCAGAAGGGAAGAAGAGAAGGGGAAGAGTCCAAAGCTTGGCCTGGGTGGTATTGCAACATAGAAAGGCTTCAGGTATGTTGTTATGTGCACAAGGAGGAGTTCGTGCAGCAGTAAATGATGTTGTTGTGTTCATGTAGATCAGAGGGGTAGAATTGAAGCAGCTATAGATAAGATATGGCACCAAACTGAAATACTGCTCAACATAAGACATTGTGAGCTGAAACGTGACTTCCTGGCTTCCCAAATTGCAGTGGCTAAAGAAGTTATTTGTGGGGATGGTGTGTGCAATCGCTGTACGTATGCGTCCTTCCTTGTAGCGTGATTGGATGTCGGAGATGTGTCTCTAAGCAAGAAAGGTCGAAGGTGGTGAGGATTAGGATGTGAACATCGTAATCCTTGAAGGAAAAGCAGGGATTGATGTGGGCTGCTCTGTTCAGCAGCAGGGCTTAGCACATCAGTTTAAGAACCAACATATGAATTTAGCAAAAAGAACCCACGAGTGATAGTTCTCAAACTTTCGTTTCAGCTTTAGTGGGAGAGCAGCCTCGTTCCTCCTCAGTAACTTTGTGTGGGCACATAAAGGAATACTTGTACCTTCTGCCTCAATGATTGTGCCTCACAAGCTTCTCACCACTTCTGCTTTTGTCTTCTCTGTATCTGCTAATACCTCTTTTGCTTTTCTTCTTGTCTGCTTGTTACCTCCATCCTTTTTCTTCTTCTCTGCGCTTCTTTCTTGTCTGTTCTCCTTCTGCTCTTATCCTTCTCATCGTCTCTTACCTTTATTCTCTCCACTCCTGCTCATCTCTTTTGCTGTCTTGCCTGTATCCTATCGTGCTTTTCATCTTCTGCTCTTCTTCCTTACCCGTATCCTTAATTTTATCCTCTCTTCTGCTCTTTTTCACTTCTTCTCAGTGTCCAACGTCTGCATCACAACTCTGTCCGAAATAGTTTTGGGGTGGAAAAAGGTACCAAGGTAGATAGATTTGTACAAGAGAACCTCTTACACTGTGCCTGAAAGGTGATCCAAAGGAGCCCTCAGGAACCAAGACCACAAAGGAGCTGTTTTTGAGTGGAGAATTTTCCAGAGTTGCTTCCAGTTGTTGCTTGGAGGAACTGAGGTTTTTATCCTTGTATCTCTGCAGAAAGGCAGGGCGGAAGCAACGTTTATGGTGAGGTGCTCAGGTGAAATTGCCCTCCTTGCACAAACAGCCTGTTTATGTCCATGTGATGCATGGTGAAGAGAAGCCTGGTGTTCTGTGAGTAAGCCTGCTAAAAGGAAGTAATGGTTCTGGCCCTTTTGGCAAGTCTCTGAGGTGAGATCTTTGGACAGGCTGGTTGATTTGCAGGGAAAATGCCATTTCAGTTGTTTGTTGCCACGCTTGGTTGGTGCTTGTATGAACAATATGTATCATCTAGACAAGCAGTGCTCTAGCACCAGGGAAGGGAAAAACCTCATGTACATCCAGTCTTCTCCATGAGCCTTATGTTGTCTTTTCACAGAGTCTCTAAATGCCTGTGGAAATTACGGGGGGGGCAGAAGGGGGGACAGTGGGGGGCGGGTGGGGGATGGGGAAGAGATGAGGGGCAATTTGTGTGCATCCTGTGCCCATGGAGCAGGTATCACCTACTAAGAGCTAGGTGCCCTTCATGGCATCGTGGACTTGTTTTCTTTCCTTGTTTGAGCATGATGGTTCTGCAGGTGCATTTTAAGTAACTGTGAACTCTGCTGCGACGACAGGTGTCCTAGAGAGAGCCCCGCTGCATCCTTTTTGTTCAGGCTCTTCTATTCTCTCCTGAGAATAAAAGGGACTTGAAAAACCCAGAAGTACAACTTGTACTTTCAGGCTGCTGTTCCAGCCTGTCAAGTGGGGATCATGCAGTGTGACCACCATTGGGGCAGGAGGGAAGTAGCTAAGAAATTCATCTGCCTACATGAAGTAGCATGTCTTGAAAATGGTCATGGCCATGATATAATTAGCAAGGTCATGGAATCCTAGAATCACCAAGGTTGGAAAAGACCTACAAGATCATCCAGTCCAACCGTCCACCTGTCACCAACAGTTCTCACTAGTCTGTGTCCCTCAACACGATGGCCTAAATGTTCCTTGAACATCTCCAGGGTGGGTGACTGCACCACCTCCCTATGCAGCCCATTGCAGTACCAGCCACTCTTTTGAAGAAGCAGTCTTTCCTAACGTCCAGCCTGAATCTCCCCTGGTGCAACTTCCCTTGAATCCTATCGCGAGTTACGTGAAAGGGAGTTAGCAGTGAAAGTGCCTGATCTGTGTGGGACAGCCCTGACTTGGCTAATGGTGCTGCAGGAGTGGAGCAGTGTTCACGTAGACGGCGGGGAGCTTGTTCTTGTGAAATGGTCCCTTGTGCTCCAAGAATCTCTCTGACTTTCTGTCATGGACTCTTCCTCCTGGTTTGCAGTGTGTACAGAGGCATTGCTAATGAAGAACAGACCTCTTCCTAGGCCATGGAAAGGAAGGTGCTTGCAAAGCAAAGGCAGGCAGGTGCATGCAAAGCTAATGCAGCTGTGGGTTTGGTTAGCAAAGGGAAGCATGTGCATGCTTCCAAAGCAAAGGCAGGTAGAGGCATGTAATGCAAAGGCAGTTGGGTGCTTGAGAAGCCGTATCAGGTAGAGCTGAAGATGCTTGAGCTGTGTGAGAGCTCTGAGAATGGGATGGAGAGCTCATGGCCAAGAAGAAGCCTGCGGTCCTGGCTGCCCGGGGAGAGGGTGAGATTGCTAAAGGGAGGGAGGATTCGTTGAGTTGTCTGAGGGGTCTAGAAAGGGAGCTGAAAGGTTTGGGGCTCCCTTGCTGTGCTCTGCCCAGGCTGTGACAGTGCTGGAGTTTGTTTTGGAGTCACTCTGAAAACAAAATGAGGCAAGGGGGTTTCAGTGCAGTCTGAAGCCCTGCAACTCTGCTGTCGGGGCTGCAGCCCAGGGTAGTGCCCTGTCCCCACAGCTGCTGACCACGTTCTTTCCTTCTCTGCAGTGACCACGGCCAGCCCCACGAAGACGCTTCACGTCATGTCAGACACCCAGCTGTCTGCTGCACAGACCATGTCTGTGAGGGGTGAGGCTACCTCAGTCCCTCTCAAACTGCCAGGCATCCAACCTTCCTGCTCCGCCAGCTCTCCTGCTAGCCCTGCCACCATTGCTACCTCCCCATGTTGTGTTGTGTCATGGTGATCTGTGGTGCTGGGGCAGGCCTGAGCTCCCCTCCCTGACAGCAGGCCCGTTTCTGAAATCCCTGCTCATTTCCTCATCCTGCTGGCTCATTCTATTTACAGGTTTGTGTCCTTTACTTTTCTTGGGTAATTTAGGACTGGTTTAAAGCAGCTGTATTTGCTATTGCCTTTGTCTGCAGTTACCCTTGTGGATCATGGTGATGGGATACCCTTTTGGGTTAGGTTTAAAGGTCAAGAGTTACCTTTTTATGGAAGGGGAAATGGTGGAATGGCCATTCCTAGAGGTGTTCAAGGAGTGTTTAGGTGTTGTACTGAGGGACACAATTTAGTGGGAAATGTTGGTGACAGGGGGACAGTTGGACTGGGTGATCTTAGATGTTGTTTCTCACTGGAGATCCCTGCCTACCTGAGTCCTTCTGAAGGTAAGCAGCTCCTTGCCTTGATTTCTGTGCCCACGGCTGTTGCCTTTGAGCAAATCCTCCCTTGCTGCAGCCTTGGACCTTGCTCTTCTGCTGTTGTGGCTGTGCTTTCCATCGCGCCTGGCCTCATTGGGCTCAACCCTGCTGACGGGTAGATGTGTTGGTTTGGTTGGGGTGGTTGCAGTAGCTAATGGCAAAACCATTTCCTGAATGCAACTAAAGAGATAAGTGAGAAAACAAGAGAGTCTCGAGAGGAAAGAGTGACTGATGGCAGTGCTGTCCTGGAAGCTACAGTGGAACCAATAGAGAGGCCCATAGTGGCTGTTGGTGTCAGTAGAGCGATACGAGTCTGTGTGTAAATGGTGGTTCATAGAGCTGTGTCAATTCCTTGGAGAGGCCTAGCATTGTGGAGGTGCTTGTACTGACAGTTGTTTGACTCAGGAATGAAGTGTGTTTCCCAGTCCGTGATAACCTGATAGCGCTATGTTTGCTCGTGCAGCTGTGCTCTGTGCATTGTAGAGCTGTCAGACAGATGTGGGTTCATTTGCCACTCTCTCAGCAGGAATGAGACTAGTAATACTTTCTGTAAGTGCATTTCAGTTGAAAAAATGATTTTGTTTTGGCTGTAGAAATGCTGTATTTGAGGGATTTTGGTGGACGTGGGCTAACAGGACAAGGATTCTATTGGCAACTGCTTCCTGTGACATGTAAAGGCTATACTTTGTTTTAGGGATGGAGCATGGGATTTGATTGACTCTTACTGAGAAAGGGGAAGTGGAAAGCCTCTGTGGGTAAGAACGTTTTGTGAGCTGTAGTTTGGGTACCTTCATCTAAGTAGGACTGCATGAAAGGGTGCGTGTGATGGAGGAGAGGGGAAAGTGCCTTGTGTGGACTGTAAGAAAGGCATAATGTTACAGAGTGGAAAGACAAATTTAAGAAACTCTGCTTGAAAACTTGAAGGTAGTGGCTGGCTGTGCTAAAATCTTCTTCCAAAGAGTTGCTCTTCAAGTATTTCCTGCTTTCTCTCTGCGAGAAACTGATGCCAGTGGCCTTCCACTGCAGCGTGGCCATGCGGAAGGGCTGGGGAACAAGACAGAGCTAGAGAAGGCACCAAAGAGAGCTACAGGTACACAGCAGGCACCTGGACTTGATGCACTGTCTTTCTGCCCAGGCTTTCTGTTTGTTCATTCCTAGGACAGTTGTCTGCAGTTTGCATACCAGCTTTCTCCCAAGCCCTGGCTGCACAAAAATGCAAGCAATCAGAGGAAGAGAAGGAAAAAGCAGAAGAGTGGGCTTCTGAGAAAAGAGCTGAGGGGGAGCATGAGGAGCTTGAGGCAGTGTTTCAGAAAAGTAGTGCTTTCACTTAGGATTGTCTGAGATTTCCTTGCCCTGGGTTATGACTGTGTGGAGCTATTGGTTTCTTGGTTCCTGTGTATCCGTTGGTACACAGATTAGTGTGTGGAAAAGACAGCTGAGAGTGCAGGACATGGCAATGTATTTCTCCTGGCCAAATGTGCTGAAGTACTGGAAGGATTGTGAGAAAGACCAGAGAGAATTCAAGCTGGACATGAGGAAGTATTACTTTTTGGAAAGGGTGGTCAGGCACTGGAATGGATGCCCAGGGAGGTGGTGGAGTCACCGACCCTGGGGGTGTTGAAAGAAAGACTGGATGTTGTGTTGAGGGACATGGTTTAGTGGGAGCTGTTGGTAAGAGGTGAACGGTTGGACTGGATGAGCTTTGAGGTCTTTTCCAACCTTGGTGATTCTATGATTCTATGATTCTGTGAAAGAGAAGAGAACCTGGATTTCTCTTGCACAACAAGTCTGTATCAGTTCTGTCTCCTTTCACTGAGCTGAACGCACGGTGTGTGTGAAGCCTTCTGATGGGAAACCCATGGTCCCCACAAAGTGGGCGCAGAAGCAAAATGAAGCTGAGATGCATCTGTGTGCTGAGTCCTACTGCTACTGCGGAAAAAGCAGCTTTGGTAAGAATAGTGGTGAAGGTAGGAGAGGGTAGGGAAGGTTTAGACTGCTCTTAGAGGCAAGGTGGAAGTTTCAAATGTTCTGCAGGTTCAGCACGCTCCTACTGCTTTGGTGTGCCGCACCTGCCTGTCCTGTCAGCACTACGTCAGGCTTTTTTTCCTTTGTAAGGTAGGAAAACCAATTTCTGGCTAGGAGAAGAAGAAATGCAACAATCTTCCCTGCATTGCTCCTTGGGTAATGGGTGCTGATGAGCAGTCCTTGTATTAGAATAATGTATTGTCATTTGATCTTTCTGTCTTTGCACTCTTTTACCAACTGGGGTGTTGATGCAGCTGCACGTATCTCCTGTTTTGTCCTTCTGCTTTGTGTAAAAGAAATGTACAGTATGCAATCTCTGTGTGAAGTTTTCTTAAAGTATTTTACTTTATTTGCCACTAGGAAGCAATGGCTTGGAAGTGACAGCGGTGTCACCCAGCAGCCCACACAGTGACCTGATGTCTCATTGCTTGGGTCTGTTAAAAACCACCCTGATGAGAAAAGAACGTTTGCATGGATTCTGTGCTGACTGTGTCTGAGGAGCGGTGTGGACATGGCATGGCAGGGAGAAGGCAGTTCCCTTCTGATGGGAAAATGCCCGAGGAATGTTGACATCCCATGTGTTGGTACCCCATGCCCGCTCCATGCCCGTGCCCCACGCACTTCTGAACGGGCAGCTCAGCTTTTGTCATTCAGCCACCTGTGGCAGAGCAGACCAGGCTTTCTGCAGGCGTAGGCAATCATCCCATCACTTTCTGCCTTATAAGGAGTAGAAAACCTTTTCATTTTGGAGTCCTACTTACTGGAGCTTAACCATCTCCAGTGAAGCAGATGTCATTTTTCTTGTATCCTTCAATTCTGAGTCCATATTCTCTCAAAAGCAAAAGAGTTTGGAGGTAACCACGAACAGTTAAGTGGGCGATTTCAGTATTTATTTCTGATCGTGACAATTACTTCAGTTTAGAGGTCACAATCGATGTACTGTGCCTGTTTTAATTCTGACCAAGGTTGTAGTTGTAGCTGACTTCCCAAGGCTGCAATACGTGGTGGTGACACAGCCGTGGGCTTCTGCATTGGCATTAATCCCACGTTTCCTTTCTGTGCCTTGCAGGTCAGCTTGTGCTGGAAGTGGACGGCATCAGAATGTGAGTGAAGGTCAGTGCAGGAGCAGCTGTTGATGGGGGGGAGGAAGTCCAGGCTAACGGACTCTGCAGCATCTCCCAGTACAGTACCAGAGGAGGCAAGAATGATGTCAGGGGGCTCCCCAGCAGGAAAGTGGCTCATCCAAATGCTTGCTGACAGTTTGAAAGCCCAAACCCTTCCAGCCTCCACCCTGTAGGCAGCTCCGAGGCAGCATCTCCTTTGTCCGACTGTGCAGCACCTGAGCAAGAGGGTGACCTGAGCTGGCTGCACAAGAGTCATCTTAACTTCTTTGTTATTTTACTTCAGATAACCCCATTGGGTGACCCTGCTGTTGGTTTCTTAAAATTTGGATGTAGGAGATGACCTTTACTTATGATAGGGGCCCAGAAGTGCTGTGGGCACTCTCAGAGGTCACAACGGTTGCTAAGGTGGGAGCGTTTGTCCCACAGCTGGTGAGCAGAGCTGGTGCTGCACGCAGAGACTGGGCTCTGGGCCTTTCTTGAGAGACATCACCCCGTGAGAGCACCGGAAGCACTGCTGTGGCGTGTGCGTGAGCTGGGCACAGCTCAGGTTGAGCAGGCCGAGCCGGTGAACTGGGTTTGGTGCTGGGTGGCTGCTGGGAGGTGTCTCAGCAGAAAAGCTGGGCTGGGTGGGCCTGCTGTGTCAGCCCTTGTCCCAGCTGGTGGTGAGAGTGGGGGGAGGCTGATGGGTGCTGCCCACTGTCCCTGCTGCTCTTACCGTGTGGTACAGCAGTGCTGTGGCGTGTGAGCTGGGAGGGACAAGGACAGCCATTGAGCCTGGCTAAGGCAGAGCTGAGGTTTGTGGAACACGTGGGTCATGCCAGTGTAGCTACTGCGGCTGCAGTAGGAGTGGAAGACAAAGGGAGTTTTCTCCATGACAGCAACACCAGCCATTTGCTTCAAGGTGTATAACTATTGAGGAGATGGCACTTGCTGTCAGAAATCATGGCAGCTGTACAGAATCTAGATGTATTCTGGGGATGGTTCTTGTAACCAGCTGATTTCGAGACACTGTCATACTTGAGAGTCTAAAGTGCATGATAGAAGAAAGCTGGGAAAATGCTTCTCCTCGCTGTTTTTCACTTGCAGATTCTTTCTTTACAGATCCTTTCCAAAAGGAGATTTTCGGGATTGAGGCAGTTGAAGAAAGAGTGAAGCCAGAGGGCAGTCCCGGTGGAGAGGACCTCAGGAACTGAGCTTCCCTACCACTGTCTCAGCAAGGAGACAGACGCAGTTCCCATTCCTGCTCTGCACGTGGAAAGGTATGGCTGGGTTTCTTTGTTTGGGTTTTCTTCCTTTCTCTCACTTTGAAGGGGAAAAGTTGGAGCAGGGGAAGCCTTACTGGCCCTTTGTTACTTGCGTAACTGGTTGGACTCTGCATGTGCTGCAACAGGACAGCAGAGCCAGGCTCCTTAACCTGCTGGGGCAGGGTGGGAGCCGAGAGTGCCTCTTTTCTTTGCTTAGCTTTTTAGTCGTTATTGTCATATATTTATTCTTTCCTTTGAGAAATTTGGGATGACAGTTTCTTTTTTTTTTTTTACTGTCTTTGAATCAGTTGTTTTGCCATGCTATTGCAATCTATGTCTTGGCTTTTTCAATGCTATTCCTTTGCTTTGCCACCTAGTTTTTTTTGGGCTTTTTCCCATTTCCATTTTCATTTTCTTTACTGCCCCGTTTCACTATGCCTTATTGTTACTTTTTTTCCTTTTTATTTATTCTTTTCCATTCCCCCTTTTTTCAAATCAGTTTTCATGGCATTACATTGAGTTTCTCTTCTTTAATACCTTATATTTTTTTCTCCTCCTCCCACATACCTTGCCTTTCCTTACCTGACGTTAGCCCTCTGGTTCTTCATTCCTACATCCTGGCTGTCCCTGCCTCTTTCCTCGGCGTAAAGACTGGAGTAGTCTGTCCACATCCCCATTGGAAGAAGAACTTCAGAAGATCCTAGGCCCAGTGAGAAACACAGTGAGCAACACGATCTTCACTGATGGTCAGAGGGCTTCATTAATTAAGTAGTGATGGAGGGGAAGTGGGACTGAAGGAGGAGGGCTGAAGCAGATCCAAGTGAGGGGCAATTGGCTGTGATAAGGGAGGGGGTAAAAGGAGAGTGACCTGGAGACATCGTGCCCATGGAGGTGGAAGAGAGGGTGAAGGGTTTGGCAGGAACTGGAAGGAGGAATTGGGAGAGAGCAGAGGGAGGGTATTGGGGCTGCTTGGCAGCATGGGGTGCTCCGTCCTTTAGGATTTTGGAGGAGGCAGCACAGAGGAGATGGAGAGATCCACGGGTGCAGGACGTGGGGTGCGGGGCACAGAGCTGGGGACCCCTCCCAGCACCTAGGGGTGGCCTCTGCCAGGCAGGGACAGATGTGAGCGGTTCCTGCTGAGCGTGGGGACAAGGACGCAGACACACAGAGCGTGGCTTTGCTGAGGGCTTTGTTGATCACTGGAGGATGTCAGCGATCATCAGGGTCTTCCTTCTTCTTCAGAGGACTCCGTTGGTCAGCAGAGGATGTCGGAAGCTGTCACTAACCGTGGAGAAGCCTTGTCCCTGCAGGGTTTGTGCCCCAGGACTTTGGGCAGGAGGAGGGCTGGCAGCAACCCAGGGCAGGATGTGGGTCCCCTGGGGACAGCAGCCACAGCCCCTGTCCCACCTCCTCAGTGACGCTGGGAGTCATTGTCAGACGCCCTCAGTGTCCCTGTTCCAGTGCCACGCTTATTGTAATGGACTTCATCCTTATGTCCATTCTAAAGATTTGTCCCTTGCTTTTTGCAGCCCCCCTTGAGATAGTGAAGGCCGCCCTTAGGAGGTCTTCTCTTCTGCTGGCTGCCAAATTCGATGAGTATCATGAAGTGCTTCGTAAGGACAAAGCAGTGGAACATCTTTATCCTCAAGAGAATAGTTTTTAAAAGTCAGATGGCCTCTGCTATAGAAGCAGATGTCAAATGTGGCTTTTCTCCATTGAAAACTGATGCCTGGCAACTTGGAGACTAACATATATGTGTATAGAGATTTTTTTTCCCTTTTAATTTTAATAGTAAACTGAGTCTATACTTTTAATTCATGATGAAATGCTAAAAATGTGTACTCTTGATTTCTGCCAGTGCTTGGCTGACGGGGTTTTTGGCCGTTCTGTGGCATGGAATGCAACCAGCATGGAAGCGTCGTTGTGGATTCTGAGTAAGATTTCTCACCCTCTGCTCGTGATGGGTAAGAGTTCATCGCTTTTCATGCTTGTTTCTCTTTTCTAATTGTTCTTACGATGCCTTATAGGATGAGACATATTTTGTTAAAATGACATCTAAGGTTTAAATTCTCATCCACAGTTCAGTGCAGCTGGGGATGTTAAGTATAAAACTGAGCAGACAGGAGAAAAAGCGCATATGAATAGATAGAGGGCATTAACCAAATCTGTAAGTAACCTTCTGTGCCAGAATGCAGTTCTGGCATTTCTTAGCAGTGTGAAGTTTGGTCGGGAAGTCACGTGCTGTAGTTTCAGGGAGCAGCACCTCCTTGTGATGTATTGTGTGGGGAACCTGCGAGGTTCTGTTGGGAAAGTATTGCCATGCTTGGGATTCCCGGAAATAAGTATGTTTTTGTCCATGCTGGCATCTGTACAGCGCCTGAAAATAGTAAGCAGAACTGAAGCGCTTCCATATCAAATAATTGAATTGGTTTGGCTGACTGAAGCAGTCAGCTCTGCTGAAGCCAGTGGCATCAGATGGGACATGTATTCAGGTGAGCTTCGCAAAAGTTATTGGCTACACATTTTGCTGTACAGTGGGGAGCAGAAAAGCACTTGAAGATTCAGCTTTCACACTGCGCTGTGCAGCTCTTCAGCCTGTCACCTGAACTGCGGGCTGTATGCAGTGCTGCAATTGCTGCTAGGATTTAAGCACATCTCCTGATCTTGATCTCCTCTTTGTCACTTTCTCTCTTTTTTAGCAAGTCTGGAGGAAGCTGAGAGTACCAACCTTTTGTGTTTTCCGCTATGAATGTCACTCATCTTCAAGATTTTCCTTTCAGCTTGGTTAAATAGCGTTCCACCAGGCTCATTTGCTTGCTGTATGTTCCAGATTTGCATCCTGAATGTGGAAATGATTTATGAATTTCTCACATACTTTATCTTACACTAGATTAGTTGTAGATTTTTTTTACATAAGTGAAGACTAAGTCCATATAAATGGTGGTTGATGCTCTGCTCTGCTATTTATTCCGAGTCCTCCTCATGCAATGGAACGTGTTTAAGTGCATGGGGCCAGATGATATCCATCCCAGGGTTCTGAAAGAGATGTGGTTGCCGAGCCGCTCTCCATCACATTTGAAAAATCATGGCTGTCTGGTGAAGTCCCCGGTGACTGAAAAAGGGAAATGTTTTTATAGAATCCCATTTTTAAGGAAGGGAGAAAGGAAGACCCAGGGAAGTGCAGGCTGGTGAGCCTCACCTCTGTGCCTGGGAAGATCATGGAGCAGATCCTCCTAGAAGCTATGTTAAGGCACATACAAGACAAAGAGGTGATTGGAGACAGCCAGCATGGCTTCACCAGGGGCAGATCGTGCCTGACCAATCTGGTGGCCGTTTAGGTGGAGTGAGGGTATGTTCACCCCTGTACTTCCTGGCCTGTGGCAGGATGCAACAGGACCACTCCAGAACCACACGAGATGGTTTTGTAGCTGGGGTCTTAGTTGCCTTGGGTAGGTTGAGAAAGGGGAGGAGTGCAGTTGGCGCACATGTATGAAGTGAGAATGAATAACGGGTGAAGCGACACCTTAAAAATCGGCCTTTTTGGTGTGGACCCCACCCTGCTGTGTGACACGGGCTCTGAGATCCGTGCCTCTGCTTGTGACATCACTGGAAGTTCCGAGTGCTGTAGGCGTGGGGAGAGGAGTTAGCAGTGCAGTGGCCATCTGCACGCGTCCCTCCTCCTGTTGCCCTTTGGCTCTTGTGCAGCCGATAGGTGCTCGGAGAGTGACCGCCAGTAAAGAAGGATCTGTTATCCTCTAGTCGGTACCCGACTGTGGGAGAACAGAGGGAGCTGAAAGATGTTCGTCCCTTGGACTGTTCCCGTCTGGATCTGGTACCCAGTGGGTATTCTGTTGGTGCTGTCAAGCGCTGACGGTTTTGGTCGGGGTTTGTGTTTGGAGGGAGTTAGAAGTAGATGTTTTGGGTTTTTTTTTTTTGCAGCTTAAGCTTTGTTCCCCAAGTCCAAGCCCTGTGGTTCCCACTGGGGAAGCAGTGTGAGGGAGGTGAAGCCCTAAGCAGAAAGGCGGCGGTGCCTGGAGCTCTCCGTCACATCTGTGCCCATCTCAGCAGCTGTGGTGCTGTCTCTGTGCACCTGGAGGACGTGGTGCAGAGCTCCAAGCCTGGTGTTGGTGGCACGCAGTGTGCAGTGGTCGTTCCCCTTGTCACGGAAGAGAAACCTTGCTGTTTCCAGCATGATCTAACAGGCTCCGTTGAGCCAGTCATGCCAGGACTTCCAGCCCTGAGGTGGATGAACTCCCCTGCCCCCTCCTTTGGGTCCCATGTTGTGTCGTTTCTGGCACAATCAATGTAGATATCAGAGTTGGAAGGTGTCCTTTGGAAGGGTTTAGTTAGAAAAGCACTCTGTGCCTGGGTGTTTGGCATCCTGAGAAAATGACTTGGTAGGTGGAGAACAGCATTGCACTCTGCGCTGCTCTCCTCCCATGCGCAGGAATCACAGCTCTCAGCAGCATGGCTCTGCTGGATAGCACGTTACTGACAGTAAGGCGAGTCTCCTTCTTTGTGGCTCATCTGTCTCTCGGTGTTGCAGGACCCGTCTGGTGCAGGCAATCCGGTGCCGCCCCCAGCGCCCGGTGTGCAGTGGAACAGCGTCCTGCATCCTTCCGTCAACCAGTCAGGCTTTGTGCAAGACCCAGGTATGTGAGTTGGGTTTGGAGCTCATGGTACAAATCTGTTTGTGAAGCTGGGTGCGTAACTGGGAAGTGCCCGGCCTGATGACGTGCATTCTGTGCTGAGATAGCACCTGGAGGCTGTGCCAGCGCTGTTTGCTGCAAGCGTTCCGGCGCCTGGCACCACGTTTGACTGTTGCCAGTCCTTTGGCCTCTGAGTGTTCGATGCAGGCCAGTAGTTGGGCTTGTAAGATGTTTCCTCTGGCTTTGGCAAGACTTTCCTATGACTGCTGGTTTTCCAAGCTCCGTGACCTTAAGCTTCCCAACGAGGGGTGGCTGTGACGCTGTTGGGTCTCATTTCCCTGTGTGACGGTAAGGGAAAATGAGCGCAGAGTTTCAGCCTTGGTGGCTGAAGGCATGTTCCTTGGGTGAAAGAGGAAATGGAATCTGTTATCTTAGCGGGTAATGCTGGCACCCTACTAGCAACAACTGCAAAATGTGGCTGGGATGGTGCTGGAAGGGTTCTGTCAGTGGGCCCTGTGGGCCGTTGTTACTAAAGACATGTGTGTCCAGTGGCACCTCTGGGTCCTTCACTCACTGCCTGCTCCTCTCCCTGGGTGACCAGGTTACTTGCAGAGGAATGCTCAGATGCCGCAGCACAGCTCTTCCCAGTCCGGCTCAGCCTTATTTCTCCATCTGCCTTCTGGAGGACAGATGCATGCTGCAGTGGGGCCATATCAGCAGAACTGCACGGGAAGCCACAGACCCCAGGCCGGGCAGCACAGCCCTCAAGGTGAGGCATGGGCAGCTTCTCAAGGGGGAACCGCATGCAGCGAATGGGAAAGGCCTCTGTCGGAGGCAACGTCTTGTCTTTGGAGAAAGCATTTGGATTTGATTCTTCTTCACTTCTTGCACAGGCAATGCAAAACAGTCCACTCCTCGTGAGCTGGAACAACCTGTGCTCTGTGTATTATGCTGGGAGTCATGAACGACGTTGCTCTCAGGGCTGGCTGTACTTTCAACTGTTGCATCTCTCCTTCTCACTTAGGAAGATACAGGCAGCACCTCCAGTGTGTCAAAGAGCCATTTCGCTACGCAGGGAAAGGAAATCACACGTTCTATGTTTTGGAAAGGGTTTAGAGGCTTTTTTACATCCTGTGCTGTACTGTATAGCTCAGTGTGGTTGGCTGAAGTTTGGGAGAGTGCCAGACAGCTTTAGACTTGGTGTTGTTCCTTAGCTGTGTCAAAGCGCACATTACGTGGCTCCTATCCAGGCGCTTTGACTTTTAGCACAAGTCCTAAGTCTCTCTCTCTTCTCCGTGAGTGACCTTTAAGTGTCTGCTGACAGGAGGTCTGCATGGCGGTTCATGAACGAACCAGTTGAACGATGCCGTCTTCCCCTCTTGCCACCCCTCTAGGAGCTTATCCCGTGTGGCCCAACTGCAGCGCTCTGCCCGGTGCCAACTTCTGCAGCGCAGGACTGGGAGGAAGCATGAACCCGGCGGCAGCAGGGAGCCAGTTGCGTGGCAGCGTTCCTCCTCAGCTGGGGGCAGGGATGCGCCCCCCAGCAGGTGGCATGGCTCACAGAGCACAAGGAGCAGCCGCCGTGTGTGCTGCTGCCAGCGCCATCCAGAACTGGTGAGGCTCGAACATTCCCTTGGTCTCAACGTATCAATCCATTCCCTCTGTCGTAGCTGGCTTTGAAAGCCATGGCTGCAGTAGCCCAAAGCTGGGGTGACAGTCAACGTACACTTCCTTAAAGATTTGCCTTCTGGAAGGCTTTTTCCTCTCCCTTCACTGGTAACAGAAGAGGCCCAAACACCAATGGAAGCATCTTTATTTGGAGTGAACGCCTGTTTTTTCCTTGCCTTCTCCAGGCCACCCGGTTATCCCAGTATGAACCAAGGGGGAATGCTGGGCACTGGACCTCCTTACGGACAGGGAACTAACAGCATGGCTGGTGTGATCAACCGCCAGGGCCCACCTTATCCCATGGGTGGGAACATGGCTAACGGCTCTGCAGGTAAGGCTGGGCTGAGTGCTGGGCTTTGAAGACTTCACGGCATGGATTGAAAAGCAACGTCACAAATTCCTGTGACTTCCTAGGGGTGGCAGCAAGTCCTGAAGTGATGGATCTGGCAGATATCAAATTAACTCCTGCAACTAAAAGAAGAAAGAGAGGAGAAGAGACCCAAAAAGCAGAACTCCAGTCAAAGGTAAAACTTCTGTTTGTTTGTTCGTTTGTAAATGACACAGTGTATGTATCTAGTAGTGAGTGCAGCACCTGAGAGAAACCCAATGTGACTTGCCCTCTACTGCGAGCAGAGCTGCCATTAGCGTGGCTGTTTGCGCAGGATGTGATCTTGCTGCTCCGTGTGAGCACAGTGTTACATCAGCAGCGCGGCCAGTGAGTGGGATATCGTCTGTTGGGATGTTTTCTCTTCTGGAGAGTGGCATATGCTGGCATCTCCTGCCAGGTGTGAGCAGCCAGGATGCAGCACTGTCCTCCCCATCCCTCTGCAGAGCTCGGTTTGTCCCCAAGTCAACGCTGGGCCAGCCTTGCCATTATTAGTTGGAGGGAATGGACCGGACCAGATGCTCCTGGTGGGTCAGTCGGTCTCTCCAAGTCTCCAAATGCAGTCCATAGCTAATGAGACTGTTGCTCGAATCAGACGTGGTCTCAGAAAAGTAGAGACTGCCAAAATCTACGTCGTGCTGCAGCCCTGGGGAATGCCATGTGCAGCTGGCTGAGGCGTTTCCTGAAGTACGGAGCAAATGAGGCCACAGGAGGTCTCTCAAAGAGGTGGCTCTGCAATGTCTCCATGAGGTTTTCTTGGTGAAAGCTTTTCCTTTTTAGAAATGCATGTTCTGCGAGTAGCAGCTGGTTCCCTGGTACCTTTGTTGAGTTGTAGTTGTCTTTTAAACTGACATGGACCTGATCTGAGACAAGTGTGGGTCTAGCAGAAAGCTGATCTGAATATGACAGCAGAACCTTGAAGTCTGACTGCTCTTTGAAGCCATCTGGGACGTGATCCAGGTGTTTTTGTGCTCCTCAGTCCTGATGTGTTTCCTTCCATCAGTCCAGTTCCTCTGCTATGGCCAGCAAGATCACTGAACCCTGTGAACTGGGTGGTGAGCCCGAGAGGAAGTGTCCTCTGGCGCTGAGCGTTTCTCCCCATTGAGTCTGTGTTGCCCGTTTCTGGCTCGATGACCTCATGTTGCCGATGGCTTTACTTTCCATCTAGAGTCCCAGGCGACCAATGGACAGCAGCTGCACCCCACCTGCCAAGCGGCTCAAAGCGGGGATGCACAGCGTCCCATGCAGCGCCGGGCAGGGGCAGCCGCAGCAGCAGCCCAGAGCTCTGGAGAATCACACCGCTCCCAGCAAATCTGCATCCCCGCAGCCAGGGAGGGGAAAGAAGCAGGCAGGACCGCCCATCCCTGCTGCGCGTGTGGCACCAGCAGCGGAACGGCCTGCCAGGAAGCGACGGGCCGTCTCCTTCCCTCCGGGATCGGTGGAAGCTGCCAAGCCGGTGTTACAGAAAAGGAGGCGGCTGACAGCAGCAGATGTTGGTAAGAGGAAACTCCTGCTTTTCTGCCTGTGCCCATCGAGAGGCTGGGTGTTGCCATCCCCCTTTGGTACAGTGCTGCCAATTGGAAGGGCTCTGCCACCTCTGCAAGAGGTCTCCTTTGCCAAGTTAGTTGGGACGTTCTGTCGTTCTGTGATAACGCAAGGGTGAAGGGACCCAGAAGGACTGGGTATAACGTTTGTGTTGGGCACTGTCTGTGTGGAGACTGCTTTTGCATGGAGTCTGTGCAATGCCTTAAGCAGGCTGTGCTCTTTGTCAGGCAAAAAAGCAGTATCCAGTCCCTCCTTTTTGGTTTTGAAGTCCAGGGTCTGGAAGTATGACGTGTTTGTGTTGCAGGAGCTCCTGCAGCCTGGAGGGTGATGATGTCTCTGAAGTCTGGGCTGCTCGCTGAAAGCACGTGGGCCTTAGACACCATAACTGTCCTGCTCCACGATGACAGCAGCGTCGCGTCCTTTGACCTCAGGCAGGTGGGTGCAGATGCTCAGCACCAAGTGCTCGCTGACCCGTGGATTTCCATGTGGTTGGTGTGCAAGCGCGTGATCTCTCCTCTCTGGTGGGACGTGTCGCCTCTAACGCAGAAAGGGAACCATTTTGGGGAGACCAAGAGGGGCTTTGCAGCAGAGCGCTCTGAAGGGCTGAAGGCTGCTCACCTCTCCTGGTGCAACAGCTCTGTCTTTTCGCACGGGTCAGCGTGCAGCGTGGCTTGGGTGCCTCTAGAAGGGGCAGCCTGTCTCCATGATTTGCCTCGTGCCTGCAAGGCTGCTGTAAAAACTGTTCCACTATACTTTAGAGGCTGCTCTGCTTAGCATTGCCTCTCTCCTGAGCGTTACTCAGAGAGGAGACAAAAACCGAGAGCATGCATGTTTACACAGGTACGAGCAGGCTGGATCCTGACATTCAGGGACCCTTGTTTCTGTTCCGAGTGGACAGAAAGCTCTCTTTTGCAAAGAGCTTATTGCCAGAATGAAAAGATTCCATTAATAAGCAGCTCCTCAAGATCTCTGCCCTTTATGCAGTGGTTGTCCAATTGCTCATAGCGACCTCAGTTATTTTGTGGTCACTGATCCATCTTTCCTTCCTTCCCCTCCCGTTTTTCTCCTCCCCCATAGCTGCCAGGCCTGCTGGAAGTCCTGGTGGAGTATTTCCGGCGCTGCCTGATCGAGGTCTTTGGAATCCTGGAGGAGTACGAGGTGGGTATTTGCCCAGGACAAAGATCACTCTGTGGGTTGGAGAGCGCCCACCTGCTCTGGCAGCTTGGCGGCGGAGATACCACTGAGCACATCCAGACCCACTTTGAGAGCAAGAGAGAGCACTCCACGGCTGAGAGCAATGGAAATGCTCGGGAAGGGCAGGCTCCTCCATCTGACAGCTCCTCAGCAATTCTGGAGGATGAGCCTCGCAGCAGAGACGAGGCACCGCTCTGCCTCACCCACGACTGGCAGGACTCTGTGGCGAAGCGCTGCATCTGTGTCTCCAACATCATCAGGAGCTTGTCGTTTGTGCCGGGCAATGACGCCGAGATGTGCAAACACGCTGGGCTGCTGCTCATCCTGGGGAAACTGCTGCTCTTACACCATGAGCACCCAGAGCGCAAGCAGGCAGCCCTGAGCTCGGAGAGAGAGGAGCTCGAGCAGGACCAGGGGCTGAGCTGCGGCCAGGAGGAGTGGTGGCGGGACTGCCTGCAGGAACTGCGTGAGAACACACTGGTGACGCTGGCCAACATTTCTGGCCAGCTGGACCTGTCCCCTCTCCCAGAAAGCCTCTGCTTGCCTGTCGTGGACGGACTCCTCCACTGGGCAGTGTGTCCATCAGCAGAGGCCCAGGACCCTTTTCCAGCGCTGGGGTCGAATGCCGTCCTCTCCCCTCGGAGCCTGGCTTTGGAAACGCTCAGCAAACTGAGCACCCGGGACACCAACGTGGATTTGATCCTCGCGGCTCCCCCCACCAGCCGCTTGGAGATGCTGTACAGCACCCTGCTGCGTTTCCTCTGTGACAGAGAGAGCCCAGTGTGCCGAGAGATGGCGGTGATCCTACTGGCCGCCTTGGCACAGGGGGACAGCCTGGCAGCGAGGGCGATTGCCTCGCAGGAGAGGAGCGTCAGCGACTTGCTGGGCTTCTTGGAGGATGGCCTGGCCGCCGCACGGTGCCAGCAGAGCCAGGCCGGCCCGGTGCCCGAGCAGAACGCGCCCTGCGAGCCGCCGAGCGTGGACATGATGCGCCGAGCGGCTCGGGCGCTGCTCGCCCTGGCTGAGGTGGGCGAGAGCCGCTCGCAGTTCACGCTGCACGAGTCGCGGCTGTTGGACATCTCCGTGTCACCTGCGCTGGATTCCTTGGTCTCCCAGGTTATCTGCGACGTGCTGTTCTTCATTGCCCGGCCCTGACAGTTGCGGGGTGCAGCTCACCCTGTGAGCACGCGTGAGCGGAGAACTGAGAAGCCGACAGTTGCCCTTTATTTATGCACAGCCACCTCAGGAATCTGCTGCCTGCCCTGCGCTGTCCTGCTTCTCTCTTGGAGGATGATGTCCCCATTTCCTTTCCCCTTCTCCTTCAAATTTCTTCAAATTTGTCCCAAATCCCTCATTAAAAGACACAAAATTCTTTCTACACCGAGGACTTTCAAATTTTATTTTAGCCAAAGTTACTGTCTTCTACTGTGCGTGTGGGGAGAACAACTTGTCCCCCTTTCCCCACCCCTTTCTAGCATGACGAGTCACCGCGCTGATGACCTGCAGAGCAAGATGCAGGTATTTGATCTCTTGTCAGGCATCCCTCCCTGGGGGATGCTGTACAGGGTTCTGCCTTTTAAGTCATTGCTGCCTCAGCACCACTCAGCTTGCAGTGTCGTTTTCCTGCTTTTGTTTCCTTTCTAATTGAGGTGTGAGAAAGCCCTAGGACTTCCAGCCGAAGTTACAGATGCAGACACACAACTGTGATTTTTCAGCAATGACTTCTGCACTGGGAACCCAGAGCAACTGGGGAGGGAACAAAGGGGGATACTGAGGGCAGCCCAGGGGCCCCCAGAGCCAGTTGGACAGGGACCGAGGGGACATGGGGGCACAGAACCACCAGGGAGGGTACAATGGGGGGACGCTGGGTGCACCAAAACCACCAAGGGCCAGCAGAACACAGGAGTAATGCGGGGCCCCAAAAGAGTGGGACTACGGGGGCATCCCATTGAGTTTAGGGGCTCCTAGAGGTCCTGACTTTGGGGAGAGGTGATGGTCTTGGTGGTGGGAGGGTTAGGACGTCTCTCATTGGGGCTGGGGACTCTGGGGACTTCAGGATCTCCTATATGATTTGTTGGAGGGGGTCTTACTGGTCTTGGGAGGACTGGGGAGTCCCATTGTGGCTGGGGGTCCCGTTGGGTTGTGGGGCTCTCTGGGCTCCTGTTTTAATGGGGAGAGTCCTAATAAGGGCTGGGAGGGTGTGTGCAGTCCCAGGGGTCCTGTCTTTCTTCCAGGGGCTTTATTATATTTGGGAAGAAATGGGGAGTCCCGTTGAGGCTGGAGTTCCCACTGGCACTGAGGGATTTTGGAGGGGTTGAGAGGTCCTGGGGCAGCGTGAGGGGACTCCATTGGGGTTGGGGTCCCTGGGTTTGCAGTCACCCCCCAGAGGCCTGCAGCCTGGAGGTCTGGCTCCACCCCTTTCATCTTGCCCCCCTGGCAGCCCCTCGAGACACCTCAGTGTCCCCTCAGTGATTCCAGGAGCCCCTGCTCTGTGGCAGGATGAAACAGCACCGCTCCAGAACCACGCTAGGTTCTGTGGCCAGGGGGCTGGGGGTGAACCCTGTCACCTCCCTGCAGGGTCTGGGAGTCTCCAATCTCCTGCCATTTCAGGAGGGGACATGGTGGCATCAAGGGGAGATGTGGTGATGCGTGCAGGAGGTGACGGGTTCAGGGTCACGATGGCCTTGGAGATACTAGGACCCCCACGGGGAGCCCAGAATCCCCTTGTGGGGTCATGGTGGCTTTGGGCATCCCAGAACTAACAACGAGGATTCCAGGAGCTCTGCCATGGGGACACTGGGACCCCTTGGTGTGCTTGAGGTGGCTTTGGGGATACCAGAAACCATCACGGGGTCACTGGGAAGCAACATGGAAGGCACACAGCAGAAGTGACATAGAGGGGGGCGTGGAAGGGACACACAGGGAGGTGATACGTAGGGACACAGAGAGGAACAGGGGGACAGACATGAGCAGGGGACACGGGAGGGGATGCATGAGGATCCTGCTGACACATTGAGGAGAAACTGACATGGAGCCAGAACCTCGTCACGTGATAACATTTTTATTAAACAAAACCATCTTTGTAAAACAAAACTCTCTTCCCGTTTTCACTGGCCACCTCCGCCACCTCCTCCCCCAAACCCCAGGATGTCCTCAGCACGTCCCCAGCACGCCCCCAGTGCTGACCTCCATTTTGTCCCTGACATTCCCAGCCAATGTTTGGGAAGTGGTACGAACTTCTGGACACCAGAACGAGCTATCATGGAAATTATAGGGGCTCAAACAAACCTGAGTTTTTCTGTATGGTTTCCCATAAGAGATTGCTTTAAAAAACAAGCAACTGTGAAATCTACCACATCCATGCGCTGTGCAGGGTGGAGCGAAGGAGGCGCAGGAGCAGCCAGAGGGTCGGCAGTGGTAGTTCTGGTGGTGCGACAGCAGGCAGCAGCAAAGGCCGGCCCTGCAGCTCGGAGAGCTGCCCGAGGGATGGCAGCAGCCCCCACAGTGGGTCGGGGGGGTCCAGGCAGCAGCCCGTGCTTCCTCGCTGACCTCCTGCTGTACTGTGGGAAGTCGGGGAGCTGGGCGATGAAGCAAGGAGGGGCAGGGCTGCTGGAGACATCAGGGCTTTGTGGCTCCGTGGCACTGATCCATGCAATGAGTTGTTCTCTTTCCTGGCTGTCTACTTCCCCCAGCAGCTCGTCCTGAAGCAGGTCACCCTTCAGGTATTTCTCTCTGACTTTGGAACCATCTTGGTTCTCCTGGGGATCCTCGAGAGCACCTGCCACGTCTGAAACAGCCAGAGCATCCCCCCAAACGGCGACAGCTGCCTTGCTGCACCCACTCTGTGCAGACACCCACCCGCCAGCTCTGCGTCCTCAAACTCACCGCTGATCCAGGTGAGCAGCTCCTCAATGTCCACGATACCATCCAACACATCTGAGCTGGTCACCACTGCTAGAAATGAGTCACCGGTTCAATTTTACTTACACAAAAACACATGCTGGAGAAGCAGAGCTCAAGCATTCTCGTTGGACATCTGAACTCTTACCCATCATGAGCAGAGGGTGAGAAATCTTACTCAGAATCCACAACAACAAACGATGCTTCCATGCTGGTTGCATTCCATGCCACAGAATGGTCAAAAACTCCGTCAGCCAAGCACTGGCAGAAAACAAAAGTACACATTTTTAGCATTTCATCACGAATTAAAAGTATAGACTCAGTTTACTATTAAAATTAAAAGGGAAAAAAAATCTCTATACACATATATGTTAGTCTCCAAGTTGCCAGGCATCAGTTTTCAATGGAGAAAAGCCACATTTGACATCTGCTTCTATAGCAGAGTCCATCTGGCTTTTAAAAGTTATTCTGTTGAGGATAAAGACGTGAATATGGACTAGAACCTCCTCTCGCTCTCAGAATAGGAGCGACTTGGTGCCATCTCTTTGAAGAGGGGCGATGGGGACTCTCCCAAGACCCCTTGGTTCTGACAGATGTGGTGGCCACGTTCCTCAGAGCCCTGGCACCCCGAGATCCTCATTTTCCAATGCAGTGCTCTCTTCCAGTGACACACAGAGCAGAGCAAAGCCCACGATTTTGCTGCATGTGAAAGTTGTAGCTAAGTGGGAGGCCGGAGAGGAGACTTTTTCCTTCCAACTCACTCTCCTTTAGATCCCTGGTGGGAATAGAAGGGGTTTTTGGGAGGTGCTGGGAGCAAGACACTGCAGCCAGGCGACTTGTAGGGAAGGGATAAAGAGAAGCAGAGAAATGGCTGCCTGCCCTCAGCATTCTGACCTGAAATCCTCCCCAGGGTATGCATCCAGGAGAAGAACTGTCCTGTTTTTTGAGAAGTTTCTCTTGTACAGAAAATCATTGGCTGTTGGACCACAGGGAAAGAGATGGAAGAAAATGCAAGAAAGGTCTTGTACCAGGTCAGGTGTAGATTATCCTGATATTACAAGTAGAATAGGAGGGAATATCACAACTGTTTCCAAGCAGCTATTATCACATCGCCCACCCCAATTGCTCATTACTGTGACTTGTAGTGGACTTTCCAAGTCACAGTCTGAACCAATACATGAGCACGAGTGCCTGGGCACGAGAGCACGAGGAGCTGGGCTTGTTCAGTCTGAAGAAGAGAATACTCTGGGGAAACCTGATGTGGCCTTCCAGTAATTAAATGGGAACTTATAAGCAGGAGGGAAGGGTGGTGCTATAAAGACTATAAACTATAAAGACTAGAATGTCTTGAACCTCAACAAAATAATTTCAAAAGTCAGATGGACTATGTTACAGAAGCTTGTTACATGAGAGCAAATCTGACTGCAGGAAAATCAAAACCCTTTCATGGTGACTTTGGTAAGTAACGTGCAGAAAACACAACAGGCATAATGTGTCCTGATTAAAAAACAAAACAAACAGAAAAGGACAGGTGCCTGTGTCAGATGTCCATGGCTGCAGAGGATCTTCCAGAAGAAGGAGGCAGCAGAACCTTATGCTCACACTGCAGTACAGGAGCAGAAAACTACCGGGAATCTCTGGGTTCCTCCCGGGAAGGCAAAACTGCACAGAGATGCACCAGCTGGGTTTGGCAGTGCCCTCCCACCCTCAGATTTCCTGCACACAGCTTCACGCCGCTCCCCTTCACCCTGTCCTACCTCAGAGACCCAAGGAGCACTGATTTGCCCAGGGAGGTGGTGGAATCACCGACCCTGGGGGTGTTCAAGGAAAGGCTGGATGTTGTGTTGAGGGACATGGTTTAGTAGGAGCTATTGGGAATAGGTGAACGGATGGACTGGGTGATCTTTTAGGTCTTTTCCAACCTTGGTGATTCTATGATTCTATGATTCTATGATTTGGTACAAAGCACAGCAGTGTCGTGTTAAAATGCAAGTTGTGTTTTCATTGTCAGGGGTATTACAGCCCAAAGCTTGGAGCACTGCCTCCAAAAACCGTGCCAGGATGGCAGCTTGGTGCTCCGAAGCTGCATAGGTTCTACTCTGGACCAGTAGTGGTGCAGCAGCTCATGGAATGCTACAGGACAAATCAGGCCACGCGCTCTTTGTCGATCTCTAATTGTGGCTGTTTTTTATTGACTACAATAAAATGCCAAGTTGGGTGCCGAGTTGGCAGCACTCGGAACGCTGCCCTGTAACGCCATGCGCTGCAGCGCTGCCTGCTGATGCTCCTCCTCTCAATCGTTCAGCTGCAGCTTCTGCATCATCTCCACCAGGCTGTTCATGGCGGAGCACTGGAAAGAAACAAGGCAAGTTAGAGATAGGACAGGAACAATCTGGGGAGATCTCCCTAAGCAAGTATGATCAGTACACTTGCAGAACGGCCCCATGCAGCACAGCCCGTTCCTGCCATTCAGGTCACTGGCGTTACTTCCCACAGCAGCTGCCTATGCTAAGATTCATGCTCTGCTGGGGGAACGAGGTTTGCAAGGTCGCAGTGCCCAACATGGCAAGGCTCTTTGTCACGGCAAAACCCTCCGGCCGTTACCAACGGTGTCCTTCTGAAGGCAGAGGAAGGCACCCAAGCTCCCCTGGGCAGCTCTCACTGACAGCGTGATTTCCTCAGACACACAGCGGGGTGTTTTTCTGTGACATCGCTGCCCTCAGGACATCACAGCATCTTTCACGGCTGTCAGACAGAGGCACTGAGAGCAACAAGAGCCGTGTCTGCGCTCACCAAGGACTCACCTCTGCATGTGCAGCTGCAGCTCTGAGGGAAGCCTTCTTCAGTTGCCCTCTCCTCTCTTTTTGTTGTCGTCTTCTTGCTATAAAGCAAGAATAAAAATGAATTCATTCTGTCAGCAGCAGAACTGTGTAAACAGGGTACCGCAAAAGCAGAAGGCAGAAAAAAGACGGGAAATTTGAGCAGGAAGCTTCTCAGTGAATGACATTTCCAGGGGGACAAACAGAAGATCACCATGCAGTTAAAGAGACGGGGTTACATACTGTGGCACCTCACTGCCTTGGGACTTTGGAGGCTTCAACTCTTTTCCCCTCTGCAGAGAAGGAAAAAGCAAAGCAAACCCTGTGCAGCCTCAGTGTGCTTGATAAGGGCAGCACCTGCCCTGCAGGGCGGTAGCACAGCACCTGCTTACCTCTCAGCTTGGAGCTCCGTGCTGCAGCAGGCCCAGGCTGTGCTGCTGGAGCCGGCACGCTGCCTCCGCTCTCAGCCCTCGCTCTTTTGCAGGCAGGCAGCTGCGCTGCTGTTTGCTGCTCTTCTTCCAAGCCCTTGCGTTTACCTCCAGCCAGGGACTTGGAGACAGAGCGGGGGCACGCGGCAGGGGCAGGTCTTCCCCCTGAGCTGGGACCTGCTGATGGAGGAAGCCCTCCAGCCTGGAGACGAGCTCTCTCTGAAAGGACCTCCTGCACCGCTTTCGCGTAGATCTTTCCATTGGGCTCAGCACCTCTGTCTGTTATCATCAAGAGAAGAGAAGCAAGGAGATATGAGAGTCCAATAGTACATTCAGTCTGCAAAATGGGCCACAATACTAGGAAATCTGATCTCGAGTGTACACAGTATGGAATCTTAGCACGTTGGGTTGAGATTACAAAATAGGACAGGAAGGTAATAGTAGATCCCAGGGATTAATACCTCAAGCAACACACAGCAACGTCAGTCCCAGAAAGAACAGACAGAGAGCCTAGCTAGAAAGACAGTGCACCAAACCAAGGTGCCTGCTGTGTGTCCGTACCTCTCTTGGGTGCTGTGCCACACTCGGTGCTTCTGCCTTGCCTTTCTGCAAGGCTGCGCTTGGCTGGAAGGCTGCTTGCATCAGCTTCTGACAGAAAGGAAACAAAGACATGAAGAGCATCTCTTTGGACAAACATTTTAGCACTGCCAGCCACAGACTTCTGCTCCTCAAGCATCGTTTCTTTCCACTGCTACAGCATTGTGCCACTTCTGCAGTCAGCACAGATCTGCAGTGCCTTTCCTCTCTCCTCCATCACACACAGCCCTGCATGCAGCTCTACTTATAGGCAGCACCCACACCACAGCTCGCAGGAGCTTCTTACCTGGGGAGGCTTTCCGTTTCCCCCCGTGCCCAGCACCATCCCACAGACGCGCAGGCTCCGTCCCTGCAACAACAGATCCAGTGTGATTGCACAGACACCAGGAGCAGCACTGTCCTGTTAGCCCACACCCACCCCCAAAACCAAAAGACGCTGTTCTACAGCCAGAGCAGAAACTGATGTTCAGACTGCAGTGTGCTTACACAAAGCATTACTGCCCTCATCCCTGTCAGATGGCAGCAGAGGAATCCCGGACTGCCTGACAGCTCTGCATTTTGCAGAGCAAAGCTGCATCAGCAAACAAAATGCTACCAGGTGCAAAAGTTGAGGCAGGTATTTTTTGGCCCTAAAAGGAATGCACTCAGCTCTGAGCACCACCACTTATACACAGACTTCTGTCTCGCTGCTGCCATCAGCTGTTGCTGTCGGCCTCTCTAATGCTTCCATCGTGGTTACTGGACATCGTTACAGCACTGCAGCTGCTCAGAAGTGATACCTAGCATGCATTCCTCCATCCTTCACAACAGAGGACTGCAGAAACTCACTTTTGCGTGGCAGTGAGGACGGCCCGTCCCCATCGCGTCCCTCTGTGCGCTGCGAGGCGCCGTTGGATCTCTGGCAGCCTGCTGGCTGCTGCCTCCAAACGCGGCGAACCGTGCTGCGCTGCTTCTGAGGAGAGAAAGAAGAAACGTTGGAGGAAACGGGCAGCCAAGGTTTGTACAGAGCTTCCCGGTCGTGCCAGAGATGGGATAGCAGAGTGCTGAGATGTTCTTTATCACTAAGGGAAAATACGGCCTGAGCCATGCCCATGCCATCAGCCCGGGCTGTCAGCAGCGAGCGCAGAATGCAACTGGTTACTGAGGTCCCAAAGGACCTGCAGGGCTCCCCCTGCTCCAGCCATTCCCTTAAACGTGAGAAAAAGGAAGAAGAAGCAAGCCAAGGAAACCCAGCCGTACCTTTCCTCTCCCAGAGCAGGAATTGGAACTGCGGTCGTCCCCTGGCTGAGACATGGCCGCTGTCTCAGAGGAAGCTGAAGTTCCAAGGGCTGTGCACAGGAACTTCTCTGCTCTTGGATAGAGCTGGCTTCCCTCTGTCTTTGATTGCCTTGATCTCTAAGAATCTCCTTTTGGACAGGAACCCTGCAGAAAGGATCCACCAGTGAAACATCACGAGGAAGAAGCATCTTCCCAGCTTTCTTCTGCCGCGCCATGTCGTCTCTTGAGGAGGGCAGCGTCTGGACGTCAGCTGGCTGCAAGAGCCGCCTGCCACCAGGTCCAGTTTGTGTCTGACTGCCACGGCTTGTGTCAGCAAGCGCCCTTCTCCATCTCCTCAACAGCTCTGCACCCAGCCATGCGTGGGGCAGGGGCACGAGCTGTGCTCTGAGAAGCTTGTGCTCTCCTTGCTTTTCGATGTCCGACATGAAGGCGGGGGCTCAGCAGTGAATTTCCAGGGGAGGAAGGACATCTCATTATCCTCACTGAAACGTGGGATGGAATCTCCACAAGAACCATTTCCCCTGGAAACAGCCATGCTGAGGGGCTGAGAACTCCTCCCCAGCCCAGCTTTTCTGCTGAGACACCTCCCGGCACCCAGCCAGCACCAACCCCAGCTCACCTGGTCACTGCCCAGCCGGAGCGGTGCCCAGCTGACGCACACGCCGCAGCGCTGCTCCCAGTGGGCTCTACAGGAGGATCTCTCTCTCGAAAACCACAGAGCTCAGTCTCCGTGTGCAGCACGCTCACTAGAGCACCAGCTCTGCTCCAGCTGGGGCACAAACGCTCCCAGCCTGGCAACCACTGTGACCTCAGCAAGTGCCTGCATCACCGCTGTGCTTGCATCATAGGCAAAGGAGTGGTCACCTCCCAGATCCAAATTGTAGGAAACATGAGACTCACCAATGGGGTGAATGGGGTTCATTGAATGGGGGTTAATTGAAGTAAAGCAACAGAGAAGTGAAGATGACCTTGGGCAGCCCAGTAAAAACGCAGTATGGCGTCGTAGTGGTCAGCGGGGTCCCAGAGGAACAAGTAGGAGCTGGGAGGAGTGCCCAGCAGTACGGACCAGAAACGTGCAGCATGGCCAAGTGAAAACCAGTAAGGAGCAGCACGGCCTCAGAGCGGTCAGTGGAGCCCTGCAGGAATCAGCAGAAAGCAACAGGAAGGCACAGCTGTGCCCAGGGCCGGTGCCGGCCTCTCGGGCTGTGCGTCAGGCCGAGGCCTGGTGCCGGCCTTTCAGGACTGGCTTTAGGCTCCACGGCCGGTGCCAGCCCGCCCGGCTGTAGGGGTGGCTTTCAGCCCTGGCTCTGGCGCTGCCCCTGTGGCTGTAACCGCGGCATTATGGCCCAGGGCTGGTGCTGGCTCTCTGGCTGGAGCTTCAGACTTCAGGGCCGGCTCTCAGGCTGTGGCTTCAGGCCCGAAGCTGGTGCCGGCTTCTCGTGCTGCGGCTCCAGGTTTAGGCCCAGGGCCAGTGCAGCCTCTCTGGCTGTGCCTCAACCCAGGGTCGGTGCTGGCCGCTCAGGCTGTGCCTTCAGGTCCCTTGGCCGGTGCCAGTCTCTCTGGCTGTGTGTTTAGGCCCCAGGGCCACTCCCGGCTTCTCTGGCAGCATCTTTAGGCCCAGGGCGTGTGCCAGCCTCTCTGACTGGGGCTGTGGCTGTGAGCCCCTGGGCTGCATGCAGCCTTTTGGGCTCTGGCCCAAAGCCACCAGGGCTGGTACTGAATTGTAAGAAAACATGAGGGCCGCCCAATGGGGTTATCTGAAGGAACAAAACAGAGAAATTAAGATGACTCTTGTGTAACCAGCCTGGGTCATCCTCTCGCTCACGCACTGCATGATCAGACCCAGGAGATGTTGCCCCCAGGCTCCCCCAGATTGGAGGCCAGAAGGATTTGGGCTCCCAAGCAATCAGCCAGCATTTGAACGAGTCAGCCCTCTGGTTTTTGTGAGGACAGACGAGTCCACCTTGGAAAGCCATCTGGGCAAAGGCACAACAGCTTGGTTCTTGGGCCGCAGCACTCCGTGGCCAGGCGCTGCTCAAACGCTGGGCCTGCATTTCCTCCTGGGCATCCCCGCGTGCTCTGAGTCCGCTGCAGCTTTCTGCAGGTTTGTGGCTTCCTGCTGAGGAGCTCCTCGTGTTCTTCTGCAACTGCCCCCCAGCATCACTGCTGCCTCCTCTGGTGCCGTGCCGGGAGATGCGTCAGCGTCCATCAGCCTGCACTTCCTTCCTCCCAGCAGCAGCTGCTCCTGCACTGACCTTCACTCACACTGGATGCCGTCCACTTCTAGCGCCAGCTGACCTGCGAGACAGAGAAAGGAAATGTGGCATTGGCACAAATGCAGAAGCCCACGGCTGTGCCACCACCACGTACTGCAGCCTTGGGAAGCCAGCTGCCACTGCAAGCTTGGTCAGAATTAAAGCAGGCACCGTCAATTAAGTGCGACTTCTGAACTGAAGGAATTGCCACAGTCAGAAATAAATACTGAAATGGCTTACTGAACTGTAGGTGGTTCCCTCTGAATTCTTTTGCTTTGGGGAAAATATGGACTTGGAATTGCAGGGTACAAGAAAAACGAGGAGCACTTGGCAACTCAGGCAAAGTGAACAGTGCAGGGAAGATTGCTGCATTTCTTTTTCTCCTGGCCCAGACAGGAATTTTCCTACCTTAAAAGAGGTACTAAAAGAGAGACCTTAAAAGAGAAAAGAGAAGAAGAGCCTGACAGAGTAGACACATTACAGTCTCACATCACGGGTAGAAGCTGGAGAGCTCTCGTGGCACAAAGCTCAGGGCTGCAGAAATTAAGGGTGCCTCTAAGCTTCAAAACAAGGTGAAAGACAAGGTTGAATGCGAAACATCGGCACTTCCTGCAGAGCACATCACACAGCTGTAGGCAGCGCCTGAGGGGTAACAGATCAGAAAGGAAAACCTGACTATGTGAAGGCAGGGACAAGCTGCTCTCTTCTTCTGGGCCTTTGCTCAGTGAGGATTTCCCCCAAGAGCGCCGCTCAGGCTGCTGCTGTCTCCAGCTGTCGGTCACTTCCACTGCTGGACGCTGTGCCCACAGCTCATTCTGCTTTGGGCAAAGCCTGCTGGGTGAACTCCAAACCAAGGTCCCAGCCACGCTAATCCAGCTGGTTGGTCTGAAAGGGCTCAGAGGCCACGCATGGGATCCTTTCTGCTGCTGCTTCTCTCCGGGCAAGAACCTGCACTCTCAGAGCAGCAGCCAAGAGCTGGAAGGCAGAGGAAGCTTCCAATCCCCATGGATGTGGCTGTCTGCTAGGACAACAGCTGCCTGCTGTTCAGCACGGTGACGCTCACCCAGCAAAGCCCTCACCCAGCAGATGCCTTTCCTTACGCTCACAACTGTCTCACATTTGTGCAGCCCTTGGCACCGCATTTCCAATCCAAGCTCACCTAGATCTCAACCATTCCTTCTGTGTCAGTCTACTTGGATCCCCAGTTAGGGCTGCAGCTCAAGAGCTCAACACAACAGGAATAGCACAGCATGCAACTGGGAAACACATCTCAAGGCTGAGAAGAGCCAACCGTCTGACCTTGGGCACAACTCACCAAACTTGCAAACTTGGCTGATCTGAGCATGCGGGAGGGGGCTGGCAACCAGACCAGAGGCGTCCATTTCAATTGCAGCTCCGTGTGGAGAAGAACGCCAAACAGTAACAGGTGTGAATGAATTCATTCACAAGCTGCACAAAGAGTTTGTTCTCGATTAAAAAAAGCATGCATTCCAAGTCAAAAAGCAAACAGCAGGAGTTGCTATCAATGGAAGACGTTCCTATTCCCACACCTCATCCTCCTACCACAGCTTTCCTTGCCTCACCCCTCGCCCCAGCTCCTGGAAAATGCCCGCAGACTGAAAGTCAGCTCTCAAATCCATAGACTCCTTTCCCATTGCTCCATTACAAGAAGACTTCAGACTTGTTTCATGCACTCCAACTGACCGAGCAGTGGTACCACAATCACTCCTAACACACGGAGGCCACTCTCAAAAGCTTCTAACAGCTCCTGCCCCAAGACCAACATCTCCACAGCCATCCTTCTCACGTGAGTCCAGGAGACAAATCCACAGCACAGTCTTTCTGAACTACTATCACATGAGTAGCATTTCTGGTGGTAGAAAGGCACAGCAAATAGTCCATCAGAGACATTCTGGCACATCTCCCATGAAAAACAGCATGATTCAAACACCTGTGTTTCTAAAGATGAAAAACATCCAGTAAGCAGCAACGAGAGGCTCTGTTTTTCAATCTTTCCGAAGGGAGAAGTGTTCATATCCACTTTTCCTGACCACACAAACACGGCCCCAGCTGTCAGAGCCCTTCTGCCATAGCACAAGCAGACTGCACGCACATTGAAGAGCACGCACAGCCCCTCCTGAGCTCCTGGAGCCACGGCTCCCCTTCACAGCTCCACAGCTTACCGGTGTTTCACACTGATGCAGCCTCACTAAAGCTTCATAGGTGTCAAAGAAGGCCTGCAGAAGGCAAGAGGCGGCAGCCAGAGGACAGGACATTTTCCATTTATTATCCTTTTGTTGCAATAATCTGATTTAGCCTAACTCTCCTGGGTATTTCTCAATTATAACATTTGTGTATTCATTGGTTATGCATTAGGGTACATTATAATGTACGTGCTGGAAACTGTGTCCACATTAAGCTACATCATCATCTGCTTTCCACTAATTTTTGTTCTTTGCAGTAGGCATCATAGGTGAGACTGAACTGGAAAGTGAACGTGTGACTACTTGGAAAATCAACCCACTGCTGGGGAGAAAACGCCAGGACACCCCCTGCAGGTTCCTTCCCCATCCGCCTGGGGCAGTGGCAGCAGAGCTGAAGACGAGAGCCCAGCAGGCAGTCAGACAGAAGTGAAAATCCAAACCGTGAAAGTAAGAATGAAGTCTTTGCAGAAGTTTGTGTCACTGAATTCAGAGAGCTGTTCTCAAACCTCGAAGACATGACTGTTTTCACTTGGCGAGGAATCAAACGTGCAGCAGAGGAAACACTCTCTGGCTCCTTTCCCTGGGCCCCAGGTCTGTTCTGACACTGGCAGCGAGGCGCAGATCTTGTGTTTCTCAGGGGGAGAAAGGAGTGACAGCTGAATCCAAACCTAGAGTCAGCTTGGGCTCGTAAAATCCCTCCTACAGTGTAGGCACAAATTAATGGATTTCAGGGAGAGATTTCAAAGAAAACCAGCATGTTTGATGGAACGATTCAACTTCAAAGCTGCATCAGTCACTTTAGTCACCTGTTGAGCAACACCAAAAAGGAAAACAAAACCCCACCTGCAGGGCAAAGTCGGGATGAAGTGAAAATTGAACGGGTTTGGGCACCATTTCAACATTTTTCCCTTGGTTTTTCCAACCCCAAGAATGAGAAGAAGCTGTAAAGGAGCTAGAAGCCTCTCTGGGTAAACTAAAAGAGGTGGCGTAATGTAAGGATGCTGATTGCCTGAAGTGCCATTGGACTTGGTGTTTGTTATCTGGAGCCATGGTGCGTTTGCCAGCTTCAGTGCTTCTCTCTTTAAAGCACTTGCAACACGGAATTGGAAGTTTGTCAGCTGGCTTTAATAGTGCAGCTGACAGGAGCTGTGAGTGCTGCTGGAGCCCTGTTGTGTGCAGCTGTCTGCGATGGGTGCATGGAGCAGCACTGAACATCTGCAGCTGTTTCCTGCAGACAGACACGCAGACATAACCCTGCCTTGTGCCTTCTGCCTGTGCTTTTCTGTTATTTCCTAGCATCCTGCAAGCTTTCTTTGTTGTTTGGATTTTGTCTCTAGCTTTGCTTTGCGATTTTTTCCTTTGCTCTGCTGTCGAAGAAGTGTTGAATCCCAGCCTGAAGCAGCGAGGGAGCAGCTGAGGAAAGGAGCCGGTGAGCCCTGGGAGCACAGCTGAAGGCAATGGAGCTCGGTGGCTGGAAGGGGCGGAGCCTGGCTGCCCCTCCTGGAGCTCCTGTAGGGGCTGAGTGGCCAGGGGGAAGGGTTTGCTTCTGGCAGCTTCTGTGCTGTGGAGTTTGTTGTGTGGGTGAATCCTTGGAGATGGTGAGCAGTGCTTTTTGTGCCTCTGTAATGTATTGCTGTTGCTCTGGTGCTTCTGCTGCTAGGTGTGTGATGGCTTTCTTTCTAATTTGCTTTTTGTGTTGTGCCTTCTGTCACACACGGGCAAGGGGGGGGTGGTGCCGTGGGTGCTGTGGGCTCTGTTTGGAAGGGGGGGGGGGGGGGGGTCGATGAGGGGGCCGAGGTGGAGGGGTGGAGTGGGTGGAGCTGTTGGCTCTGGGCCGAAGGGGGGGGAAGGAGGGCCGGGGGGGGGGAGGTAGGGGAAACTGTCAGCTCTGGGCCATTCTGGGCAAAACGGGTGGGGGGGGGGGGGGGGTCGAGGGGGGTTGGCGAGGTGGAGGGGGGGAGTCGTCGACTCTGGGCCAAACAGGGGCGGGGGGAGAGGGGGGTTAAAGGGGGTGGAGCCGTTGGCTCTGGGCTGCTCTGGGCCAAGATGGGGGGGAGGGGTGTGCTGTCGGCTCTGTTCCAAAGGAGGGGGTGGGATGGGGGGGTGGGGGGTTGCTGTCAGCTCTGGGCATAAGGGGGGGATGGGCTGTCGGCTCTGGGCCATTCTGGGCCCAAGGGGGGGGGAGGGGGGGGGGGGGGGGCAAAGGGGGGGGAGCTGTCGGCTCTGGGCCAAGAGGGGGGTGAGGGGGGGTGCTGTCAGCTCTGTTCCAAAGGGGGGGGGCCTGTCGCCTCCAAGCCAGGTTTCTGTTTCTTTACATACTGCAGTGTTGCTGCAGCTGCCCATCTGTATTGTCGTTGCTTTTTTTGTTAGTGAATGTTAAAACATATTTTGTCTGTTTTGGCTGTTGTCCCACTTTCTTTTCTGTGTTTTGCAGGTGAGCTGGTGCTGGAAGTTGGTGGTGTCACTGTATGAATGAAGGTCAGTTCAGGAGTAGCTGCTGATAGGAGGAATGAGGTCCACGTTGATGAACTGCAGCCTCTCCTGGTAAGCTGTCAGAGCCGGCAGTAACCATGTGTGTCCTTGTGAAAACCGGAGGGCTGGCTCATCCAAGTGCTTGCTGATTGATGTGTGCGAGCATCTGCCTTCTGCTACTGAACGATCAGAAAACTGCACATGCTGAATCGTTACAGCTTGTGCGGAAATTGTGACTACGCTCTGAAATATTTCCTTTAGTGATAAACTGTGTTTCGGCGCTTTGGTGGTCCTGTCTGTGATGTGGAGCAGTGCATCTCTTGCAAGCCTTGTGTGCCTGTTTCCATGAACCTTCCTTTCTTTCCCTCTTCAGAAGAAGTGCTGGGTGCTTTTGGGGGAATCACGCAGGAGGCTGTCAGAAAGCCGGCTGTGATTTTCATAACATGAAGGGACGCAGTGGGAATGGATGTCATTGGCACCAAGCAGAAGTGAGCTGCTTATGTGGTTGGTGCAAGATATGATCTTGATGATTGATTGTGAGCAGTTGCAGTGCGATAGGGGACGTGAAGTAACTGTTTGTTTGGGAGTTCAGGGAAGAGCCATGAGAAGTGAAATGGCAGTTTGTGTTTTGGCTGTCCAAATGGTGGAGCTTTACTGGAGTGAAAGGTGTGGGCTTTGTGTAGGCAGGCCCCGGGTTGATTTCTGTAAGCAGGCCCCCTCTCAGGTTGGTCTTTGCTGCTTGCTGTGCCTACCTGCCTGCTCCCTGTGCTTGCTGCATCTGGTACCAGTGGTTGTGGCCAGGCTCCCCAGGGCTGTGGGCCTGGTCCTGAGCTGCTGCAGCTGAAAGACCATCTGCGTTTGGGTTGTCCTTCCTGGAGCATCAGGTTGGACTTGGTGATCCTTGTGGACGCTTACAACTTGGGTTTCTGTGATCTTGGTGGCTTACCTGGAAAATACCAGATGACTTTTTATCCCCTCATGTTTTCATGGCAGTTAACGTTGCAGTTTCACTTGTAAATGTGAGAGTGAAGTTGGATAAGGGGAGGAGGGTAAGTTGCTTCTTTACTTGCTGTTGTCCCAGGTGGGTCTGTGTATTTAGTGCCCAAGTTGTGGTAGCTCTGTTACTGGGAATGTTCCCAATGGTCGTAAAAAGACTCTGCTGCCAGCACAGAATTTGTCCACAGGACTGCCTGCTGGATTAAGTTGTGTAGATTGAATATCTGCTCTTTGAGATGGTCTGTTCTGTTCATTTTTTCCAAGACATCAGGTTTGGAGGTCACTGAGATGTACGGATTAATCAATCCCTTGCATCATGTTTGAGCTTGAAGCAGTTGAATCGTCCCACACAGCACTGTTATAAAACCTTATAATGGCTTTGGGATCGCAGCTCTGTGCTGGGCTGTGCCACTGAACCGTGTTGGTGTTTGATGCTCTGGGTGGATTTTATTTTTTAAGCGAGCACTGGGAAGCAGTGGAGTTGAGCAGAGCAGCCTTAGTGGTGTGGTTGTATCAGGTGTGCCTGATTTTGTGATGACAGGTGGCCTTTTAGTGGAGTTCAGGCTCTGAGCCCTCAAAGCAGTAATGGGACGAGTTGTGTGTGATAGCAAGGCTGATCCAGAAAGGTTTGATGAAGCTGTCCCAGAAGAGTTGCCGGTCCTTAGCAGCCTGGCTGGTGTGTGATGTACATTCCTGAGACGTTCCTTCCTCTGTGTTTGATGAAGTGGATGCTGTTACATAAGGGCATTAAGGCATTGGATCGTGGCTTCAGAGCACAGTGCAGGCAGTTGGAAGGCAGGAAGGTGACGAGTTGGAATCATAGTGTGGGCCCAAATTCAGCAAAGCATTACTGCTAAACAGGGGCCTGGGGTATGTTTTCAGTTTTTGTGATTCCTGTGAGACTTGAACGCCTGTTTATCGGTTTGCAGTGCAGGTGCCTAGGAGCCATGTTTTTCGTAGGGAGAGCGGTGTGCTTGCGTAGCTTGTGTGCTCTTCAGCAAGGGCATGGTAAAAAGCAGTCCTGGATGTTGGGTGAGGAGCAGGGAGAGAGGCGAGCCCAGTGTGGAGACAGCAGGGGAAGCAGCTGGCTTCCACCCAGCGCCCCGGTGGAGTGGCAAGGTGATGAGATGAAGCAGCGTTGAAGGTGTTTTTCCAGGAGCTGTGACTTCCAGGGCTCGGGAGCAGAGCTGTCCCTGGGGTTGCTTTCACGGGACACCACCCAGCCCTCCTCAGGACCCACGGAGAGTGTGTGGGTGACAAAGGTGTCACTGAGCGACAGCTTCAGGGTGGGAATGCGGGGAACACAGCGCCCAGGGGGGAGATGGGCAGCCTGGGGAGGTGGGGGGGGAAGGTCAGCCGCAAGGAGAGAGTCTGCCCCCATTGGAAAAAAGGGCCTGTTGAATGCCTTGGGTGAGATGTTGGAGAACAGGAAGTCAGTGAGGTGAAAATGTGCCACCTGGGTACCGTTTGAGCCCCCCAACCCCACAAGTGCTGAGCAAAGCTCTCCACGCCCCCTGGTGCTCTTTGCAGTTCCCCAGTCAGCTCCCGTTGCCTCTCGGCGTTGCCTCGACTCTCCTTGTGCAAAGTCGGTGCCCCCGATGGAGATGTTCAGCCTGGAGGAGCTGGAGGAGCGGCAGCTCTTGGCTGCCTGCAGCCACCCCAGCATCCCCAGAGATGGGCACGGGGACCTGGGGGGGCTTTGGTGCTGCATGAACGACTGCAGGCAGAGGTGTAGCAAAGGGAACGCAGAACATTTAATAGTGAAATGTACAAAACAGTGCATAAATGACAATATTCCCGACCATTTCCCACCCCTAACAACAGGGGCCCCTAACAGCCCCCCCTGCTCCCTCCCACCAATATTTTCTTCCCCCTCCAAAAAACTTCCCAGCCTCCCTAAAATCCCACGCCAGCAATTCCTTCCTCCCAATTCCAGCAATTTTGGAGTACAATATTATCAGAGTTCAATTTCTGACCCAGAATTGCCACCCCACAAAATTCCTTCCCCCTCTGCTGGCAGGCGAGATCCGTGCCCGGTAGCTACCCTTCCCTCCTCCTTGGCATGACTGCAAGTGCTTTGGCTTCCTCCAGAGAGATGCTTTGCTCTGACTGGCAGCCTCAGGCTCCTTCTGGGCTGTCGACCAGGCAGTTGCATCAGTGCTGGAGGAAGCAGCACACCTAGTAGCTACCCTTTCCTCCTCCCAGGCACGGATGCTAAGATTCTGGCCTGCTCCAGACTGGGTGGGCATCTGTGCTTTGCCCTGGCGGTGCATTCTTTTCCTTGGTTTGTTGGTGTTGCTGCTGCTGCTGGCAGGGTTGTTGCTGGTTTGCACTGTGCCCAGAAAGCGTCCCGAGTCCTCGTGCTGGCCGCCGTGCTGACAGCGGCAGCTTGGCCTAGCGCCGGCGTTTGTGGCGTGGCGCACGGTGGCAGCGTGGCAGCTTCCTGTCTGTGGCTGGGATGCTGCCAGCGTGCTGCCTGTGCGCGGTGCTCTGGCCTCTGGTGGTGGAGCAGGCGGGCGTTGGGCTGGTGGGCGGCGCGGTGCTGTCCCCGTGGTGCTGGTCTGCCAGCCGGCAGGAGATGCATCCGGCTGGCAGTGCGAGGTGCCTGAGCAGCACGTGGGGCTGTTTGTGCGGCGCCTCTTCCACGAGCCGCCCAGTGCGCAGCAGAGGAGGCACGGGGCGCTTGGCTGGCTCGGTGCTGTCCCCGTGGTGCTGGTCTGCCAGCCGGCAGGAGATGCAGCCGGGTGGCAGTGCCAGTCGGGGGAGAACCACCCGGGGCTGCCTCTGCTGCACCTCTGCCATCGGGTGTGCAGTGCTGGGCGATGGAGGTGTGGGGGAAGGCAGTGGGCTGGGCAGTGCCAGGCGGGTGAGAATCACCCGGGGCTGCCTTCGCAGCACCTCTTCCATCAGGTGTGCATGGTTTGGCGATGGCGGTGTGGGAGCAGCCAGGGCGCTTGGCACGGGCAGCTGAGGGGATGCTGCCTGGTGCCCAAGTGAGTTGTTGAGGAGCCCAGGTTCAGCATCTGTGTCGCTGCTGAGCTCCCGGCTGGCCCTGGGGGAGTGAGGCAGCTCTGTGATGGAAGAGGAGTTGAGGCTGCTGGAGGCACGTGCGCTCGGTGGTTCTGTGGCCGTGGTGCGCTGCGTCAGCTCTTCCCTTTTGCAGCTGTCCAGAGCACTCACAGCTTCTGGAATAGCAGAACATCCCCCGGAACGATGATGGCAGCCTTCCCACCCCCGCTTGGTGCAGACACCCACCGGTCATCTGTGCAGACCACAAACTCACCTTCAATCCAGGTGAGCAAACGGTCGATTTCCACATGGCCGGCAAGACTGTTGGTGCTGGGTCTGTCTTCTGGGCAATGGAAGAAATGCCCAGTGGGGCAATGCCAGCTTTCCCCCAGCCACTCAGAGCAGACAGCCCCCAGCAGCTGTGCTGCTCCCAAACTCACCGCTGTTGATCCACGTGAGCAGATCGTCCATGTCTGCGGTGTCGTGCAGGATGCCTGGGTTGGCTGTCACTTCTGAAGAAGCAAGAAAATCCCCCGTGGGGCACTGCCAGCTTTCCCGCGCCCACTGGGTGCGAGCACCCCCCCGCCAGCTCTGCTGCCCCCAGACTCACCCTGGTTGATCCACGTCAGGAGCTCAGCGATGTCCTCGGCGATTTCCTCCGGGGTGTCTGCGCTCGTTGTGGCTGCTGGAAAAGCAAGAGCATCCCCAGTGGGGCGGTGCCAGCTTTCCCACAGCCCCGTGGAGTAGACAGCCTGCCGCCTGCCCTGCAGCCCCTGAACTCACGGCCTGATTGCAGCGAGGCAGTGCTGCAGGTGAGCGGAGCCGTGGCAGGGTGGGGGCACACGTCGGTGGGCGCTGGGTGCCCCTGTTCCTCCGAGAGCAGCACGGCATCTTGGAAGGTCTCCATCGGTGGCTCCCAGGTGGTGGGCAGGGTGCAGGGCCCGGGGAGCACCTGCTCCTGCAGGGAGGGTACCTGCAAAAGAGCTGGGGAGGGGCCGGGGCGCCCGGGGGCCTGTGGCAGGTAGGTGCCTGTGGGCTGCGGGGGCTCCGCGTGGAGGGGCACGGCCCCAGGCCACAGCCCCATCGGCCGCTGGGCTGGCAGCGTCCCTGCAGACAGGGGACGTCCTGAGCAGGGAGCAGGGGCGGGGGGGGGAGCCGTAGCTGGGTGCAGCCCCCCAGGTAGGAGCAGCAGCACCGGTAAGTGCAGCCCTGCAGTTGAGGTCAGGCCCACAGGTGGCAGCTGAGCCAGGACTGGGGTCGGCCCCCCGGGTGGGAGCTGCGCTGCCTGTCCCCAGGCACCTGGTAGCCCGGGCCAGACAGAGGGCTGAGGTGCCAGGTGGGTGGCAGTGGGGACAGGGAAGGGTTGGGGGGGTACCGGCATCGGTCCGCGGACGGTGGGCTGCATCCAGGCGGGGTCCGGTGGCGGCACAGTCGCGTCAAAGAAAGTGGCGTCGGGTGTCAGAGGCACCGTCAGCGCTCGAGGGAATCTCTCTGTGGGGAAATGCCAGACGGGGCGCTGGGCTGAGAGCCGGGGCATTGGGATGGGATCCAGGTCACAGGAGTGGGATCTGGGGTGCTGGGGTGCGATCTGGGTCACAGGGGTGTTTTCTGCGGCTCTGGGCTGAGATGTGGGGTCCCAGGGGTGAGATGTGGGGCGCTGGGGTCAGCTGGAGCGTCAGAGCAGGGGGAGCTGCTGCCTTACCTGCCATGACAGCTGGAGAGTGGCAGTTGGGGGAGCCCCTCCCCCCACGGGGGCTCTGTGACCGTTGGGCTCAGCCCCTTTCCCCCCGGCTTGCCGTGCTTTGCCTTTTCGTACCCAGACATCCTTCCCATCCCCATCGTTTCCCATCCCCAGGATCAGTGACTGTATGGATGGGCTTTTTGCAGCCCAGTGCCCTTCCTTCCCAAGGGTCTGCCCGTCCCAGTGAATAAGATGAGAGAGCCCCAAGGTCCTTGGTTTATTAAGGGCCTTTTTCTCCATCTCTCGGTTGTTTGTTCTTCTTTTCTTTCTGTTGGTCTGACATACTTGGCCCATCAGGTAATTCAGCAGGGAGTTGTGCGTTCTTGCGAAGCTGTGGCAGGTGGGTGCGTGCACTTCACTGCTGGTATGACAAAGCTGAAGATGCCGGAGCTGTGGGAGAGCTCTGGGAGTTGGATGGAGAGTTCTTGACCAAGGAAGAGCCCTTTGGTCCCAGCCCCCTGGGGAGAGGGTGGGATTGCTGAAGGGAGAGAGAGGTCTTTGAGTGATGTGAGGGGTCTGGGAAGGGAGCTGACAGGTTTTGGGTTCCTTTGCTGTGCTCTGCACAGGCTTTGACAGTGCTGGGGTTCGATTTTGAGTCACTCTGAAGAGCAAATGAGACAAAGGGTGTTTTGTGCAGCCTGGAACCCCTACAGAAGCAGGGGCTGCTGCCCAGGGTAGGTGCCCTGTCTCCACAATTGCTGACCACACTCTTCCCTTCTCCACAGTGACCACGGCCATCCCCTGAAGCTCCAGTCATGAAGACCCTGTACGTCATGTCTGATGGCCATCTGTCTGCGCTGCCCGTGGCTGTGATGGGTGCAGCTACCTCATGTCCCTTCAAACTGCCAGGCATCCAAGCTTCTCCTCCACCAGCTCTCCACTGACTGCAACGCCTTTGCCACCACAATGCATGGTGCTGGGGCAGGCCCAGACTCCCACCCTGACAGCAGGCCCGTTTCCAAAAACTCTGCTCACTTCCTCATCCTGCTGGCTCGTGAGAAGATCCTGTTGTCAGCTCTGCCAACCAGCACAGCAGAGGTGGGATTGTTGCGGGCAGTTGGAAGAGAGCAGGGGAATAACCATTTCCCGCTTTGGCTGTTATTTGTTGAGAAATGCTGTCTGGTGAGTGTTGAGTCAGGGCCTGAAGCACTGATGGAGCATCTGGGGAAAGGACCCAGTCAGCCCTGGGAGCCCAGGTGAGGGCAGTTCAGTTGTATGATGGAATGAGTGGAGCCTGGCTGCCCCTCTCTTAGACCTCACTGAAGGGCTGACCCTGCACTGGGCCAGGATCTCTGGTTGGAGATCCCTCCCTTGTGGAGTTTTCCCTGTGAGCCTGGATCTTCAGGGACAGGTGAGCACTTTTCCTTTTTCTTTGTAACACCATCTGTTGTGCCAGTCCCTTTGTGGTTACACCTCCTTCCACTGCACCGATCATTCTGATTGTTACAGACGTCCTCTGCCCCTTCCCACCTGTAAAGCAAACAAGGCGATGACAGAGCCTTGATTTGAGATAGAGGAGCTATAGAACAGGATATCAAAGAAAGAGGAATCGACTCATCCCTCCCAGCTACAATTTGGCAGAAAGTGGTGAGCTGAGGAATGCAGCCTTCTGCGTTTGAACTGCGGTGTGCTGAAAGGTGAGAGGGGGCTGAGGGGTGGGGGGGGAGAGCTGTGCAGACTGACTGTGTGTGTGCTGCTGGGAGCACTGCTGAGATGGAGAGAGAGGAAGGCTCCCCCGCTCGAGGTACTCGTGTGCTCACGCAGTGGTTCAGGCTGTGACCTGGCAATTCCACTGCACCACCCGTCCTGCACTGTCCATGTGCCACCTGCAGGTGTTGCCCAGCTTTTGGGGGACTTGCTGTGACCTCCCTGTCTCAGCACTGCCTTGTGCTCTGGACTTCACAGCATCCTGATGGTGAGTAGTGGTCCTGTGGAGATGCTGAGCAACGATTGTGAGCTGCGCCCTTTTCCTGGACCAGTATCCCAAGCCCTTCTCAGCCCAGGGCCTGTCTCTCTTTCCCTGGGGTTCTGTGGATAAGTCAGCAAGACGGGACTTTGCCAGCCACCTGGTTTCAGGTTCACCACCCCAATGACAGCAGGGCAGTCCTGCAGCTCATGGCAGCCCTACGGCTCTGCTCCTTTGCCAGGCTGGAGAGCTGAATCAGCTCCGATTCTGCAGATCCTTCCCTGAGTCCTGCTGCTAAGCACCGATACTTGTGCATCCTCTGGGCCACATCAGGACTGGAAAGAGGAGTAGATATCAGGCGGAAGGATCTGGCCTTCTGCTGGGTGACAGCCACCTGCATGGCCTGTTCCTGCTTTCTCTTTTCCCCAGGTGACATTGTGCTTCCCAAGGAGTGCGTGGACCTTTCTGATGGGAGTGAGCAGCAAGGAACTGACTGAATCACAGAATCATGGAATCACAAGGTTGGAAATGACCTGTAAGAGTCTCAGCTATAGAGGTCTTATAAGGGTCTCAGCTTCCTTCCTGCCCTGTGCTTGACTGAGGGACCCTGCAACCAGCTCACGAGGTGGCCATGGGCCCAGCTTTGCCAGCTTTCACTGCAAAAGGGAGCAGTTCAGGGATAGACCCAGCCTGGGTGAGCCTGAGCTTGACTCTAGCATCTGAGGGAGCTGTGGACATCAGCTGTGGACACGACTCATCGAGGTGTGGGTCAGCTGTGGATGCTCAGTGTTCTTAAGCAGCCCAGCTGTATCTCCAAGGCTTGTAGTCACAATTTCTCTGCGAGGCTGAGATACCCTGAGGATCATGGCGTCTCTCATTTTGCTCTCCTGCCCTTGCTCACAGTCTCTGAGGAACGACTTGAGCCCTGTGACCACGTCCTTGCTCGTGTGCTGGAGTCACTTTTGTGCATTTTGGTGTCAGGGCTCTTGGGGCAAAACGTGCCTGGACACTGCCACACGTGTAATGCCTTTCTGCGGTGCACACTGGAGGATGTTTTGGATGCTGCTCTCCAGCACCCCTTTCGGAGCAGCCAGTGTGCTTCCCATGGATGCTTGCTGCTGCCCTGAGCCCTTTATAACCTCAGTAGCCCCTGCTATAAGGCAGCATACTTGAGAACTAAAATGGCATGGTTTTGTAGGAGGGAGCAGGGGCTTTGTGGCAGGGAGCTGCAGGACATCCTGGGCACAGCATGGCCAGGTGGGAACATCCACTGTGTGTCTGCACTGGCTCTACAAAATTGCCCAGGGGCACAGCATCTCTAGCAAGAAAACCTCTGCAGCTCATTCTGTTCCCTTATCTTTTTAAAAAATGACACGGTCCAGCTCATTTTGGCCATGGGGCACAGCAGCTCTGACAGCATTCCAGTGCTGTGGCATCCCGCTGCCCGCCTCTCCGAGGGGCCAGGGCTGATCCAGAGCAAGACAGCAGCTTGGCGTTGCAGTGGGAAGCAGAGGTGTGTGGAGTGCTGTAGGAGTGCTGGCTGTGCCACGTTGCTGCGGGGTAGAGCTGGTGCTGCAGTGAGCCCTTGTGGGATGTTGGTGGTGCGTGGGGTTGGAGGGCTGTGCAAGCTGGTTATCGCAGGGCTGGGGAAAGCAGGAATAATGGAGATAATGGAGAGAGGTGGCTTTGGTGGGGCTGCCTGATTTTTCAGGTGCTCCAGAGGGTTGCTGAAGTTGATCAGGAAATGCAGCATCTCTCCCTTATAAGTGTTTTGGGCTGAGGCACTGGGGTGAGTGGAATGGCATAGCTGGGTGTGGGAGTGATGGCTTTGGGTTGGGCCAATTCTTGGTATCCCCTGGGTGAGCCAGTGCCCTTGCCCCTGCCTTCAGTTTCACGGACCAAGGGGGAAACAGCCTGCAGGCCCAAGGCTGCCTCGTCCTGTTCCACTTGGCTGGGGGTGGTGTGGGGCTGTGTGTCAGTGGGCTGAAGCCGGCCCCAGGGGGCACCCAGCAGGCTTTGACAGCAGCAGAGGTGGCTGGCTGCGGGCTCTCTCTGCTCCACGCTTTGGTTCACAGGTTTTGGGCTGCTCCCAGTCGTCCTCCATGTCCTCGGGTTGTGGTTCCAGGAAATCCTTCAAGTTGGAGAAGTATCCCCCAAAGGGGTGGCAGCTGATGTGTTTCAGCAGCTGATTGCAGTATGCGTGAAAGAAGCCGGTGAAGACAGCGGGTGCAGGGCCCCCATCCTCAGCTCTTGGGTAAGGCTGTCTGTCCTGCCAGGGGAGCACTGCGATGGGTCCTGCCTCACTCCAGCCTCCCCTGGATGCATCCTTCAATCCTTGTGTCTCCAGGCTCCTCTGCTCCTTGAAGTGGGGGTTGGCTGCCAGCCGGCTGGGCTCTGGGTTGGGGTGAGTTCTGCTCGCCGCCCCATTGCCCTCCAGGCAGTGGTGTTAGTGGCAGTGGCAGGACTCTGCCTCACTCACCTGGGCCAGCAGCTTCTTCTTGGCCAGCAGAGACGTGATGGGATGGTTGCCTTTGGAGTGAAAGCTGGGAAAGAGGCACTTGCAGGCTTCATTGTGGGCGCAGCGAGTGCCGGGACACCCCCCAGAGGGTGAGAATGTGCCGGGGCCGTGGGGCTGGCACATTGCTCCACTGGCCAGCCTTGCTTGTGGGCCTCTGTTGGGTCTTCCTGGGTGGGGAATGCAGCCATCAGGAGGTACCCGGAGGGGCAAATCTGCTCAATGCGTCTTTAAGATGGGGAAGAAGAGTATACGTATCTGAGAATGCCTCACTGGTGTAAAAATGTCAGCACTGATGGATATCTGTGATGGAAACTTGTGTGAGAGCAATAATTCAGTAATAACATAGGTCAGATCCTTACGCTGAAGTTGGGTACCTTACAAGAACCATTTTGTGATTCGGTGTTTGGCAGTTTGCTCTGCATGATGTGGATGGTGGAGCTGTGATGATGTAATCCATTTCCAGTTGTGAACAGGATTGCTCTAAGAGCTGCTGCAGTGAGATGCGTGTGGGCTGACTGTAAGCTGAAGCGTGATTGCCTCTGAATATCCATGTGTGTGGGGGGATTTTGTTTTTAGTTCTGCGATTTCATCCTTGTCCTACAGCAGCTCTGAAGAGGCCCTTGTTTTCCCAAACCCTGCTTTGCTGCTAATGGAGGCTGATGGCAAGTGCTGTGCTTTGGGCCCTTTGCTTTTAGTTTCTGTGGCCTGTGTACCCTGGAGGGTGCTTTCTTTCACATTTTTTTTGTTTGCTAGCCACCTTTTTGGTAGATAACATTTATTAGGGATGTTCTTGCTCTCCTGTGGTGGGTATGTGTTGGTGCTGGACCAGGGGAGGTTATCAGAAAAGGGAAGAATTTGCTGCACTAATTGAATTGTAGCCTTTTAGACAAAGGGAAGTTAAGGTGCTGATACTGCGCTGTGTAGCTGGAGGACTTCCTCAGGAATAACCTGGGTCTTTATCCCCAGTTCCCAATTGGAGCTTCTCCACGTGTTTCTACCCATATTGGAGCAGACCTGTACCTTGGAGGCCAGATCTGGGCAGTGAAAAGCTTAGTCTTGAGGGATGTGGACTGCCCACGTTAGTATATGAAATGTTGAGGCATGGAAGAGAACAGCCAGTTTACAGCTGAGGACTAGTTTGCCTTTCCTCTTAAATTCTTGCCCCTGGTTTCTGTGAGCACTGTTACCCACTGCTTGCAGTGAGACTCAGCCCTGGGTCTGAGGGGGCCTGGTGCTTAGCGAGGTGTAACTGCAGCTCTGCCCTGAAGCAAACTGCAGCCCAGCAGTATCACAGGAGCTGGAACACCTGGTGTGTGCTGGGTTTTAAACTGGACGTGCTTTAATGGTACGGGACTTGTGGGCTGCCACTCGTTCCCTTGGGAGATTTCTGTAAGGCTGTTGGAAGACGTTAGGACTGCCAAGTGTCCTCGTGCCCTTCTGTCAGCGATGACTGTTCTCAAGGCACACATATAAGCAGAGTCATACTGTCAGGTTTGTTTTTTAAGCAAAGAGACAAAAATGAAATAGGGCATTCTTAGCTTGGGTCAGTTCCCTAATCTGGTGCAGCGCGTGGTCTCACACTGAGAAGGTGATGGCTGAGCAAGGCTGGGGGCTGCTGGTGCTCCTTAGGAGGGCAAGGAGCTGAGCTGTGCTCCTGGCTGGAGCCAGCAGGTGTGTAAATGGCTGTGCTGAGGGGTCAGGCCTTGCAGAGAGCTGGGGCCAGCAGCTGGGAGACGACGGCTTCACAGCCAGCCCTCCTGCAGATCACCATGACTTGTGTTGGGCTGCAGCCTTGCATGATGCCTCGGGTCAAGCAGGGGGCTGGAGGCAGGTGATGTTACTGGGTGGGAACCACCAAAGCGACAATCTTCCACATTCCTGTGCCTTGTACAGGCTGTGGGAACTGGAGTTTGTTTTAGAGTGAGTTGCAAACTTCTGCAGTGTCCAGTCTGCAGTGGTTCGGTCTGTCTGCTCTTGAAGTCAGTGGGAGCCTTCCTGGTAGTTTGGTTTTTCAAGTGCTCCACGAGAACCTTCCCTAAATGAAAGTATTTAGCTGTGGAAGCATTGGACTGTAGGCCAGCAGGCAGAAATGGTGTGTGCAGAGGGGTTTGTGAAAGTACCTTGCCCGTGAAGGAGCCTCTCTCTGTGCTGTGACTGCTGCAATACCATGATAAAAATAATAGAAAGGATTCTAATAACTAATGAACTTGTTCGTTAACGGATTAAGCGTTGTCTTAAGGGTGGCAATTGGAGTCCATCTAATAAAAGTTGGCTGGAGGTGTGTCCTGTGGCTATGGCAAACTTTGCTTTATAGTAGCCTGTACTTTTCAGTAGCTGCTTGCCACGCTGTGCTGTGGTTGGAGAGGGAGAAACAGAGCACTGGTCATTTCCCAGCAGACAGCGATAAGTTTCTACTCAGTCACAATGCTCTGTGATCTGACAGGTTTATAATTATTATCCTAAGATTGATGTATCTGAGGGGACTGTAAAGATGGGCAGCATTAAGAAATCAGTAATCATTGCATCTTGAAGTGCAGTTTCTGTACAACACTACAAATGCGCATCAAAGGTTTGATTCTAGGCTCGTCGTTCCTCTCCATCCCTTCCTCTCCTCTGAACTCCCAAGTTCAGCATCCTTCGCTGTGTCACAAAAGGGACTGTGTGGTGGCCCATTTCTTTCCTGATGGAAAAACAGGGATGGTGATACCAGCACCATTGGAGAGGCCGTTGAACTTGTTGTGTGAGCTTTCCTTTTCCCACAGTGCGGTTTTGATCTTGGGAAAGTCCCGCTCTTCTCTTCCGCAGTTTCGTCCCTGCTGGATGAGGGTGATGAAGGTTCGCGCGCTGTTTCTCCATGAAGGGCTCTGGAAGGGCCATGTTAGCTGTGTGCAGAGCTGTGGTTCGTGCCCGTTTCCCTTTCCTCCCTCTCCCTCCTCATTCAGCCCTCGTGGAACATCACGAGTTTGGCCATCAGGTGCCGCCGTGTCCTGCAGGACTTCTTCCTTCTTTTGCTCTGAGTTCTCCCCAGTCGGGCCTGTTTTTGAGATGCTGTTGTAAGTGATGTAAGTGATGTGGAGAGCTGGAAAGCTCTTTATCTCAGAGCACAGCTGTTCACAGCTGGCAAATAATAGACTGTATGATGGAGTCTGGGAAACTACTTCAGCTTCTCTGTGGAAGGCTCAGCTGTACAGCACGAGGTTCTGAGCTCATGAGGTCCAGTTTTGCTCTCACATGGGAAATAGAGGATTGGAAAAGGAAATGCTGTTAGAGCAGTAAGAATGTGCTTATCTACCGACTTCGGTGGGCCTTGGCTAGGAGCTGCAAAACGCCTGACTAAGAGTGCTGACACTATTTCCTTCTTGTTTGTGTTCATTCTTCCTCTAGGTTTTGTTAGAATGGGTTGAAACATTTTTTCAAGTGTAATTTAGAATCGTAGAACTATGAAGGCTGAGAAGCCCTCTGAAGTCATCTAGTGCAGCCATCACCACCATGTCCATTAAACCATGTCCTCCGTTTAGGCAGCTCAGCTGCTGACTGAAAAGTGAGACATTCCTTGATGATACCTTCGTATCTTATATCTGCTGTATTTGTTGTCCAGGTCTTATTTCACGTTCTGTTTTCTCATCTACCCCAATAAAAGCACACTCGTCTTGGGCAGGATGTGGCAACTTGAGTGCTGCTTTTTACTGTCCTGAGAACTTGTAATGCGTGGCTGTTCAGCAGTGTTTCCAGTTCTGAGATGGGGAGAGCAAGACAAAAACGTTTATTACGTCTTCCCTTCTCAGGTGCAAGAGTCTCAGGTTACGTCCAGAGGTCTGGCAAGGATAGAATGAGAGGTTTTTGCCTTTGGTTCAAATCGTGTACTTTGGCTGCCAGAGCAAGCCCCAGGATTACCCAGCTGAGCAGAATTACTCATGTGTGTCAGCATTCACAGGCTTGTGTCTCAGGAAAGGTGCATGGAAGAGCTGGTGGCAGAAGCAGCCCTGCCCGGCCAACTCCTCACTGCAGTTGTGTATGGGAGAAGTGCTGTGCCTGGCTCGATGGCAGGACAAGCTTGGCTGTGGCTGGTTTTCAGAGGAAAATGCAAGTTTTTGTGCTGCTGTGCCAGCAAAAATGCTTGGACGTCAGCTGTGTTTGATGGGTCTCCATTCAGCGATGGCTTTTTGCCTGCTTAATTAGTGCTAAGTTCTTTAAGCCCTGAGCTCCGCACTGTGCTGTTTTCCCACCAGTCAAATTACCCTCTTTCCTTCAGAACTCCCCCTCCCGCAGGAGCTGGCACTTTGCTGCGAGTTTTACCTCTCCTTCACTTTGTCACCCGTCCCTGTCCTGTTGGCCTGCATACCAGTCCATGCCCCTGTTGTGTCAGTGCTGTTCTTAACACTGGGAATTGCGTTTTCCCCCTTCTGGTCAGGATGTGATACAGAAGCAGAAGCTGACTGGCAGCTGATTTTTCTGCAGTGCTCATGCAGATGGTGTGTGGCTGTTGAGCAAAATCAGAAGGCTTTTTCACGTCCCTTTGGCTTTTACCCATGACCATTTTTTTCTACAGGTTGGCAGAACGGTGAGGATGGGATTGCGTGGTGGGGTTATCGGTATTTCTAGACTAAAGCCCCTGACAGATCCTTGGCACTTAAAGCTGTTGTGCTGCCTCACCAGGTGGATCAGAAGCGCAGGCTGGAATATCTCACTGGCTGATTCTTTGGCCGAACAGTGACATTTGAAACCCACGAGCTCGTCTGGATGTTAATTGTCAGGGGGACTAAAGCTTGTTGGAATACGGGCTGTCTCTTTGCATGTTATGTGCGTTTTGTGTAGTTGAGTCTTGCAGTATCTCTGTAATTCACTCTTCTGCCATGAGGTGGGATGGTGTAACGTCCTGTTCTTCTGACGAAGCGAGAGTGCTGCCCAGATGGTGAATGAGACAAGGGATTCACTGCTTCTGACTGATTAGAATCCTGGGCAACAGTTAGCAGGCCAGTATTTTCGGAGAAGGAATTGATTATAATGCATTTGAGATCTGTCGGTGTTTCTGTTAGCGCCAGAACACGCTGGGTGTGTTTTCAAAGCAGGGTTCCCAGTCCTGCTAACCAACAGTGGGGTTTGTGCACGTACCCCCGTGGGCTCACGTGGAAACAGACGTGAAGCATCAGAAGTTTGGATGGATGCAACTTGAAGACTTGCTGCGTTCTCTAAAGACTGAAATGGGATTTTCCTGATGCTGTAAGTGTTGATCTTATGGAATGTACGTATTGGGAGGAATTGCTGCTGGTGGCTGAACTAAATGCTGGAGTTGTTCAGCGCAGAGCTGTCACGGTTCTGGTCTGCCTGGTGTGACAGTGGAAGAGCCTGGGCTATTCTGGAGAGCACTCTGCTCATTGTACTTGAGCAGGAGCATGTCGCTGTGGTGTTATTCAGAAGAAAAGCTGTTGTAATCAACCTTACCTCAGGACCTTGTTTCTCAAATCCAGACAAGACAGGGCTGTGCATAGAATATGCTGCTGGTGTTTGGTTTTCATGAGGTTCACAGATTGGTGCCTGCTTGCTCTGAAGTTGGCTCTTGGAATGCGGTGATTCAGTGTCTCACTGACAGTGTGACAAGTAGGACTTGGTTCCTGCAGGTTTGTTTCCTTGCGTGGCTTTATTTCCACTGCTGGGTAACTGTCTCTGCAAGAGCTGCTTATAAAAGGAATGAAGTGCACATTTTGCTGGAAAATTAGCACTGAGTTCTGCCCATTTCCTTTAAGTGGAAAAGTGAACCTAAGATGTCTTGTTGTTGTCAAAGGATTTGCTTGCTGGAGCAAGCTGAGGAATGGTGCCTGGGGCCTGTGGGCACAAATAGATCCCAGTTTCCTGTTCATGCAGCAGCCTTTAAATATTGCATTAGCAGCGTTAGTAAGACCAGACGGATGCAGGGTCGTCTGTGCCCGAGGCTTGGAGTAAAGCTGGAGAAAAGCCAAACAGTTGACTTAAAACCTGTGTGCTTGGAAGCTGGGAAGTGATGAGAAGTGTCTTCCTCTGTTCCCATGGCAGTTCTGCTGAATAATGATCACCTGGCAGAGTGCAGCAGCATGGTAGGGAGCTCAGGGCTGCAATTCAGGAGGAGGATTGTGAGGGAGGCGAGAGGCTTTGCTCATGCTTGGCTGGAGGAAAGGAATGTTCTGTGTTAAGCACGTGTTTTCTGTCAAACGATGGCAGTGGTCCACAGCATTTGAGGTACTGAACTGGGGTATCACAGTGCAATTTCTCAGTCACGTATCTGGTCGTGAGCCAGAGTTAAGGACGGAGGAGCTTTTCCTCCCTGCACATCTGCTGCTTCCCGTGCTTTCAGTAGAAACCCCCTTGTGAGCAGCGTAACCGAGGGCTTCAGCCCTCCGCTGAGCAGCACGGTGGGTTGTGGCTGAGTGCTGACACCGTGGCTGTGCAGGGTGGGCTGGTGCAGCACACAGCTGCCATGGCTCTGTTCCTTCACTGATCCACTCCTTGTTCAGCTTAGTTGCATTTTTTGGGTGGGTTTTGTTGTTGTTTTGTAACAGTAACACGATGTGCAAATGTAACGAGCTGAAACAGGGAAGAGAAGAGCAAACCCAAACTGCTCTTGGCTGTGTCCAGTGTGTAATTAAATGAGTAGCTCTGTATATTTTGAAGAGATTTGAAGTGGTCTCTGGATTGCTGCTCATCTCATTTCCCGCTGCCCTGCAGTGTTTTCCCTTTCGGTGCCCTTTGGCTCTGGCTCTTAACTCTGTTATACAGGCTCCACTTCAGATCTTCTTCCAAGGCCCTGTGCCTGAACTGTTGTCTGCTGCAGAATCCCTCGAGTGCTGCTTAGCTCTGAGTGTACAACATTCCCAAGTTCCTTCTCACCGCTGCAGTGCCGTCCTCAGGGAATTCCAGAGGCTTTGCTCAGTGTGGCCTCTTCTGCCTCAGTGCAGCAGCGCAGTCTCAAGCAAGCAGCTTTCTGCGTTTTCACAGCATGTCATTCTTATGGCGTGTTGTTTCCAAAACTTCCTCTCCACAGCTGATTCTCAGCATTCTGGCTGTCGTGTTACCACTCTTCTCGTGACCTGATTCAAAGTGACAGTGAAATGAACGCTTTTCTAGCACAAGGCACTGAAGATTAAGTCTGTATTGTAGGGGTCTGAGCGTGGGCCCATTTGTGTGACGCGTTGTTGTTGTGATGGACTAAGAGCTAAGATATTTTAAAAGACATAGGAGCTTTTGTGTATAAGAGTTTGGTATGAATAATAAAGTTTCTGGCTTTTTACTCGGGGGGGGGGGGAGGTTGAGGGGGGTATGCAAGTTTGTGGCATTCTTCCCTTTTGTTTTGGATGGTGCTTGTCTGAAAGCTGCGATATGCTCATTTCTGGTTTGCAGATAAGGCATTTTTAGAGCAAGCTGATAATGCACCAAGGTCTCTGAAACCCTGAAGTTGTGGTTGGCAGGAAGACAGTTTAGGAGATTAGGTCACCATTACCTGACTGTTGTGTTGTGGTTTTCTTTGTCATTATTTTCTAAACTTTAAATCCTGTCACGTCTCCTATAGTTGCCACTGTTGCTGTTTCACCAGTAGAACCCAAGATGGACGGAATGCCAAGCTGGCAGCTTGAGGAAGCTTGAGCGTGAAGGCCTGAAGCTTTGGAGAGGTGACTTCACTGCATGAAGGCAGCACCAGGAGAGAAACAGCTGTGCAGTGTGATTTGGGAAGGGAACGTCTGAGTGCAGACTCATCTCTGACACGGCAGCAATAGGTTGGATGTGGGATCCGAGTGTTTTGCAGAGCTCCTGGTAGGAGTTGCTCTCTGGAGCCACAGCTCTGCAGTTATTTTCCTTCTGGAGATGCATATTTATTTGGATTAACTTCACAGGGAGCCTAGACAGTGCTAGCTGGGTCTTGGCTAGCTGACTGTTGGATGTGTAAAAGTAGGTGGCATAAATTTGCCCTCACAGCTGTAAGTAGTGAGGTGAGAGTTAAACTCACGATGGGGAAAGACAAAGATGGGAACGCATGCCCAAAACCAGCCTGGGATTTGAGTGTGGTGAGCACCTCTGTCTTTAGTGTTGGTAACTCTAAACGCAGCGGTTGCTTTGGTTTACTGTTGGTTTGTCCCAGTGATGATCTCTGTGGCCTCATGCAGGGCACTGCGTGCTCTGCACAATATGAGGAGTTGGACTCCATGCACACACCCAGGGGTTGCATCCAGGATGGAGTTGGGGTTAAAATGATGCTGTTGTGTGTTGTCTGAGATAGCAGAGACAATGCAGTAAGTGCACGGCCTGCTTGCTGGAGCAAAGTGCTGCAAGGCACAGGCAGATGGCTGGTGCTGGGTCCGGTGCACAGAGCTCCCAGCCGGAATCAGAGCTCTGAGGTCTGTTTTGAACTCGGTTAATACAAAGCTCTCTCACTTCCCTGCTTTCTTAACTGCTGTGACAAACCAAACTAACCAACCGCCCTGAAGCCCTAACGCTCCTTTTGCAGCTACTTGAGGCCTCTGCCATCTCCCATTGTTTCTGTTCTGGTGATTTGGTCTGTGGACTTCAACGAGCTTCCGGTGATGCTGTTGTTGCTGTTGTTTGTAAAGAGGGAATGCCCAAAGGGTTCCAGTGTGAAAAGGGCTCACATTTGCACTGTGATCAGGAACAGGTCGGGGTGTTTCTGTTTCTCACTTGGCCCCAAGTATGAGGTGAGCTGCTTTTTGCAGGAGCTGACTGGCATCGCTGCCAGATGCCTTTGCTTCCCACTTGCTTGCCTTATTGCTAATTCAGAAAGAAAAATTGGAGTGGTGGGGCTGGTCATGTATTGGCAGTGCACCAAATAGCAGAAGAGAGAAATGGGCAGGGCGTTGCAGGTGCAAACTTCTTCTCTTGCTGCCGTTGCATGTTTTTGTTATTCTGGATAAGGCAGAGCACCCCGGCCTTGCCTGGGGTCTGCAGGCACAGCTCTGATGGAAGAGGTAGCAGGAGGGCTGTTGGAACAGTGACTGTGGTGTTTTAAAGTAGCAGCTGAGCACAAATGTTTGGTGTTGGGCTTCATGAGAGAAGGGGCACAGGCAGATGCAGCTCCCGCAGTGCTTCTGTTAGCTGGCTTCTGTTGCGAATGCTGAAACCTCAGGCTTCCTGTACTGACTGCAGATTTTCACTTGACTGGAGTATTTGCAGTGCATGATTGTCATACTGTAATACTTGAATTGCAGTGCATGATTGTCATACTGTAATACTTGAATCAACCTTTTTTCTGTCTCTGGGCGAGCACTTGCACTTCCCCCTCCTGCTCTGTGTTGTTCTAGTCTTTCAACTGACTTTTGTCTCCAAAGCTTCAGGGAGTGATGCAGCAAAAGAAAGACTGGTCGCTCCACCAGAGCAGAGTCCCGTTCAGGAGGGAAAATATCCGATCCCTGAAGATGCCTGGTGCACAGATGGGTCCAGCAAGGGCAACCCGAGCGAGTGGAGAGCAGCAGCGTACGATCCTTGCAGCGAGACGATCTGGTTGGACGAGGGGGATGGTCAGAGCAGGCAACGGGCAGAACTGCGAGCCGTGTGGATGGTTGTGAGCGAGGGACCCGGTGATGGCATCCTGAACATCTGCACAGATAGTTGGGCTGTGTGCCGGGGGCTCACTCTTCGCATTGCGCAGTGGGCCACCCAGGAATGGACTGTCCACCCCCCGATCTGGGGCAAGGACGTGGTTGGAGATACGGAATGCAGTCAGACACAGGACTGTAAGTGCTACCGAGCTTCTGGTTATCAGCCCAGTGGCGTGGCCTACTTGCACACTTGACACTCACCCCGTGTATCTGCTCATTCCTAGGTGAATCTCAGTGGTTTTGACCCAGGCCCAGTGTGGTGCACTGAGTGCTTCCTTCAGTGCCGAGCTCTCAGGAAGCACGAATCGCTGCAGGTCTGATGGCTGCCTTCCACAGCACAACAGTGATGGGGATAAGGAGCTCATCCACCGTCCCGCCCTCGTTTCTCCTGGCTCTGCTGAAGATGCTGACGTGAGCCCAGCAGCCATCGCAGTCCCCAGCCTGGATTGTGACCCAGTGTCTTTGCAGTGCAGCCCAGCCAAGCGGAGTCCGAGTGCCCGGCCAGCAGCAGCTCCACGAGGAGCGGGTCGGCATCGCTGAGGAGCAGCTGAGCCTCTTGGAGGAGGGCTTAGAATCAGGCAGCCGGTCCCAGGCAGCGGGCAGCGCACACAGGTGTGGTGCAGTCACACTTCTCTCCAAATTCGGTGCTTAATTGAATCCACACAAATCTTTATTCTGTGATGAGCAAACCATGCTGTCTACCAAATGATGTCAAAATATTCTTTCTCGCCCTTCACTTCCCTTTCCTGCATGTGATACAGCAGCCCGCTGATCATCGGGGGCTCAATTTGCCACCAGGGAGCGTCAGCGGTCACTGAAGGCTTCGTTGGCTGTCAGAGGGCTCCACTGATGATCAGGGATCTTCAGTGAGGTCAGAGGGCTTTGCTAATCAGCAGAGGGCGTCATTGGTCATCAGAGAGGAGATTTGAAGGGTTTGGGAGGAACTGGAAGGAGGGACTGGGAGAGAGCAGAGGGAGGGTACTGGGGCTGCTTGGCAGCATGGGGAGCTGTGTCCTTTTTGGAGCAGGCAGCACAGAAGGGATGGAGAGGCCCATGGGTGCAGCACATGGGGTGTGGGGTATGGAGCTGGGGACCCCTCCCACCACGTAGAGGTGGCCTCTGCCAGGCAGGAGCAGACACGAACAGCCCCTGCTGAGCATGGGGATGCAGACAGAGCATGTCTCTGCTGAGGGCTTTATTGATCACTGGAGGATGTCAGAGCTGATCACATCCCTAGGACACCTCGAGACCCTCCTCCTCTGCACAGCTGTCCAAAGCATGAGGTGGCACCTCTGTGGGTGGCAATGGTCCCCCTGGTACGGGGCAGGGATGGCGCCCTCCATCCCATCTATCCCCAGGCCCTGACACACAGTGCTCAGGGCTTGAGAGATCCCTAGGGTCTGTCAGTGTCTGTGCTGCAGTGCCACCCTTATTGTAACAGACTTCTTCCATACGTCCAATCTAAACTCTCTAACTCTTTCCCCTTCTTTCTTGCAGCCCCCCTGAAGATACCAAAGGCCGGAAGAAGAAGAAGGCAGCAGAACCTTATGCTCCCACTGCATACAAATGCTACAGGAGCAGAAACAAACCGGGAAGCTCTGGGTTCCTCCCGGGGAGGCAAAACTGCACAGAGACACCCCAGCTGTGTTTGGCAGTGCCCTCCCTGCCTCCCCCGCTCCTCGCGTGATCCCACTGCTGAGCCAGGATCGAGCTGCCCAGTGCTGCAGAGCACCGTCCAGAGCTGGGCCCAGACCTCCTCCCCTTCCTCTCCTGCAGCTCGGCGTGCAGCCTCACCTCCTCCTGTGGCAGAGCTGCTGATCCCAGGCGTGCTGTCGGGATGCTCCTCTAACCCAGAGCTCCTGCCCACCCTGCCAAGAAAAAGCAAACCAACCCCCCGCCGCCAGCACGGCCCCCCAGCAGGGAACGCACACAGCTTCACGCCGCTCCCCTTCACCCTACCTCAGGACCGGTTATTATGTCCTACCTCAGAGACCAAAGGAGCACTGATCTGGACATTGGTACAAAACACAGCAGCGTCACTTTAAAACGCAAGTTGTGTTTTCGTTGTCATGGGTATTACAGCCCAAAGGTTGTAATAAAGTTCATGCAAAGGAGAACAAATTACAGGTGTTCCATACACAAAAGCAAAGAGGAAAGGTGTGAGGGTGTTTCCCAATGAGAAGTAAGATTCCAGAAAGGGACACATGCAGGGACCCCAGAGGGATGTGGAGGCAAACAGTAACTGCTGCAGAAGCAATGGTACAGAGAGAGAATTCACTGCTAGGAGGAGCTCCCAGTCCAGTGAAAAATATTGACAGCACTGGCTGCAGGGTTGTCTTTTAATTAAAAACAATATTTAAAAACAATCTGGATTTTTTGAGCTAACTATTATAAATATTAGTGGGGGGGGGAATGCTAAATGGTGCTGTAAACAAGGTGGGCGCGGAAGAGCCATGGCATGGGTGGTATCTTTATGTCTGTCTGCACAGCAGTCCCTGCTGCCCCTGCTTCATCTCTCCACAGGAACTGCCCCTGCTGGAGTCTCTTCTGGCCATAGTGAGCCGGGGCCATTCCCCTCCATCTGCCCTGCCTGCTGCCCATCCGCACGGCAATTCACGGCACTGGGCAGCGCAGGGAGCTCTGTGAAACACCCTCTGCATCCAGCTGCACAAAGGACTGCAGGGAGAGAGGAGGGCTGGGGCTGCTGGTGGCAGCTGAGGGACACCATGGGCCATCCGTGGTGCCCGTCCTGCTCCGGAGGCAGGCATGGGGAGCTGGGGGCTGTGACACGGCGCAAATGACTGCAGGCAGAGGGACGTAGCAAATGGAATGCAAAGCTTGTAATAACCTATCCTAGATTACAAGGAGAAACAGAAACAACAGTAATGCTAAAATTCCAGTCCCACCACAGCTGTGCTCCCAGACGTCCCATCCCACTGCTGTGCTGACTCGGAGGACGGCTTGGTTGTGGAGGGGAGAGATGGGGCCGCTGGCAGGGCCCCTGGAACGCTGCCGCTGCTGCCTGGTGCTGCGGGCCGGCGAGGAGCGCAGGGTTACGGGTAGCCGTACTGGTCGGCGATGGCCATGTCTATCTCCCGCTGCACCAGGAACTGCACGGGGCCGATCTTCATCTGCTGGGCCGCCCGCTGCCGCTCTTCCTGGGCCAGGTTCTTCATGCGCTCCCGCTCGGGCCGCTGCTCCGCTGTGATGGGCAGCGACTCCTCCATCACCAGCGGTATTACACCGCCACCCGCCTGCGGCCCCACGCAGGGCACAAAGTCCACGGGGCGCCGGGGCTGAGGCTGCTGCTGGTGCAGCGCTGGTGGTGGTGGTGGTGGCGGTGGGTCCCTCTGCAGCGCCGAGCTCCTCTGCGGGGACGGGCGCGGGCAGCTCGGCGTCGCCTCCTTGGCAGCACCCTCCTCCTGCACCGTGCTGCCTGGAGCTGTTGGTTCTGCCTTGTGCGCATGGCTGTCTTGGGGCTGGAGGGCAGCAGGGCCAGCGCTGGCTGAGGGCTGGGGCTGCACAGAGGGTGGCTGGCGCACCGGGCCCACCGCAGTCACCCTCTGCCCCAGCGGGTGCACGGCCTGGATGCATTGCTGCAGGTGATTGCGCAGCTCGCTGGCTCCTGCTCCGGCCCCAGACAGCTTTGCTTGGCACGGCTGTTTGCGGCCTTTCCTCTCTGCTCTTTCCCCGCGGGGCGGCAGCTTCCTTTTCTTGGCAGGAGCGCTGCTGGTGGGCTGCTCCTGCTGGGATCTCTCCCCTTTCTGCAGGGTGCCGGCAGGCGCAGGGCGCTTGGCCCCCCGCTTGGTGCTGCCCCTGTTCTTCTTTTCTGCCACCTGGCTGGGGACAGAGCCTGGCGACGGGGGCGAGTGAGCCTGAGCCTCCTGGGGCTGCCTTTGCTGCACCTCCTCGGTGGGCTGTGCGCTTTGCGCTGAGGGAGGTGCGCTGACGGCCAGGGTGGTCGGCCGTGGGCTGAGCCGGGCGCTCGCTGGTGGCACGACGGGGCGCAGCTCCGACAGCCCGCACTGCAGCTCAGACAGGAGCCCGGGGGATGGAGGAAGCCCCCAGAAGGGGTCGGTGGGCGTCCCGGTAGCAGCCTGTGTGCTGAGCTCTCTGCTGTCCCCAGGGTTGTCAGGGAGCTCAGCGATGAGACATCCGGGGGCAGGGCTGCTGGGGTTCTCCTGGGGGACCTCAGCAGCTCTTGCCACGTCTGAAAATGCAAAAACATCCCCCAAATGGCCATGAGAGCCTTCTCACACCCACTCTGTGCAAACACGCACCTGCAGCTCTGCAGCCCCAAACTCACCATTGATCCAAGAGAGCAAACCCTGGATGTCCGTGATGTCCTCCGGCACATCCGAGCTGCTCGCCACTGCTGGGAACAGCAAGAAAAAATCCCAAAGAGTCAATGCCTGCTCTCCTGCACCATGTTCACAGCAAGGGATCTTGGGTGAACGCTGGGATCCCATTATAAATCAGGACAGGAGAGGTAACTGTCAATCCCAGGGATTAAAACCCCAAGCAACCCCACGCAATGAGAACAGTCCCAGGAAAGAACAGGCAGAAAGCCTAACCAGAAAGACAGTGCCCCAAACCCAGATGCCTGCTGTGTGTCTGTACCTCTCTTGGGTGCTGTGCCACACTCCTGGCTTTCCACGTGGCTGCGCTTCAGAGGAAGGCCACTGGCATCAGCTTCTGACACAAAGGAGACAAGAAAGACATGAAGAGCATCTCTTGGGAGGAAGATTTGAGCACTGCCAACCACAAGCTTCTGGTCTTCAGCAGCAGTTTTGGCAATTTGCCTTTCTGCTGCTGCAGCCCTGTGCCACTTCTGCAGTCAGCACAGAACTGCAGTCCCTTGCTCTCCCCTCCATCACACGCAGCCCTTCATGCAGCCCTGTTTAGAGGCAGTGCCCACACCACAGCTCACAGGAGCTTCTTACCTGCGGAGGCTTTACGTTTCCCTCCTTGCCCCGCACCGTTCCACAGATGCACAGGTTTTGTCCCTACAACAACAGATGGTGTGTTGATTTCACAGACACCAGCAGGCAGCACAAGTATTGCCTAGTAAGCCCATGTCCCCCCAGAAAACAGAAAGATGCTACTTTGACAGCCCAAACACAACTGATAGTTCACTTCTCACTGCCCCTTCCTGCACTCCAAACTCCTTACTTGACATCGCCTGCAGCGCCGCAATCTTCAGCTGCCTGGATTCCTGAGTTCTCCTTTTGGAGAGGAACCTACAGAAAGCATCAACAAGGGAAAAATCATGAGGAAGAAGCATTTTCCCAGCTTTCTTCTGCTATGCAATGTCGTCTCTTGAGGAAGGCAATGCTTGGAAATCAGCTGGCTGCAAGAACTGCCTGCCCATCCCTAGCTGCAGCTGGTGCCTGACTGCCACGGCTTCTGTCAGCAAGTGCCCCCAGGTCCGCTTTTCCCCCACACGTGTGCTGACCGTCCATGCCCCCACCTGGCTCTCTGCCGAGACTTCAGCGCAGTTTGCTGAAACACCTGCTGGGCATCCCCTGGGTACAGCCATTCAGAAGGGCACCGTTTGACCTGGGAACTCCTCCCCAGCCCAGCTTTTCTGCTGATACCTCCCAGCACCCAGCCAGCGCCAACCCAGCTCACCTGGTCAGCCTGCTCAGCCGGAGCTGTGCCCAGCTGACGCACACGCCGCAGCGCTGCTCCCAGTGGGCTCTAAAGGAGGATCTCTCTCTCGAAAAGCACAGAGCTCAGTCTCCGTGTGCAGCACGCTCACTAGAGCACCAGCTCTGCTCCAGCTGGGGCACAAACGCTCCCAGCCTGGCAACCACTGTGACCTCAGCAAGTGCCTGCATCACCGCTGCGCTTGCATCACAGGCAAAGGAGTGATCACCTCCCAGATCCAAGTTTTAGGAAACATGAGACTCACCAATGGGGTGAATGGGGTTCATTGAATGGGGGTTAATTGAAGTAAAGCAACAGAGAAGTGAAGATGACCTTGGGCAGCCCAATAAAACGCAGTATGGCCTCGTAGTGGTCTCACAGCTCTCAGGCTGTGCCTTCAGGTCCCTTGGCCGGTGCCAGTCTCTCTGGCTGTGTGTTTAGGCCCCAGGGCCACTCCCGGCTTCTCTGGCAGCATCTTTAGGCCCAGGGCGTGTGCCAGCCTCTCTGACTGGGGCTGTGGCTGTGAGCCCCTGGGCTGCATGCAGCCTTTTGGGCTCTGGCCCAAAGCCACCAGGGCTGGTACTGAATTGTAAGAAAACATGAGGGCCGCCCAATGGGGTTATCTGAAGGAACAAAACAGAGAAATTAAGATGACTCTTGTGTAACCAGCCTGGGTCATCCTCTCGCTCACGCACTGCATGATCAGAGCCAGGAGATGTTGCCCCCAGGCTCCCCCAGATTGGAGGCCAGAAGGATTTGGGCTCCCAAGCAATCAGCCAGCATTTGAACGAGTCAGCCCTCTGGTTTTTGTGAGGACAGACGAGTCCACCTTGGAAAGCCATCTGGGCAAAGGCACAACAGCTTGGTTCTTGGGCCGCAGCACTCCGTGGCCAGGCGCTGCTCAAACGCTGGGCCTGCATTTCCTCCTGGGCATCCCCGCGTGCTCTGAGTCCGCTGCAGCTTTCTGCAGGTTTGTGGCTTCCTGCTGAGGAGCTCCTCGTGTTCTTCTGCAGCTGCCCCCCAGCATCACTGCTGCCTCCTCTGGTGCCGTGCCGGGAGATGCGTCAGCGTCCATCAGCCTGCACTTCCTTCCTCCCAGCAGCAGCTGCTCCTGCACTGACCTTCACTCACACTGGATGCCGTCCACTTCTAGCGCCAGCTGACCTGCGAGACAGAGAAAGGAAATGTGGCATTGGCACAAATGCAGAAGCCCACGGCTGTGCCACCACCACGTACTGCAGCCTTGGGAAGCCAGCTGCCACTGCAAGCTTGGTCAGAATTAAAGCAGGCACCGTCAATTAAGTGCGACTTCTGAACTGAAGGAATTGCCACAGTCAGAAATAAATACTGAAATGGCTTACTGAACTGTAGGTGGTTCCCTCTGAATTCTTTTGCTTTGGGGAAAATATGGACTTGGAATTGCAGGGTACAAGAAAAACGAGGAGCACTTGGCAACTCAGGCAAAGTGAACAGTGCAGGGAAGATTGCTGCATTTCTTTTTCTCCTGGCCCAGACAGGAATTTTCCTACCTTAAAAGAGGTGCTGAAAAGAGAGACCTTAAAAGAGAAAAGAGAAGAAGAGCCTGACAGAGTAGACACATTACAGTCTCACATCACGGGTAGAAGCTGGAGAGCTCTCGTGGCACAAAGCTCAGGGCTGCAGAAATTAAGGGTGCCTCTAAGCTTTAGAACAGCTGCTCCAGCTGTCGGCCACTTCCACTGCTGGACGCTGTGCCCACAGCTCATTCTGCTTTGGGCAAAGCCTGCTGGGTGAACTCCAAACCAAGGTCCCAGCCACGCTAATCCAGCTGGTTGGTCTGAAAGGGCTCAGAGGCCACGCATGGGATCCTTTCTGCTGCTGGTTCTCTCCGGGCAAGAACCTGCACTCTCAGAGCAGCAGCCAAGAGCTGGAAGGCAGAGGAAGCTTCCAATCCCCATGGATGTGGCTGTCTGCTAGGACAACAGCTGCCTGCTGTTCAGCACGGTGACGCTCACCCAGCAAAGCCCTCACCCAGCAGATGCCTTTCCTTACGCTCACAACTGTCTCACATTTGTGCAGCCCTTGGCACTGCATTTCCAATCCAAGCTCACATAGATCTCAACCATTCCTTCTGTGTCAGTCTACTTGGATCCCCAGTTAGGGCTGCAGCTCAAGAGCTCAACACAACAGGAATAGCACAGCATGCAACTGGGAAACACATCTCAAGGCTGAGAAGAGCCAACCGTCTGACCTTGGGCACAACTCACCAAACTTGCAAACTTGGCTGATCTGAGCATGCGGGAGGGGGCTGGCAACCAGACCAGAGGCGTCCATTTCAATTGCAGCTCCGTGTGGAGAAGAACGCCAAACAGTAACAGGAGTGAATGAATTCATTCACAAGCTGCACAAAGAGTTTGTTCTCGATTAAAAAAAGCATGCATTCCAAGTCAAAAAGCAAACAGCAGGAGTTGCTATCAATGGAAGACGTTCCTATTCCCACACCTCATCCTCCTACCACAGCTTTCCTTGCCTCACCCCTCGCCCCAGCTCCTGGAAAATGCCCGCAGACTGAAAGTCAGCTCTCAAATCCATAGACTCCTTTCCCATTGCTCCATTACAAGAAGACTTCAGACTTGTTTCATGCACTCCAACTGACCGAGCAGTGGTACCACAATCACTCCTAACACACGGAGGCCACTCTCAAAAGCTTCTAACAGCTCCTGCCCCAAGACCAACATCTCCACAGCCATCCTTCTCACGTGAGTCCAGGAGACAAATCCACAGCACAGTCTTTCTGAACTACTATCACATGAGTAGCATTTCTGGTGGTAGAAAGGCACAGCAAATAGTCCATCAGAGACATTCTGAGTGGTGCGGTTGATACGGTGGAAGGAAGGGATGCCATTCAGAGGGACCTCGACAGGCTGGAGGGCTGGGCTCGGGTGAACCTAATGAGGTTCAACACGGCAAAGTGCAAGGTTTTGCATTTGGTCTGGAAGAAAGCCAGGCACCCGTACAGGCTGGGAGGAGTGGGCCTTGGGAGCAGCTCGGCAGAGAAGGTCCTGGGGGTCCTGATGGACGAGAGACTGAACATGAGCCAGCAGTGCGCTCTGGCAGCTCGAAAGGCAAATGGGATCCTGGGCTCCATCAGGAGAGGGGTGGTCAGCAGGGACAGGGAGGTGATTGTCCCTCTCTACTCGGCTCTTGTGAGGCCCCATCTGGAGTCCTGTGTCCAGGTGTGGAGCCCTCAGTACAAGAAAGACATAGATATCTTGGAAAGGGTCCAGAGGAGGGCGACTAAGATGATCAGGGGGCTGGAGCACCTCCCCTAGGAGGACAGGCTGAGGGAGTTGGGCTTGTTCAGCCTGGAGAAGAGAAGGCTGCGGGGTGACCTCATGGCAGCCTATCAATACCTGAAGGGAACCTACACCCAGGAGGGGAGTAAACTCTTCAAAAGGGCTGACAACAGCAGGACGAGGGGAAATGGATCCAAGTTGAAGGAGGGAAGATTTAGGTTGGATGTTAGGGGGAAGTTCTTTACAAGGAGAGTGGTTAGGCCCTGGAACGGGCTGCCCAGGGAGGTTGTGGATGCCCCGTCCTTGGATGTGTTCAAGGCCAGGTTGGACGGGGTCCTGGGCAACCTGATCTGAATGTGTGTGTTTGGTGGCCCTGCTAGGCAGGGGGGTTGGAACTACATGATCCTTGAGGTCCCTTCCAACCCGGGTGATTCTGTGATTCTGGCACATCTCCCATGAAAAACAGCATGATTCAAACACCTGTGTTTCTAAAGATGAAAAACATCCAGTAAGCAGCAACGAGAGGCTCTGTTTTTCAAACTTTCCGAAGGGGAAAGTGTTCATATCCACTTTTCCTGACCACACAAACACGGCCCCAGCTGTCAGAGCCCTTCTGCCATAGCACAAGCAGACTGCACGCACATTGAAGAGCACGCACAGCCCCTCCTGAGGTCCTGGAGCCACGGCTCCCCTTCACAGCTCCACAGCTTACCGGTGTTTCACACTGATGCAGCCTCACTAAAGCTTCATAGGTGTCAAAGAAGGCCTGCAGAAGGCAAGAGGCGGCAGCCAGAGGACAGGACATTTTCCATTTATTATCCTTTTGTTGCAATAATCTGATTTAGCCTAACTCTCCTGGGTATTTCTCAGTTGTAACATCTGTGTATTCATTGGTTATGCATTAGGGTACATTCTAATGTACGTGCTGGAAACTGTGTCCACATTAAGCTACATCATCATCTGCTTTCCACTAATTTTTGTTCTTTGCAGTAGGCATCATAGGTGAGACTGAACTGGAAAGTGAACGTGTGACTACTTGGAAAATCAACCCACTGCTGGGGAGAAAACGCCAGGACACCCTCTGCAGGTTCCTTCCCCATCCGCCTGGGGCAGTGGCAGCAGAGCTGAAGACGAGAGCCCAGCAGGCAGTCAGACAGAAGTGAAAATCCAAACCGTGAAAGTAAGAATGAAGTCTTTGCAGAAGTTTGTGTCACTGAATTCAGAGAACTGTTTTCAAACCTCGAAGACATGACTGTTTTCACTTGGCGAGGAATCAAACGTGCAGCAGAGGAAACACTCTCTGGCTCCTTTCCCTGGGCCCCAGGTCTGTTCTGACACTGGCAGCGAGGCGCAGATCTTGTGTTTCTCAGGGGGAGAAAGGAGTGACAGCTGAATCCAAACCTAGAGTCAGCTTGGGCTCGTAAAATCCCTCCTACAGTGTAGGCACGAATTAATGGATTTCAGGGAGAGATTTCAAAGAAAACCAGCATGTTTGATGGAACGATTCAACTTCAAAGCTGCATCAGTCACTTTAGTCACCTGTTGAGCAACACCAAAAAGGAAAACAAAACCCCACCTGCAGGGCAAAGTCGGGATGAAGTGAAAATTGAACGGGTTTGGGCACCATTTCAACATTTTTCCCTTGGTTTTTCCAACCCCAAGAATGAGAAGAAGCTGTAAAGGAGCTAGAAGCCTCTCTGGGTAAACTAAAAGAGGTGGCGTAATGTAAGGATGCTGATTGCCTGAAGTGCCATTGGACTTGGTGTTTGTTATCTGGAGCCATGGTGCGTTTGCCAGCTTCAGTGCTTCTCTCTTTAAAGCACTTGCAACACGGAATTGGAAGTTTGTCAGCTGGCTTTAATAGTGCAGCTGACAGGAGCTGTGAGTGCTGCTGGAGCCCTGTTGTGTGCAGCTGTCTGCGATGGGTGCATGGAGCAGCACTGAACATCTGCAGCTGTTTCCTGCAGACAGACACGCAGACATAACCCTGCCTTGTGCCTTCTGCCTGTGCTTTTCTGTTATTTCCTAGCATCCTGCAAGCTTTCTTTGTTGTTTGGATTTTGTCTCTAGCTTTGCTTTGCGATTTTTTCCTTTGCTCTGCTGTCGAAGAAGTGTTGAATCCCAGCCTGAAGCAGCGAGGGAGCAGCTGAGGAAAGGAGCCGGTGAGCCCTGGGAGCACAGCTGAAGGCAATGGAGCTCGGTGGCTGGAAGGGGCGGAGCCTGGCTGCCCCTCCTGGAGCTCCTGTAGGGGCTGAGTGGCCAGGGGGAAGGGTTTGCTTCTGGCAGCTTCTGTGCTGTGGAGTTTGTTGTGTGGGTGAATCCTTGGAGATGGTGAGCAGTGCTTTTTGTGCCTCTGTAATGTATTGCTGTTGCTCTGGTGCTTCTGCTGCTAGGTGTGTGATGGCTTTCTTTCTAATTTGCTTTTTGTGTTGTGCCTTCTGTCACATACGGGCAGGGGGGGGGTGGGCTGTCGGCTGCGGGCCAAAGAGGGGGGGGGGGTGGTGCCGTGGGTGCTGTGGGCTCTGTTTGGAAGGGGGGGGGGGGGGGGGGTCGATGAGGGGGCCGAGGTGGAGGGGTGGAGTGGGTGGAGCTGTTGGCTCTGGGCCGAAGGGGGGGGAGGAGGGCGGGGGGGGGAGGTAGGGGAAACTGTCAGCTCTGGGCCATTCTGGGCAAAACGGGTGGGGGGGGGGGTCGAGGGGGGTTGGCGAGGTGGAGGGGGGGAGTCGTCGACTCTGGGCCAAACAGGGGCGGGGGGAGAGGGGGGTTAAAGGGGGTGGAGCCGTTGGCTCTGGGCTGCTCTGGGCCAAGATGGGGGGGAGGGGTGTGCTGTCGGCTCTGTTCCAAAGGAGGGGGTGGGATGGGGGGGTGGGGGGTTGCTGTCAGCTCTGGGCATAAGGGGGGGATGGGCTGTCGGCTCTGGGCCAAGAGGGGGGTGAGGGGGGGTGCTGTCAGCTCTGTTCCAAAGGGGGGGGGGCCTGTCGCCTCCAAACCAGGTTTCTGTTTCTTTACATACTGCAGTGTTGCTGCAGCTGCCCATCTGTATTGTCGTTGCTTTTTTTGTTAGTGAATGTTAAAACATATTTTGTCAGTTTTGGCTGTTGTCCCACTTTCTTTTCTGTGTTTTGCAGGTGAGCTGGTGCTGGAAGTTGGTGGTGTCACTGTATGAATGAAGGTCAGTTCAGGAGTAGCTGCTGATAGGAGGAATGAGGTCCACGTTGATGAACTGCAGCCTCTCCTGGTAAGCTGTCAGAGCCGGCAGTAACCATGTGTGTCCTTGTGAAAACCGGAGGGCTGGCTCATCCAAGTGCTTGCTGATTGATGTGTGCGAGCATCTGCCTTCTGCTACTGAACGATCAGAAAACTGCACATGCTGAATCGTTACAGCTTGTGCGGAAATTGTGACTACGCTCTGAAATATTTCCTTTAGTGATAAACTGTGTTTCGGCGCTTTGGTGGTCCTGTCTGTGATCTGGAGCAGTGCATCTCTTGCAAGCCTTGTGTGCCTGTTTCCATGAACCTTCCTTTCTTTCCCTCTTCAGAAGAAGTGCTGGGTGCTTTTGGGGGAATCACGCAGGAGGCTGTCAGAAAGCCGGCTGTGATTTTCATAACATGAAGGGACGCAGTGGGAATGGATGTCATTGGCACCAAGCAGAAGTGAGCTGCTTATGTGGTTGGTGCAAGATATGATCTTGATGATTGATTATGAGCAGTTGCAGTGCGATAGGGGACGTGAAGTAACTGTTTGTTTGGGAGTTCAGGGAAGAGCCATGAGAAGTGAAATGGCAGTTTGTGCTTTGGCTGTCCAAATGGTGGAGCTTTATTGGAGTGCAAGGTGTGGGCTTTGTGTAGGCAGGCCCCGGGTTGATTTCTGTAAGCAGGCCCCCTCTCAGGTTGGTCTTTGCTGCTTGCTGTGCCTACCTGCCTGCTCCCTGTGCTTGCTGCATCTGGTACCAGTGGTTGCGGCCAGGCTCCCCAGGGCTGTGGGCCTGGTCCTGAGCTGCTGCAGCTGAAAGACCATCTGCGTTTGGGTTGTCCTTCCTGGAGCATCAGGTTGGACTTGGTGATCCTTGTGGACGCTTACAACTTGGGTTTCTGTGATCTTGGTGGCTTACCTGGAAAATACCAGATGACTTTTTATCCCCTCATGTTTTCATGGCAGTTAACGTTGCAGTTTCACTTGTAAATGTGAGAGTGAAGTTGGATAAGGGGAGGAGGGTAAGTTGCTTCTTTACTTGCTGTTGTCCCAGGTGGGTCTGTGTATTTAGTGCCCAAGTTGTGGTAGCTCTGTTACTGGGAATGTTCCCAATGGTCGTAAAAAGACTCTGCTGCCAGCACAGAATTTGTCCACAGGACTGCCTGCTGGATTAAGTTGTGTAGATTGAATATCTGCTCTTTGAGATGGTCTGTTCTGTTCATTTTTTCCAAGACATCAGGTTTGGAGGTCACTGAGATGTACGGATTAATCAATCCCTTGCATCATGTTTGAGCTTGAAGCAGTTGAATCGTCCCCCACAGCACTGTTATAAAACCTTATAATGGCTTTGGGATCGCAGCTCTGTGCTGGGCTGTGCCACTGAACCGTGTTGGTGTTTGATGCTCTGGGTGGATTTTATTTTTTAAGCGAGCACTGGGAAGCAGTGGAGTTGAGCAGAGCAGCCTTAGTGGTGTGGTTGTATCAGGTGTGCCTGATTTTGTGATGACAGGTGGCCTTTTAGTGGAGTTCAGGCTCTGAGCCCTCAAAGCAGTAATGGGACGAGTTGTGTGTGATAGCAAGGCTGATCCAGAAAGGTTTGATGAAGCTGTCCCAGAAGAGTTGCCGGTCCTTAGCAGCCTGGCTGGTGTGTGATGTACATTCCTGAGACGTTCCTTCCTCTGTGTTTGATGAAGTGGATGCTGTTACATAAGGGCATTAAGGCATTGGATCGTGGCTTCAGAGCACAGTGCAGGCAGTTGGAAGGCAGGAAGGTGACGAGTTGGAATCATAGTGTGGGCCCAAATTCTTCAGGGTGGGAATGCGGGGAACACAGCGCCCAGGGGGGAGATGGGCAGCCTGGGGAGGTGGGGGGGAAGGTCAGCCGCAAGGAGAGAGTCTGCCCCCATTGGAAAAAAGGGCCTGTTGAATGCCTTGGGTGAGATGTTGGAGAACAGGAAGTCAGTGAGGTGAAAATGTGCCACCTGGGTACCGTTTGAGCCCCCCAACCCCACAAGTGCTGAGCAAAGCTCTCCACGCCCCCTGGTGCTCTTTGCAGTTCCCCAGTCAGCTCCCGTTGCCTCTCGGCGTTGCCTCAACTCTCCTTGTGCAAAGTCGGTGCCCCCGATGGAGATGTTCAGCCTGGAGGAGCTGGAGGAGCGGCAGCTCTTGGCTGCCTGCAGCCACCCCAGCATCCCCAGAGATGGGCACGGGGACCTGGGGGGGCTTTGGTGCTGCATGAACGACTGCAGGCAGAGGTGTAGCAAAGGGAACGCAGAACATTTAATAGTGCAATGTACAAAACAGTGCATAAATGACAATATTCCCAACCATTTCCCACCCCTAACAACAGGGGCCCCTAACAGCCCCCCCCTGCTCCCTCCCACCAATATTTTCTTCCCCCTCCAAAAAACTTCCCAGCCTCCCTAAAATCCCACGCCAGCAATTCCTTCCTCCCAATTCCAGCAATTTTGGAGTACAATATTATCAGAGTTCAATTTCTGACCCAGAATTGCCACCCCACAAAATTCCTTCCCCCTCTGCTGGCAGGCGAGATCCGTGCCCGGTAGCTACCCTTCCCTCCTCCTTGGCATGACTGCAAGTGCTTTGGCTTCCTCCAGAGAGATGCTTTGCTCTGACTGGCAGCCTCAGGCTCCTTCTGGGCTGTCGACCAGGCAGTTGCATCAGTGCTGGAGGAAGCAGCACACCTAGTAGCTACCCTTTCCTCCTCCCAGGCACGGATGCTAAGATTCTGGCCTGCTCCAGACTGGGTGGGCATCTGTGCTTTGCCCTGGCGGTGCATTCTTTTCCTTGGTTTGTTGGTGTTGCTGCTGCTGCTGGCAGGGTTGTTGCTGGTTTGCACTGTGCCCAGAAAGCGTCCCGAGTCCTCGTGCTGGCCGCCGTGCTGACAGCGGCAGCTTGGCCTAGCGCCGGCGTTTGTGGCGTGGCGCACGGTGGCAGCGTGGCAGCTTCCTGTCTGTGGCTGGGATGCTGCCAGCGTGCTGCCTGTGCGCGGTGCTCTGGCCTCTGGTGGTGGAGCAGGCGGGCGTTGGGCTGGTGGGCGGCGCGGTGCTGTCCCCGTGGTGCTGGTCTGCCAGCCGGCAGGAGATGCATCCGGCTGGCAGTGCGAGGTGCCTGAGCAGCACGTGGGGCTGTTTGTGCGGCGCCTCTTCCACGAGCCGCCCAGTGCGCAGCAGAGGAGGCACGGGGCGCTTGGCTGGCTCGGTGCTGTCCCCGTGGTGCTGGTCTGCCAGCCGGCAGGAGATGCAGCCGGGTGGCAGTGCCAGTCGGGGGAGAACCACCCGGGGCTGCCTCTGCTGCACCTCTGCCATCGGGTGTGCAGTGCTGGGCGATGGAGGTGTGGGGGAAGGCAGTGGGCTGGGCAGTGCCAGGCGGGTGAGAATCACCCGGGGCTGCCTTCGCAGCACCTCTTCCATCAGGTGTGCATGGTTTGGCGATGGCGGTGTGGGAGCAGCCAGGGCGCTTGGCACGGGCAGCTGAGGGGATGCTGCCTGGTGCCCAAGTGAGTTGTTGAGGAGCCCAGGTTCAGCATCTGTGTCGCTGCTGAGCTCCCGGCTGGCCCTGGGGGAGTGAGGCAGCTCTGTGATGGAAGAGGAGTTGAGGCTGCTGGAGGCACGTGCGCTCGGTGGTTCTGTGGCAGTGGTGCGCTGCGTCAGCTCTTCCCTTTTGCAGCTGTCCAGAGCACTCACAGCTTCTGGAATAGCAGAACATCCCCCGGAACGATGATGGCAGCCTTCCCACCCCCGCTTGGTGCAGACACCCACCGGTCATCTGTGCAGACCACAAACTCACCTTCAATCCAGGTGAGCAAACGGTCGATTTCCACATGGCCGGCAAGACTGTTGGTGCTGGGTCTGTCTTCTGGGCAATGGAAGAAATGCCCAGTGGGGCAATGCCAGCTTTCCCCCAGCCACTCAGAGCAGACAGCCCCCAGCAGCTGTGCTGCTCCCAAACTCACCGCTGTTGATCCACGTGAGCAGATCGTCCATGTCTGCGGTGTCGTGCAGGATGCCTGGGTTGGCTGTCACTTCTGAAGAAGCAAGAAAATCCCCCGTGGGGCACTGCCAGCTTTCCCGCGCCCACTGGGTGCGAGCACCCCCCCGCCAGCTCTGCTGCCCCCAGACTCACCCTGGTTGATCCACGTCAGGAGCTCAGCGATGTCCTCGGCGATTTCCTCCGGGGTGTCTGCGCTCGTTGTGGCTGCTGGCAAAGCAAGAGCATCCCCAGTGGGGCGGTGCCAGCTTTCCCACAGCCCCGTGGAGTAGACAGCCTGCCGCCTGCCCTGCAGCCCCTGAACTCACGGCCTGATTGCAGCGAGGCAGTGCTGCAGGTGAGCGGAGCCGTGGCTGGGTGGGGGCACACGTCAGTGGGCGCTGGGTGCCCCTGTTCCTCCGAGAGCAGCACGGCATCTTGGAAGGTCTCCATCGGTGGCTCCCAGGTGGTGGGCAGGGTGCAGGGCCCGGGGAGCACCTGCTCCTGCAGGGAGGGTACCTGCAAAAGAGCTGGGGAGGGGCCGGGGCGCCCGGGGGCCTGTGGCAGGTAGGTGCCTGTGGGCTGCGGGGGCTCCGCGTGGAGGGGCACGGCCCCAGGCCACAGCCCCATCGGCCGCTGGGGTGGCAGCGTCCCTGCAGGCAGGGGACGTCCTGAGCAGGGAGCAGGGGCGGGGGGGGGAGCCGTAGCTGGGTGCAGCCCCCCAGGTAGGAGCAGCAGCACCGGTAAGTGCAGCCCTGCAGTTGAGGTCAGGCCCACAGGTGGCAGCTGAGCCAGGACTGGGGTCGGCCCCCCGGGTGGGAGCTGCGCTGCCTGTCCCCAGGCACCTGGTAGCCCGGGCCAGACAGAGGGCTGAGGTGCCAGGTGGGTGGCAGTGGGGACAGGGAAGGGTTGGGGGGGTACCGGCATCGGTCCGCGGACGGTGGGCTGCATCCAGGCGGGGTCCGGTGGCGGCACAGTCGCGTCAAAGAAAGTGGCGTCGGGTGTCAGAGGCACCGTCAGCGCTCGAGGGAATCTCTCTGTGGGGAAATGCCAGACGGGGCGCTGGGCTGAGAGCCGGGGCATTGGGATGGGATCTGGGTCACAGGAGTGGGATCTGGGGTGCTGGGGTGCGATCTGGGTCACAGGGGTGTTTTCTGCGGCTCTGGGCTGAGATGTGGGGTCCCAGGGGTGAGATGTGGGGCGCTGGGGTCAGCTGGAGCGTCAGAGCAGGGGGAGCTGCTGCCTTACCTGCCATGACAGCTGGAGAGTGGCAGTTGGGGGAGCCCCTCCCCCCACGGGGGCTCTGTGACCGTTGGGCTCAGCCCCTTTCCCCCCGGCTTGCCGTGCTTTGCCTTTTCGTACCCAGACATCCTTCCCATCCCCATCGTTTCCCATCCCCAGGATCAGTGACTGTATGGATGGGCTTTTTGCAGCCCAGTGCCCTTCCTTCCCAAGGGTCTGCCCGTCCCAGTGAATAAGATGAGAGAGCCCCAAGGTCCTTGGTTTATTAAGGGCCTTTTTCTCCATCTCTCGGTTGTTTGTTCTTCTTTTCTTTCTGTTGGTCTGACATACTTGTCCCATCAGGTAATTCAGCAGGGAGTTGTGCGTTCTTGCGAAGCTGTGGCAGGTGGGTGCGTGCACTTCACTGCTGGTATGACAAAGCTGAAGATGCCGGAGCTGTGGGAGAGCTCTGGGAGTTGGATGGAGAGTTCTTGACCAAGGAAGAGCCCTTTGGTCCCAGCCCCCTGGGGAGAGGGTGGGATTGCTGAAGGGAGAGAGAGGTCTTTGAGTGATGTGAGGGGTCTGGGAAGGGAGCTGACAGGTTTTGGGTTCCTTTGCTGTGCTCTGCACAGGCTTTGACAGTGCTGGGGTTCGATTTTGAGTCACTCTGAAGAGCAAATGAGACAAAGGGTGTTTTGTGCAGCCTGGAACCCCTACAGAAGTAGGGGCTGCTGCCCAGGGTAGGTGCCCTGTCTCCACAATTGCTGACCACACTCTTCCCTTCTCCACAGTGACCACGGCCATCCCCTGAAGCTCCAGTCATGAAGACCCTGTACGTCATGTCTGATGGCCATCTGTCTGCGCTGCCCGTGGCTGTGATGGGTGCAGCTACCTCATGTCCCTTCAAACTGCCAGGCATCCAAGCTTCTCCTCCACCAGCTCTCCACTGACTGCAACGCCTTTGCCACCACAATGCATGGTGCTGGGGCAGGCCCAGACTCCCACCCTGACAGCAGGCCCGTTTCCAAAAACTCTGCTCACTTCCTCATCCTGCTGGCTCGTGAGAAGATCCTGTTGTCAGCTCTGCCAACCAGCACAGCAGAGGTGGGATTGTTGCGGGCAGTTGGAAGAGAGCAGGGGAATAACCGTTTCCCGCTTTGGCTGTTATTTGTTGAGAAATGCTGTCTGGTGAGTGTTGAGTCAGGGCCTGAAGCACTGATGGAGCATCTGGGGAAAGGACCCAGTCAGCCCTGGGAGCCCAGGTGAGGGCAGTTCAGTTGTATGATGGAATGAGTGGAGCCTGGCTGCCCCTCTCTTAGACCTCACTGAAGGGCTGACCCTGCACTGGGCCAGGATCTCTGGTTGGAGATCCCTCCCTTGTGGAGTTTTCCCTGTGAGCCTGGATCTTCAGGGACAGGTGAGCACTTTTCCTTTTTCTTTGTAACACCATCTGTTGTGCCAGTCCCTTTGTGGTTACACCTCCTTCCACTGCACCGATCATTCTGATTGTTACAGACGTCCTCTGCCCCTTCCCACCTGTAAAGCAAACAAGGCGATGACAGAGCCTTGATTTGAGATAGAGGAGCTATAGAACAGGATATCAAAGAAAGAGGAATCGACTCATCCCTCCCAGCTACAATTTGGCAGAAAGTGGTGAGCTGAGGAATGCAGCCTTCTGCGTTTGAACTGCGGTGTGCTGAAAGGTGAGAGGGGGCTGAGGGGTGGGGGGGGAGAGCTGTGCAGACTGACTGTGTGTGTGCTGCTGGGAGCACTGCTGAGATGGAGAGAGAGGAAGGCTCCCCCGCTCGAGGTACTCGTGTGCTCACGCAGTGGTTCAGGCTGTGACCTGGCAATTCCACTGCACCACCCGTCCTGCACTGTCCATGTGCCACCTGCAGGTGTTGCCCAGCTTTTGGGGGACTTGCTGTGACCTCCCTGTCTCAGCACTGCCTTGTGCTCTGGACTTCACAGCACCTTGATGGTGAGTAGTGGTCCTGTGGAGATGCTGAGCAACGATTGTGAGCTGCGCCCTTTTCCTGGACCGGTATCCCAAGCCCTTCTCAGCCCAGGGCCTGTCTCTCTTTCCCTGGGGTTCTGTGGATAAGTCAGCAAGACGGGACTTTGCCAGCCACCTGGTTTCAGCTTCACCACCCCAATGACAGCAGGGCAGTCCTGCAGCTCATGGCAGCCCTACGGCTCTGCTCCTTTGCCAGGCTGGAGAGCTGAATCAGCTCCGATTCTGCAGATCCTTCCCTGAGTCCTGCTGCTAAGCACCGATACTTGTGCATCCTCTGGGCCACATCAGGACTGGAAAGAGGAGTAGATATCAGGCGGAAGGATCTGGCCTCCTGTGTTGCCGAACAGGGTCGGCAGGGGCCCCTCGGCCCCTGCGAAACCATGACAACAAATGGCCTGAAGATAAGGGAGAAGAACAAGATAGACCAAATAAGGAGGAAACAGGACATTCCACATGTCCATTGGCCAGGAGACGACCCTGAGGCATTCCACCTCTCTGGTAGTTGCTAGTAGTAACCAGATAAGGAAGTAGTACGTGGAGTCAGAGGGGCGTAGACGAAGTTGTACAAGGCTATATAAGTTCTTGTCGTGATCAAATAAACGCCATTTTACCACCCACCACATTGGTGTGCACCGAGGTAAATGGACAGACCGATGAGTCCCTAACGATTGCGAACACCTGTATGAGGTCTTTCGCAGGCGAAAGGCTTCATCTGGTGACCCCGACGTGATCGTTAGGGAATAGTGGTCGGCCACAGGCGGCGTGGCGTTCCTGCTCTCTTCCGTCTCCCTTGGGGAAGGAGACGATGACCCTAGTAGAGGGGGCTGCGGCTTAGGAGAGTGGAAGCTGGGTAGCGTCGGGAGGGGGCTCTGCGCGCGAGTCCGTTTAACCTGCCGAGGACCCAGGAGACCATCGCAGGAGGATCCCGGTGGTCTCGAGATCCGCGGGAGAGTGCCCGGTGGAGTGACTATGGAGGCCGTCATAAAGGTGATTTCGTCCGCGTGTAAGACCTATTGCGGGAAAACTTCTCCTTCTAAGAAGGAGGTGGCTACCGTTCTTTCTTTTCTTGAAAAGGAGGGACGTCTTTCTTCTCCTTATGAGATTTATGACTCCGGTAAAGGGGACTCTTTGACATTAATGCTCTCTGAGAGAGCTGTGTCGCCCCGAGGGGCGTCGGTGCTTAAATTTTGGGGTCCGATTCGGGGGGCTTTGAAGGCAGTGAGGGAAGAAAAGACTGCCAAAAACCTTGCCAGAGATCTGTTGGGTTTTGATCCGGGCGGGGGGGGGGTCACCACGGCCGGGAGACTCTAACCCCTTCAAGGATCTGCCCCAAGACAAGATGGCACGGGAGGCACCGACCATGCCAGAAACATCAACGTCGGAAAAGAAGGAGGAAGAGTCGCCATCATCGCCGACGGTTCCGCCCCCGTATCCTCTCCAGTACCCCTCTTTGCATGGCTTTCGTCAGGGGGAGGATCCCACGCGGGTAGGGGTAGGGGCAGGGGCCGAGGGATTGATGGTTGCGACTCCGCCTTCAGGGGCTGAGCGATTGATGGTTGCGGCTCTGCCTCCGCCACCCTTGAAGGGAGGGTGCCTTAGGCCCAGGGCCCCTCCCCCGGAACACCAAATGGGCCAGACAATGCGGCTCTGCCTACCCAAGGTCGGGGTCCCGTACCTCAGTGAGCCCTTCGCCCACAGTGGCATTAACCATGGGAGAGCACCCCTTGGGCAGGATCATGCTTACTTGTGCGGGGAGCGTACTTTCTTGCAGGTCCCCTGAGGAAGAGAACACCGTAAATATGCCCTCAGCTATAGCGACTAACATCTCGTCCGCACCTTCGGCATCCCACTTCACCCCCCCCTCGACTTCAGCTTCGCATAAATAAGTAGAAGAAGGCATTCAACTGTCTGCGCTTTTGTCTTGCAAAACGGCTAAAGTGCAGGAATGCAAGGTCGTTGAAACCCCTCCACTGTATCCACAACAACCGCTGTATCCTTCTCATTGTAATCTAATACCACCTGCGGGGGCAGGGGGAGAAGTGAGCTGGGATGGGACACTTACTGTCTCCTCTCAGGAGGTGGAATGCAGTAACACTCAGGGGGGTGGGAACTACGGTCAAGGCTCGGGTATGGATTGGTCAAAAGTTAAGGAGGCGGTAGAAGAAAAAACAGCAGAGAAACAGGGAATTGAAATCACTCCTCGCTTTAAATGCATTAGAAGTCCTGACAGCATCAGGCCTTCTCTTTCAGCATGTAACAAATTTGATGTGCGTGGTGCTTAAGCCAGTGTAGTATGCACTGTGGGCATCAGAATGGGTTCCCTTCAGGGACAGGTGGCCAGGTTGAGGCCTGGAGAACAAGCAATTCCGTATGGTTGGTTTGTGAGAGCAATGCTCTCAAGGCTTGAGACATCTGCCTTGACATTGAACAAATGTTTGTTATTTTTGAGGTACATTCCAACAGGTACCTGAGACAATGTAGGTATATATTGGGCATAGATAGTGCCACTAGAGCTATCAGCAATCACTCTAATCTCTAATCTCTCTGTCTATAACTTTACTAGTATTGTAGGAAGTGGCTTTAATTGTTAAGTGTCGGCAACATCACATCAGTTTTTGCAGGATAATTACGTGGTGATTAAAGACCTATCACCTGCTCCAAGTGGGATGAATCTCGCTTTGGCTTACCAAGGAAGGAACTTGGTAAGGAAGCTTTTGCAACATGATGACCTGCACCAATTGTTGAAACGCGTCAGAGACAACGGACAGAAAACCTTGATCATCGTTCACCACGACACAGAAGAGATACATCGTGTCCTAGAGAGAGGAAAGAAGGACGGAGAACACCACTGGTGGGAAGTGCTTTTTGGGTGGTCCCCCACAGCGACAGGAATATTTAACTCTGTACTGCATCCGGTTGTAGTTGTGTTAGGTTTAACATTATTATGCTTAGTACTGATAGTTATAATATATATTAAGGTGTGGCGCTTGCTGAGGCAAGTGTCCCGACTCGATTCAGCATTATCTAAGGATACACTACATCGCCTCTTGTAAGACTCATCTTAAGGCTAGTAGGCTGCTAGGCTGTAAGGATAGAACTATCAGGCGCTTCGCAATATAACAGAGCAAAGTTTCACTGAGCATGGGAGAGATTTTGTGGCAGGCGAAGAAGGCGAGGATTCGGGATGTGACGGGATAGGACCTCCCCCTGCTCAGTGGTGTAAAGCCTGCGTCTAATTTGTGTACCTTGCTTCATCGACTGTCTGCAATAACGTTTGCGCAATCAACGCTTGGAATACTATAGGCTTCTCGAAAGATTGTAACTGGATTCGCGTACGCGCTGTAACGGATGTTTAACTATGTTCAACTCTATTCTGTACTCAGTTATAGTTGTATTAGGTCTAACATTAATATGCTTTATGCTTATAGTCATATTATATTAGGTATGTAGATATATAGGTATATTACAATGATAAGTATAATGAATGAGCATCGTCTAAGAATGCAGTATATAGCTTTATGTAGAACTCACGCTTAAGACATTAGGATTTTTATATTAATAGGTCATAGGGTTATTAGAGTAGAATTATTTGGCGCATTACAATGTAACGGGGCAAGGCTTAACTGAGAGGACAATGGCATGTATAGGCGCAATGCGGGGATTTCGGGTTGTACGCGGTTAGGGTCCTCTCAGAATGTAGTAGTTACGCTTATGCATAGGGAGGGGGAAATGTTGCCGAACAGGGTCGGCAGGGGCCCCTCGGCCCCTGCGAAACCATGACAACAAATGGCCTGAAGATAAGGGAGAAGAACAAGATAGACCAAATAAGGAGGAAACAGGACATTCCACATGTCCATTGGCCAGGAGACGACCCTGAGGCATTCCACCTCTCTGGTAGTTGCTAGTAGTAACCAGATAAGGAAGTAGTACGTGGAGTCAGAGGGGCGTAGACGAAGTTGTACAAGGCTATATAAGTTCTTGTCGTGATCAAATAAACGCCATTTTACCACCCACCACATTGGTGTGCACCGAGGTAAATGGACAGACCGATGAGTCCCTAACGATTGCGAACACCTGTATGAGGTCTTTCGCAGGCGAAAGGCTTCACTCCTGCTGGGTGATAGCCACCTGCATGGCCTGTTCCTGCTTTCTCTTTTCCCCAGGTGACATTGTGCTTCCCAAGGAGTGCGTGGACCTTTCTGATGGGAGTGAGCAGCAAGGAACCGACTGAATCACAGAATCATGGAATCACAAGGTTGGAAATGACCTGTAAGAGTCTCAGCTATAGAGGTCTTATAAGGGTCTCAGCTTCCTTCCTGCCCTGTGCTTGACTGAGGGACCCTGCAACCAGCTCACGAGGTGGCCATGGGCCCAGCTCTGCCAGCTTTCACTGCAAAAGGGAGCAGTTCAGGGATAGACACAGCCTGGGTGGGTCTGAGCTTGACTCTAGCATCTGAGGGAGCTGTGGACATCAGCTGTGGACACGACTCATCGAGGTGTGGGTCAGCTGTGGATGCTCAGTGTTCTTAAGCAGCCCAGCTGTATCTCCAAGGCTTGTAGTCACAATTTCTCTGCGAGGCTGAGATACCCTGAGGATCATGGCGTCTCTCATTTTGCTCTCCTGCCCTTGCTCACAGTCTCTGAGGAACGACTTGAGCCCTGTGACCACGTCCTTGCTCGTGTGCTGGAGTCACTTTTGTGCATTTTGGTGTCAGAGCTCTTGGGGCAAAACGTGCCTGGACACTGCCACACGTGTAATGCCTTTCTGCGGTGCACACTGGAGGATGTTTTGGATGCTGCTCTCCAGCACCCCTTTCGGAGCAGCCAGTGTGCTTCCCATGGATGCTTGCTGCTGCCCTGAGCCCTTTATAACCTCAGTAGCCCCTGCTATAAGGCAGCATACTTGAGAACTAAAATGGCATGGTTTGTAGGAGGGAGCAGGGGCTTTGTGGCAGGGAGCTGCAGGACATCCTGGGCACAGCATGGCCAGGTGGGAACATCCACTGTGTGTCTGCATTGGCTCTACAAAATTGCCCAGGGGCGCAGCATCTCTAGCAAGAAAACCTCTGCAGCTCATTCTGTTCTCTTATCTCCCTTATCTCCCTTAATGGAGATAATGGAGAGAGGTGGCTTTGGTGGGGCTGCCTGATTTTTCAGGTGCTCCAGAGGGTTGCTGAAGTTGATCAGGAAATGCAGCATCTCTCCCTTATAAGTGTTTTGGGCTGAGGCACTGGGGTGAGTGGAATGGCATAGCTGGGTGTGGGAGTGATGGCTTTGGGTTGGGCCAATTCTTGGTATCCCCTGGGTGAGCCAGTGCCCTTGCCCCTGCCTTCAGTTTCACGGACCAAGGGGGAAACAGCCTGCAGGCCCAAGGCTGCCTCGTCCTGTTCCACTTGGCTGGGGGTGGTGTGGGGCTGTGTGTCAGTGGGCTGAAGCCGGCCCCAGGGGGCACCCAGCAGGCTTTGACAGCAGCAGAGGTGGCTGGCTGCGGGCTCTCTCTGCTCCACGCTTTGGTTCACAGGTCTTGGGCTGCTCCCAGTCGTCCTCCACGTCCTCGGGTTGTGGTTCCAGGAAATCCTTCAAGTTGGAGAAGTATCCCCCAAAGGGGTGGCAGCTGATGTGTTTCAGCAGCTGATTGCAGTATGCGTGAAAGAAGCCGGTGAAGACAGCGGGTGCAGGGCCCCCATCCTCAGCTCTTGGGTAAGGCTGTCTGTCCTGCCAGGGGAGCACTGCGATGGGTCCTGCCTCACTCCAGCCTCCCCTGGATGCATCCTTCAATCCTTGTGTCTCCAGGCTCCTCTGCTCCTTGAAGTGGGGGTTGGCTGCCAGCCGGCTGGGCTCTGGGTTGGGGCGAGTTCTGCTCGCCGCCCCATTGCCCTCCAGGCAGTGGTGTTAGTGGCAGTGGCAGGACTCTGCCTCACTCACCTGGGCCAGCAGCTTCTTCTTGGCCAGCAGAGACGTGATGGGATGGTTGCCTTTGGAGTGAAAGCTGGGAAAGAGGCACTTGCAGGCTTCATTGTGGGCGCAGCGAGTGCCGGGACACCCCCCAGAGGGTGAGAATGTGCCGGGGCCGTGGGGCTGGCACATTGCTCCACTGGCCAGCCTTGCTTGTGGGCCTCTGTTGGGTCTTCCTGGGTGGGGAATGCAGCCATCAGGAGGTACCCGGAGGGGCAAATCTGCTCAATGCGTCTTTAAGATGGGGAAGAAGAGTATACGTATCTGAGAATGCCTCACTGGTGTAAAAATGTCAGCACTGATGGATAGCTGTGATGGAAACTTGTGTGAGAGCAATAATTCAGTAATAAAATAGGTCAGATCCTTACGCTGAAGTTGGGTACCTTACAAGAACCATTTTGTGATTCGGTGTTTGGCAGTTTGCTCTGCATGATGTGGATGGTGGAGCTGTGATGATGTAATCCATTTCCAGTTGTGAACAGGATTGCTCTAAGAGCTGCTGCAGTGAGATGCGTGTGGGCTGACTGTAAGCTGAAGCGTGATTGCCTCTGAATATCCATGTGTGTGGGGGGATTTTGTTTTTAGTTCTGCGATTTCATCCTTGTCCTACAGCAGCTCTGAAGAGGCCCTTGTTTTCCCAAACCCTGCTTTGCTGCTAATGGAGGCTGATGGCAAGTGCTGTGCTTTGGGCCCTTTGCTTTTAGTTTCTGTGGCCTGTGTACCCTGGAGGGTGCTTTCTTTCACATTTTTTTTGTTTGCTAGCCACCTTTTTGGTAGATAACATTTATTAGGGATGTTCTTGCTCTCCTGTGGTGGGTATGTGTTGGTGCTGGACCAGGGGAGGTTATCAGAAAAGGGAAGAATTTGCTGCACTAATTGAATTGTAGCCTTTTAGGCAAACGGAAGTTAAGGTGCTGATACTGCGCTGTGTAGCTGGAGGACTTCCTCAGGAATAACCTGGGTCTTTATCCCCAGTTCCCAATTGGAGCTTCTCCACGTGTTTCTACCCATATTGGAGCAGACCTGTACCTTGGAGGCCAGATCTGGGCAGTGAAAAGCTTAGTCTTGAGGGATGTGGACTGCCCACGTTAGTATATGAAATGTTGAGGCATGGAAGAGAACAGCCAGTTTACAGCTGAGGACTAGTTTGCCTTTCCTCTTAAATTCTTGCCCCTGGTTTCTGTGAGCACTGTTACCCACTGCTTGCAGTGAGACTCAGCCCTGGGTCTGAGGGGGCCTGGTGCTTAGCGAGGTGTAACTGCAGCTCTGCCCTGAAGCAAACTGCACCCAGCAGTATCACAGGAGCTGGAACACCTGGTGTGTGCTGGGTTTTAAACTGGACGTGCTTTAATGGTACGGGACTTGTGGGCTGCCACTCGTTCCCTTGGGAGATTTCTGTAAGGCTGTTGGAAGACGTTAGGACTGCCAAGTGTCCTCGTGCCCTTCTGTCAGCGATGACTGTTCTCAAGGCACACATATAAGCAGAGTCATACTGTCAGGTTTGTTTTTTAAGCAAAGAGACAAAAATGAAATAGGGCATTCTTAGCTTGGGTCAGTTCCCTAATCTGGTGCAGCGCGTGGTCTCACACTGAGAAGGTGATGGCTGAGCAAGGCTGGGGGCTGCTGGTGCTCCTTAGGAGGGCAAGGAGCTGAGCTGTGCTCCTGGCTGGAGCCAGCAGGTGTGTAAATGGCTGTGCTGAGGGGTCAGGCCTTGCAGAGAGCTGGGGCCAGCAGCTGGGAGACGACGGCTTCACAGCCAGCCCTCCTGCAGATCACCATGACTTGTGTTGGGCTGCAGCCTTGCATGATGCCTCGGGTCAAGCAGGGGGCTGGAGGCAGGTGATGTTACTGGGTGGGAACCACCAAAGCGACAATCTTCCACATTCCTGTGCCTTGTACAGGCTGTGGGAACTGGAGTTTGTTTTAGAGTGAGTTGCAAACTTCTGCAGTGTCCAGTCTGCAGTGGTTCGGTCTGTCTGCTCTTGAAGTCAGTGGGAGCCTTCCTGGTAGTTTGGTTTTTCAAGTGCTCCACGAGAACCTTCCCTAAATGAAAGTATTTAGCTGTGGAAGCATTGGACTGTAGGCCAGCAGGCAGAAATGGTGTGTGCAGAGGGGTTTGTGAAAGTACCTTGCCCGTGAAGGAGCCTCTCTCTGTGCTGTGACTGCTGCAATACCATGATAAAAATAATAGAAAGGATTCTAATAACTAATGAACTTGTTCGTTAACGGATTAAGCGTTGTCTTAAGGGTGGCAATTGGAGTCCATCTAATAAAAGTTGGCTGGAGGTGTGTCCTGTGGCTATGGCAAACTTTGCTTTATAGTAGCCTGTACTTTTCAGTAGCTGCTTGCCACGCTGTGCTGTGGTTGGAGAGGGAGAAACAGAGCACTGGTCATTTCCCAGCAGACAGCGATAAGTTTCTACTCAGTCACAATGCTCTGTGATCTGACAGGTTTATAATTATTATCCTAAGATTGATGTATCTGAGGGGACTGTAAAGATGGGCAGCATTAAGAAATCAGTAATCATTGCATCTTGAAGTGCAGTTTCTGTACAACACTACAAATGCGCATCAAAGGTTTGATTCTAGGCTCGTCATTCCTCTCCATCCCTTCCTCTCCTCTGAACTCCCAAGTTCAGCATCCTTCGCTGTGTCACAAAAGGGACTGTGTGGTGGCCCATTTCTTTCCTGATGGAAAAACAGGGATGGTGATACCAGCACCATTGGAGAGGCCGTTGAACTTGCTGTGTGAGCTTTCCTTTTCCCACAGTGCGGTTTTGATCTTGGGAAAGTCCCGCTCTTCTCTTCCGCAGTTTCGTCCCTGCTGGATGAGGGTGATGAAGGTTCGCGCGCTGTTTCTCCATGAAGGGCTCTGGAAGGGCCATGTTAGCTGTGTGCAGAGCTGTGGTTCGTGCCCGTTTCCCTTTCCTCCCTCTCCCTCCTCATTCAGCCCTCGTGGAACATCACGAGTTTGGCCATCAGGTGCCGCCGTGTCCTGCAGGACTTCTTCCTTCTTTTGCTCTGAGTTCTCCCCAGTCGGGCCTGTTTTTGAGATGCTGTTGTAAGTGATGTAAGTGATGTGGAGAGCTGGAAAGCTCTTTATCTCAGAGCACAGCTGTTCACAGCTGGCAAATAATAGACTGTATGATGGAGTCTGGGAAACTACTTCAGCTTCTCTGTGGAAGGCTCAGCTGTACAGCACGAGGTTCTGAGCTGGTCCAGTTTTGCTCTCACATGGGAAATAGAGGATTGGAAAAGGAAATGCTGTTAGAGCAGTAAGAATGTGCTTATCTACCGACTTCGGTGGGCCTTGGCTAGGAGCTGCAAAACGCCTGACTAAGAGTGCTGACACTATTTCCTTCTTGTTTGTGTTCATTCTTCCTCTAGGTTTTGTTAGAATGGGTTGAAACATTTTTTCAAGTGTAATTTAGAATCGTAGAACTATGAAGGCTGAGAAGCCCTCTGAAGTCATCTAGTGCAGCCATCACCACCATGTCCATTAAACCATGTCCTCCGTTTAGGCAGCTCAGCTGCTGACTGAAAAGTGAGACATTCCTGGATGATATCTTCGTATCTTATATCTGCTGTATTTGTTGTCCAGGTCTTATTTCACGTTCTGTTTTCTCATCTACCCCAATAAAAGCACACTCGTCTTGGGCAGGATGTGGCAACTTGAGTGCTGCTTTTTACTGTCCTGAGAACTTGTAATGCGTGGCTGTTCAGCAGTGTTTCCAGTTCTGAGATGGGGAGAGCAAGACAAAAACGTTTATTACGTCTTCCCTTCTCAGGTGCAAGAGTCTCAGGTTACGTCCAGAGGTCTGGCAAGGATAGAATGAGAGGTTTTTGCCTTTGGTTCAAATCGTGTACTTTGGCTGCCAGAGCAAGCCCCAGGATTACCCAGCTGAGCAGAATTACTCATGTGTGTCAGCATTCACAGGCTTGTGTCTCAGGAAAGGTGCATGGAAGAGCTGGTGGCAGAAGCAGCCCTGCCCGGCCAACTCCTCACTGCAGTTGTGTATGGGAGAAGTGCTGTGCCTGGCTCGATGGCAGGACAAGCTTGGCTGTGGCTGGTTTTCAGAGGAAAATGCAAGTTTTTGTGCTGCTGTGCCAGCAAAAATGCTTGGACGTCAGCTGTGTTTGATGGGTCTCCATTCAGCGATGGCTTTTTGCCTGCTTAATTAGTGCTAAGTTCTTTAAGCCCTGAGCTCCGCACTGTGCTGTTTTCCCACCAGTCAAATTACCCTCTTTCCTTCAGAACTCCCCCTCCCGCAGGAGCTGGCACTTTGCTGCGAGTTTTACCTCTCCTTCACTTTGTCACCCGTCCCTGTCCTGTTGGCCTGCATACCAGTCCATGCCCCTGTTGTGTCAGTGCTGTTCTTAACACTGGGAATTGCGTTTTCCCCCTTCTGGTCAGGATGTGATACAGAAGCAGAAGCTGACTGGCAGCTGATTTTTCTGCAGTGCTCATGCAGATGGTGTGTGGCTGTTGAGCAAAATCAGAAGGCTTTTTCACGTCCCTTTGGCTTTTACCCATGACCATTTTTTTCTACAGGTTGGCAGAACGGTGAGGATGGGATTGCGTGGTGGGGTTATCGGTATTTCTAGACTAAAGCCCCTGACAGATCCTTGGCACTTAAAGCTGTTGTGCTGCCTCACCAGGTGGATCAGAAGCGCAGGCTGGAATATCTCACTGGCTGATTCTTTGGCCGAACAGTGACATTTGAAACCCACGAGCTCGTCTGGATGTTAATTGTCAGGGGGACTAAAGCTTGTTGGAATACGGGCTGTCTCTTTGCATGTTGTGTGCGTTTTGTGTAGTTGAGTCTTGCAGTATCTCTGTAATTCACTCTTCTGCCATGAGGTGGGATGGTGTAACGTCCTGTTCTTCTGACGAAGCGAGAGTGCTGCCCAGATGGTGAATGAGACAAGGGATTCACTGCTTCTGACTGATTAGAATCCTGGGCAACAGTTAGCAGGCCAGTATTTTCGGAGAAGGAATTGATTATAATGCATTTGAGATCTGTCGGTGTTTCTGTTAGCGCCAGAACACGCTGGGTGTGTTTTCAAAGCAGGGTTCCCAGTCCTGCTAACCAACAGTGGGGTTTGTGCACGTACCCCCGTGGGCTCACGTGGAAACAGACGTGAAGCATCAGAAGTTTGGATGGATGCAACTTGAAGACTTGCTGCGTTCTCTAAAGACTGAAATGGGATTTTCCTGATGCTGTAAGTGTTGATCTTATGGAATGTACGTATTGGGAGGAATTGCTGCTGGTGGCTGAACTAAATGCTGGAGTTGTTCAGCGCAGAGCTGTCACGGTTCTGGTCTGCCTGGTGTGACAGTGGAAGAGCCTGGGCTATTCTGGAGAGCACTCTGCTCATTGTACTTGAGCAGGAGCATGTCGCTGTGGTGTTATTCAGAAGAAAAGCTGTTGTAATCAACCTTACCTCAGGACCTTGTTTCTCAAATCCAGACAAGACAGGGCTGTGCATAGAATATGCTGCTGGTGTTTGGTTTTCATGAGGTTCACAGATTGGTGCCTGCTTGCTCTGAAGTTGGCTCTTGGAATGCGGTGATTCAGTGTCTCACTGACAGTGTGACAAGTAGGACTTGGTTCCTGCAGGTTTGTTTCCTTGCCTGGCTTTATTTCCACTGCTGGTAACTGTCTCTGCAAGAGCTGCTTATAAAAGGAATGAAGTGCACATTTTGCTGGAAAATTAGCACTGAGTTCTGCCCATTTCCTTTAAGTGGAAAAGTGAACCTAAGATGTCTTGTTGTTGTCAAAGGATTTGCTTGCTGGAGCAAGCTGAGGAATGGTGCCTGGGGCCTGTGGGCACAAATAGATCCCAGTTTCCTGTTCATGCAGCAGCCTTTAAATATTGCATTAGCAGCGTTAGTAAGACCAGACGGATGCAGGGTCGTCTGTGCCCGAGGCTTGGAGTAAAGCTGGAGAAAAGCCAAACAGTTGACTTAAAACCTGTGTGCTTGGAAGCTGGGAAGTGATGAGAAGTGTCTTCCTCTGTTCCCATGGCAGTTCTGCTGAATAATGATCACCTGGCAGAGTGCAGCAGCATGGTAGGGAGCTCAGGGCTGCAATTCAGGAGGAGGATTGTGAGGGAGGCGAGAGGCTTTGCTCATGCTTGGCTGGAGGAAAGGAATGTTCTGTGTTAAGCACGTGTTTTCTGTCAAACGATGGCAGTGGTCCACAGCATTTGAGGTACTGAACTCAGTGCACATGAGAGAAGCTGATGCTTTTTGTCGTCTTGGTAGTGGAACAAGGAAAACTGAGGACAGTTTTTGGAACAACTTGTTTCATCAAACATCTTTCCTGGTTAAAAAAAAAAAAAACAAAAACAAACAATTCAGGTGGCCTGGGCTCTCTGTCGTTTATTCTTTCTGAGCCCTTGGAGCTGGATTTCTGCTCTTGGCTTTTCACAGGAGCCTGAGCCAACAGAAAACAGCTGATCCAGGAGCTCAGCTGGATCCAGGCTGACCTGCTGTTTAGTAAGTCCCTCCAAGCTCAGTTACAAAGTTCAGTTTTCTTCTCCACATTAGGTTTGCCTGAGTTAAGCAAGCACTGAAGCAAATCTGTTCACCTCTGTTTTTCTTTTTACGCTGCTCTTTCATTTCTGGACCTCCTGTAAGAATGACCACGTGCTTTGCTTGTTACTGATTCTGGGGTATCACAGTGCAATTTCTCAGTCACGTATCTGGTCGTGAGCCAGAGTTAAGGACGGAGGAGCTTTTCCTCCCTGCACATCTGCTGCTTCCCGTGCTTTCAGTAGAAACCCCCTTGTGAGCAGCGTAACCGAGGGCTTCAGCCCTCCGCTGAGCAGCACGGTGGGTTGTGGCTGAGTGCTGACACCGTGGCTGTGCAGGGTGGGCTGGTGCAGCACACAGCTGCCATGGCTCTGTTCCTTCACTGATCCACTCCTTGTTCAGCTTAGTTGCATTTTTTGGGTGGGTTTTGTTGTTGTTTTGTAACAGTAACACGATGTGCAAATGTAACGAGCTGAAACAGGGAAGAGAAGAGCAAACCCAAACTGCTCTTGGCTGTGTCCAGTGTGTAATTAAATGAGTAGCTCTGTATATTTTGAAGAGATTTGAAGTGGTCTCTGGATTGCTGCTCATCTCATTTCCCGCTGCCCTGCAGTGTTTTCCCTTTCGGTGCCCTTTGGCTCTGGCTCTTAACTCTGTTATACAGGCTCCACTTCAGATCTTCTTCCAAGGCCCTGTGCCTGAACTGTTGTCTGCTGCAGAATCCCTCGAGTGCTGCTTAGCTCTGAGTGTACAACATTCCCAAGTTCCTTCTCACCGCTGCAGTGCCGTCCTCAGGGAATTCCAGAGGCTTTGCTCAGTGTGGCCTCTTCTGCCTCAGTGCAGCAGCGCAGTCTCAAGCAAGCAGCTTTCTGCGTTTTCACAGCATGTCATTCTTATGGCGTGTTGTTTCCAAAACTTCCTCTCCACAGCTGATTCTCAGCATTCTGGCTGTCGTGTTACCACTCTTCTCGTGACCTGATTCAAAGTGACAGTGAAATGAACGCTTTTCTAGCACAATGCACTGAAGATTAAGTCTGTATTGTAGGGGTCTGAGCGTGGGCCCATTTGTGTGACGCGTTGTTGTTGTGATGGACTAAGAGCTAAGATATTTTAAAAGACATAGGAGCTTTTGTGTATAAGAGTTTGGTATGAATAATAAAGTTTCTGGCTTTTTACTCGGGGGGGTTAGAGGGGGGTATGCAAGTTTGTGGCATTCTTCCCTTTTGTTTTGGATGGTGCTTGTCTGAAAGCTGCGATATGCTCATTTCTGGTTTGCAGATAAGGCATTTTTAGAGCAAGCTGATAATGCACCAAGGTCTCTGAAACCCTGAAGTTGTGGTTGGCAGGAAGACAGTTTAGGAGATTAGGTCACCATTACCTGACTGTTGTGTTGTGGTTTTCTTTGTCATTATTTTCTAAACTTTAAATCCTGTCACGTCTCCTATAGTTGCCACTGTTGCTGTTTCACCAGTAGAACCCAAGATGGACGGAATGCCAAGCTGGCAGCTTGAGGAAGCTTGAGCGTGAAGGCCTGAAGCTTTGGAGAGGTGACTTCACTGCATGAAGGCAGCACCAGGAGAGAAACAGCTGTGCAGTGTGATTTGGGAAGGGAACGTCTGAGTGCAGACTCATCTCTGACACGGCAGCAATAGGTTGGATGTGGGATCCGAGTGTTTTGCAGAGCTCCTGGTAGGAGTTGCTCTCTGGAGCCACAGCTCTGCAGTTATTTTCCTTCTGGAGATGCATATTTATTTGGATTAACTTCACAGGGAGCCTAGACAGTGCTAGCTGGGTCTTGGCTAGCTGACTGTTGGATGTGTAAAAGTAGGTGGCATAAATTTGCCCTGACAGCTGTAAGTAGTGAGGTGAGAGTTAAACTCACGATGGGGAAAGACAAAGATGGGAACGCATGCCCAAAACCAGCCTGGGATTTGAGTGTGGTGAGCACCTCTGTCTTTAGTGTTGGTAACTCTAAACGCAGCGGTTGCTTTGGTTTACTGTTGGTTTGTCCCAGTGATGATCTCTGTGGCCTCATGCAGGGCACTGCGTGCTCTGCACAATATGAGGAGTTGGACTCCATGCACACACCCAGGGGTTGCATCCAGGATGGAGTTGGGGTTAAAATGATGCTGTTGTGTGTTGTCTGAGATAGCAGAGACAATGCAGTAAGTGCACGGCCTGCTTGCTGGAGCAAAGTGCTGCAAGGCACAGGCAGATGGCTGGTGCTGGGTCCGGTGCACAGAGCTCCCAGCCGGAATCAGAGCTCTGAGGTCTGTTTTGAACTCGGTTAATACAAAGCTCTCTCACTTCCCTGCTTTCTTAACTGCTGTGACAAACCAAACTAACCAACCGCCCTGAAGCCCTAACGCTCCTGTTGGAGCTACTTGAGGCCTCTGCCATCTCCCATTGTTTCTGTTCTGGTGATTTGGTCTGTGGACTTCAACGAGCTTCCGGTGATGCTGTTGTTGCTGTTGTTTGTAAAGAGGGAATGCCCAAAGGGTTCCAGTGTGAAAAGGGCTCACATTTGCACTGTGATCAGGAACAGGTCGGGGTGTTTCTGTTTCTCACTTGGCCCCAAGTATGAGGTGAGCTGCTTTTTGCAGGAGCTGACTGGCATCGCTGCCAGATGCCTTTGCTTCCCACTTGCTTGCCTTATTGCTAATTCAGAAAGAAAAATTGGAGTGGTGGGGCTGGTCATGTATTGGCAGTGCACCAAATAGCAGAAGAGAGAAATGGGCAGGGCGTTGCAGGTGCAAACTTCTTCTCTTGCTGCCGTTGCATGTTTTTGTTATTCTGGATAAGGCAGAGCACCCCGGCCTTGCCTGGGGTCTGCAGGCACAGCTCTGATGGAAGAGGTAGCAGGAGGGCTGTTGGAACAGTGACTGTGGTGTTTTAAAGTAGCAGCTGAGCACAAATGTTTGGTGTTGGGCTTCATGAGAGAAGGGGCACAGGCAGATGCAGCTCCCGCAGTGCTTCTGTTAGCTGGCTTCTGTTGCGAATGCTGAAACCTCAGGCTTCCTGTACTGACTGCAGATTTTCACTTGACTGGAGTATTTGCAGTGCATGATTGTCATACTGTAATACTTGAATTGCAGTGCATGATTGTCATACTGTAATACTTGAATCAACCTTTTTTCTGTCTCTGGGCGAGCACTTGCACTTCCCCCTCCTGCTCTGTGTTGTTCTAGTCTTTCAACTGACTTTTGTCTCCAAAGCTTCAGGGAGTGATGCAGCAAAAGAAAGACTGGTCGCTCCACCAGAGCAGAGTCCCGTTCAGGAGGGAAAATATCCGATCCCTGAAGATGCCTGGTGCACAGATGGGTCCAGCAAGGGCAACCCGAGCGAGTGGAGAGCAGCAGCGTACGATCCTTGCAGCGAGACGATCTGGTTGGACGAGGGGGATGGTCAGAGCAGGCAACGGGCAGAACTGCGAGCCGTGTGGATGGTTGTGAGCGAGGGACCCGGTGATGGCATCCTGAACATCTGCACAGATAGTTGGGCTGTGTGCCGGGGGCTCACTCTTTGCATTGCGCAGTGGGCCACCCAGGAATGGACTGTCCACCCCCCCGATCTGGGGCAAGGACGTGGTTGGAGATACGGAATGCAGTCAGACACAGGACTGTAAGTGCTACCGAGCTTCTGGTTATCAGCCCAGTGGCGTGGCCTACTTGCACACTTGACACTCACCCCGTGTATCTGCTCATTCCTAGGTGAATCTCAGTGGTTTTGACCCAGGCCCAGTGTGGTGCACTGAGTGCTTCCTTCAGTGCCGAGCTCTCAGGAAGCACGAATCGCTGCAGGTCTGATGGCTGCCTTCCACAGCACAACAGTGATGGGGATAAGGAGCTCATCCACCGTCCCGCCCTCGTTTCTCCTGGCTCTGCTGAAGATGCTGACGTGAGCCCAGCAGCCATCGCAGTCCCCAGCCTGGATTGTGACCCAGTGTCTTTGCAGTGCAGCCCAGCCAAGCGGAGTCCGAGTGCCCGGCCAGCAGCAGCTCCACGAGGAGCGGGTCGGCATCGCTGAGGAGCAGCTGAGCCTCTTGGAGGAGGGCTTAGAATCAGGCAGCCGGTCCCAGGCAGCGGGCAGCGCACACAGGTGTGGTGCAGTCACACTTCTCTCCAAATTCGGTGCTTAATTGAATCCACACAAATCTTTATTCTGTGATGAGCAAACCATGCTGTCTACCAAATGATGTCAAAATATTCTTTCTCGCCCTTCACTTCCCTTTCCTGCATGTGATACAGCAGCCCGCTGATCATCGGGGGCTCAATTTGCCACCAGGGAGCGTCAGCGGTCACTGAAGGCTTCGTTGGCTGTCAGAGGGCTCCACTGATGATCAGGGATCTTCAGTGAGGTCAGAGGGCTTTGCTAATCAGCAGAGGGCGTCATTGGTCATCAGAGAGGAGATTTGAAGGGTTTGGGAGGAACTGGAAGGAGGGACTGGGAGAGAGCAGAGGGAGGGTACTGGGGCTGCTTGGCAGCATGGGGAGCTGTGTCCTTTTTGGAGCAGGCAGCACAGAAGGGATGGAGAGGCCCATGGGTGCAGCACATGGGGTGTGGGGTATGGAGCTGGGGACCCCTCCCACCACGTAGAGGTGGCCTCTGCCAGGCAGGAGCAGACACGAACAGCCCCTGCTGAGCATGGGGACGCAGACACAGAGTGTGGCTCTGCTGAGGGCTTTATTGATCACTGGAGGATGTCAGAGCTGATCACATCCCTAGGACACCTCGAGACCCTCCTCCTCTGCACAGCTGTCCAAAGCATGAGGGAAGCTCTGCGGGTGGCAATGGTCCCCCTGGTACGGGGCAGGGATGGCGCCCTCCATCCCATCTATCCCCAGGCCCTGACACACAGTGCTCAGGGCTTGAGAGATCCCTAGGGTCTGTCAGTGTCTGTGCTGCAGTGCCACCCTTATTGTAACAGACTTCTTCCATACGTCCAATCTAAACTCTCTAACTCTTTCCCCTTCTTTCTTGCAGCCCCCCTGAAGATACCAAAGGCCGGAAGAAGAAGAAGGCAGCAGAACCTTATGCTCCCACTGCATACAAATGCTACAGGAGCAGAAACAAACCGGGAAGCTCTGGGTTCCTCCCGGGGAGGCAAAACTGCACAGAGACACCCCAGCTGTGTTTGGCAGTGCCCTCCCTGCCTCCCCCGCTCCTCGCGTGATCCCACTGCTGAGCCAGGATCGAGCTGCCCAGTGCTGCAGAGCACCGTCCAGAGCTGGGCCGAGACCTCCTCCCCTTCCTCTCCTGCAGCTCCGCGTGCAGCCTCACCTCCTCCTGTGGCAGAGCTGCTGATCCCAGGCGTGCTGTCGGGATGCTCCTCTAACCCAGAGCTCCTGCCCACCCTGCCAAGAAAAAGCAAACCAACCCCCCGCCGCCAGCACGGCCCCCCAGCAGGGAACGCACACAGCTTCACGCCGCTCCCCTTCACCCTACCTCAGGACCGGTTATTATGTCCTACCTCAGAGACCAAAGGAGCACTGATCTGGACATTGGTACAAAACACAGCAGCGTCACTTTAAAACGCAAGTTGTGTTTTCGTTGTCATGGGTATTACAGCCCAAAGGTTGTAATAAAGTTCATGCAAAGGAGAACAAATTACAGGTGTTCCATACACAAAAGCAAAGAGGAAAGGTGTGAGGGTGTTTCCCAATGAGAAGTAAGATTCCAGAAAGGGACACATGCAGGGACCCCAGAGGGATGTGGAGGCAAACAGTAACTGCTGCAGAAGCAATGGTACAGAGAGAGAATTCACTGCTAGGAGGAGCTCCCAGTCCAGTGAAAAATATTGACAGCACTGGCTGCAGGGTTGTCTTTTAATTAAAAACAATATTTAAAAACCATCTGGATTTTTTGAGCTAACTATTATAAATATTAGTGGGGGGGGGAATGCTAAATGGTGCTGTAAACAAGGTGGGCGCGGAAGAGCCATGGCATGGGTGGTATCTTTATGTCTGTCTGCACAGCAGTCCCTGCTGCCCCTGCTTCATCTCTCCACAGGAACTGCCCCTGCTGGAGTCTCTTCTGGCCATAGTGAGCCGGGGCCATTCCCCTCCATCTGCCCTGCCTGCTGCCCATCCGCACGGCAATTCACGGCACTGGGCAGCGCAGGGAGCTCTGTGAAACACCCTCTGCATCCAGCTGCACAAAGGACTGCAGGGAGAGAGGAGGGCTGGGGCTGCTGGTGGCAGCTGAGGGACACCATGGGCCATCCGTGGTGCCCGTCCTGCTCCGGAGGCAGGCATGGGGAGCTGGGGGCTGTGACACGGCGCAAATGACTGCAGGCAGAGGGACGTAGCAAATGGAATGCAAAGCTTGTAATAACCTATCCTAGATTACAAGGAGAAACAGAAACAACAGTAATGCTAAAATTCCAGTCCCACCACAGCTGTGCTCCCAGACGTCCCATCCCACTGCTGTGCTGACTCGGAGGACGGCTTGGTTGTGGAGGGGAGAGATGGGGCCGCTGGCAGGGCCCCTGGAACGCTGCCGCTGCTGCCTGGTGCTGCGGGCCGGCGAGGAGCGCAGGGTTACGGGTAGCCGTACTGGTCGGCGATGGCCATGTCTATCTCCCGCTGCACCAGGAACTGCACGGGGCCGATCTTCATCTGCTGGGCCGCCCGCTGCCGCTCTTCCTGGGCCAGGTTCTTCATGCGCTCCCGCTCGGGCCGCTGCTCGGCTGTGATGGGCAGCGACTCCTCCATCACCAGCGGTATTACACCGCCACCCGCCTGCGGCCCCACGCAGGGCACAAAGTCCACGGGGCGCCGGGGCTGAGGCTGCTGCTGGTGCAGCGCTGGTGGTGGTGGTGGTGGCGGTGGGTCCCTCTGCAGCGCCGAGCTCCTCTGCGGGGACGGGCGCGGGCAGCTCGGCGTCGCCTCCTTGGCAGCACCCTCCTCCTGCACCGTGCTGCCTGGAGCTGTTGGTTCTGCCTTGTGCGCATGGCTGTCTTGGGGCTGGAGGGCAGCAGGGCCAGCGCTGGCTGAGGGCTGGGGCTGCACAGAGGGTGGCTGGCGCACCGGGCCCACCGCAGTCACCCTCTGCCCCAGCGGGTGCACGGCCTGGATGCATTGCTGCAGGTGATTGCGCAGCTCGCTGGCTCCTGCTCCGGCCCCAGACAGCTTTGCTTGGCACGGCTGTTTGCGGCCTTTCCTCTCTGCTCTTTCCCCGCGGGGCGGCAGCTTCCTTTTCTTGGCAGGAGCGCTGCTGGTGGGCTGCTCCTGCTGGGATCTCTCCCCTTTCTGCAGGGTGCCGGCAGGCGCAGGGCGCTTGGCCCCCCGCTTGGTGCTGCCCCTGTTCTTCTTTTCTGCCACCTGGCTGGGGACAGAGCCTGGCGACGGGGGCGAGTGAGCCTGAGCCTCCTGGGGCTGCCTTTGCTGCACCTCCTCGGTGGGCTGTGCGCTTTGCGCTGAGGGAGGTGCGCTGACGGCCAGGGTGGTCGGCCGTGGGCTGAGCCGGGCGCTCGCTGGTGGCACGACGGGGCGCAGCTCCGACAGCCCGCACTGCAGCTCAGACAGGAGCCCGGGGGATGGAGGAAGCCCCCAGAAGGGGTCGGTGGGCGTCCCGGTAGCAGCCTGTGTGCTGAGCTCTCTGCTGTCCCCAGGGTTGTCAGGGAGCTCAGCGATGAGACATCCGGGGGCAGGGCTGCTGGGGTTCTCCTGGGGGACCTCAGCAGCTCTTGCCACGTCTGAAAATGCAAAAACATCCCCCAAATGGCCATGAGAGCCTTCTCACACCCACTCTGTGCAAACACGCACCTGCAGCTCTGCAGCCCCAAACTCACCATTGATCCAAGAGAGCAAACCCTGGATGTCCGTGATGTCCTCCGGCACATCCGAGCTGCTCGCCACTGCTGGGAACAGCAAGAAAAAATCCCAAAGAGTCAATGCCTGCTCTCCTGTACCATGTTCACAGCAAGGGATCTTGGGTGAACGCTGGGATCCCATTATAAATCAGGACAGGAGAGGTAACTGTCAATCCCAGGGATTAAAACCCCAAGCAACCCCACGCAATGAGAACAGTCCCAGGAAAGAACAGGCAGAAAGCCTAACCAGAAAGACAGTGCCCCAAACCCAGATGCCTGCTGTGTGTCTGTACCTCTCTTGGGTGCTGTGCCACACTCCTGGCTTTCCACGTGGCTGCGCTTCAGAGGAAGGCCACTGGCATCAGCTTCTGACACAAAGGAGACAAGAAAGACATGAAGAGCATCTCTTGGGAGGAAGATTTGAGCACTGCCAACCACAAGCTTCTGGTCTTCAGCAGCAGTTTTGGCAATTTGCCTTTCTGCTGCTGCAGCCCTGTGCCACTTCTGCAGTCAGCACAGAACTGCAGTCCCTTGCTCTCCCCTCCATCACACGCAGCCCTTCATGCAGCCCTGTTTAGAGGCAGTGCCCACACCACAGCTCACAGGAGCTTCTTACCTGCGGAGGCTTTACGTTTCCCTCCTTGCCCCGCACCGTTCCACAGATGCACAGGTTTTGTCCCTACAACAACAGATGGTGTGTTGATTTCACAGACACCAGCAGGCAGCACAAGTATTGCCTAGTAAGCCCATGTCCCCCCAGAAAACAGAAAGATGCTACTTTGACAGCCCAAACACAACTGATAGTTCACTTCTCACTGCCCCTTCCTGCACTCCAAACTCCTTACTTGACATCGCCTGCAGCGCCGCAATCTTCAGCTGCCTGGATTCCTGAGTTCTCCTTTTGGAGAGGAACCTACAGAAAGCATCAACAAGGGAAAAATCATGAGGAAGAAGCATTTTCCCAGCTTTCTTCTGCTATGCAATGTCGTCTCTTGAGGAAGGCAATGCTTGGAAATCAGCTGGCTGCAAGAACTGCCTGCCCATCCCTAGCTGCAGCTGGTGCCTGACTGCCACGGCTTCTGTCAGCAAGTGCCCCCAGGTCCGCTTTTCCCCCACACGTGTGCTGACCGTCCATGCCCCCACCTGGCTCTCTGCCGAGACTTCAGCGCAGTTTGCTGAAACACCTGCTGGGCATCCCCTGGGTACAGCCATTCAGAAGGGCACCGTTTGACCTGGGAACTCCTCCCCAGCCCAGCTTTTCTGCTGATACCTCCCAGCACCCAGCCAGCGCCAACCCAGCTCACCTGGTCAGCCTGCTCAGCCGGAGCTGTGCCCAGCTGACGCACACGCCGCAGCGCTGCTCCCAGTGGGCTCTAAAGGAGGATCTCTCTCTCGAAAAGCACAGAGCTCAGTCTCCGTGTGCAGCACGCTCACTAGAGCACCAGCTCTGCTCCAGCTGGGGCACAAACGCTCCCAGCCTGGCAACCACTGTGACCTCAGCAAGTGCCTGCATCACCGCTGCGCTTGCATCACAGGCAAAGGAGTGGTCACCTCCCAGATCCAAGTTTTAGGAAACATGAGACTCACCAATGGGGTGAATGGGGTTCATTGAATGGGGGTTAATTGAAGTAAAGCAACAGAGAAGTGAAGATGACCTTGGGCAGCCCAGTAAAAACGCAGTATGGCCTCGTAGTGGTCTCACAGCTCTCAGGCTGTGGCTTCAGGCCCGAAGCTGGTGCCGGCTTCTCGTGCTGTGGCTCCAGGTTTAGGCCCAGGGCCAGTGCAGCCTCTCTGGCTGTGCCTCAACCCAGGGTCGGTGCTGGCCGCTCAGGCTGTGCCTTCAGGTCCCTTGGCCGGTGCCAGTCTCTCTGGCTGTGTGTTTAGGCCCCAGGGCCACTCCCGGCTTCTCTGGCAGCATCTTTAGGCCCAGGGCGTGTGCCAGCCTCTCTGACTGGGGCTGTGGCTGTGAGCCCCTGGGCTGCATGCAGCCTTTTGGGCTCTGGCCCAAAGCCACCAGGGCTGGTACTGAATTGTAAGAAAACATGAGGGCCGCCCAATGGGGTTATCTGAAGGAACAAAACAGAGAAATTAAGATGACTCTTGTGTAACCAGCCTGGGTCATCCTCTCGCTCACGCACTGCATGATCAGAGCCAGGAGATGTTGCCCCCAGGCTCCCCCAGATTGGAGGCCAGAAGGATTTGGGCTCCCAAGCAATCAGCCAGCATTTGAACGAGTCAGCCCTCTGGTTTTTGTGAGGACAGACGAGTCCACCTTGGAAAGCCATCTGGGCAAAGGCACAACAGCTTGGTTCTTGGGCCGCAGCACTCCGTGGCCAGGCGCTGCTCAAACGCTGGGCCTGCATTTCCTCCTGGGCATCCCCGCGTGCTCTGAGTCCGCTGCAGCTTTCTGCAGGGTCTGTGGCTTCCTGCTGAGGAGCTCCTCGTGTTCTTCTGCAGCTGCCCCCCAGCATCACTGCTGCCTCCTCTGGTGCCGTGCCGGGAGATGCGTCAGCGTCCATCAGCCTGCACTTCCTTCCTCCCAGCAGCAGCTGCTCCTGCACTGACCTTCACTCACACTGGATGCCGTCCACTTCTAGCGCCAGCTGACCTGCGAGACAGAGAAAGGAAATGTGGCATTGGCACAAATGCAGAAGCCCACGGCTGTGCCACCACCACGTACTGCAGCCTTGGGAAGCCAGCTGCCACTGCAAGCTTGGTCAGAATTAAAGCAGGCACCGTCAATTAAGTGTGACTTCTGAACTGAAGGAATTGCCACAGTCAGAAATAAATACTGAAATGGCTTACTGAACTGTAGGTGGTTCCCTCTGAATTCTTTTGCTTTGGGGAAAATATGGACTTGGAATTGCAGGGTACAAGAAAAACGAGGAGCACTTGGCAACTCAGGCAAACTGAGCAGTGCAGGGAAGATTGCTGCATTTCTTTTTCTCCTGGCCCAGACAGGAATTTTCCTACCTTAAAAGAGGTACTGAAAAGAGAGACCTTAAAAGAGAAAAGAGAAGAAGAGGCTGACAGAGTAGACACATTACAGTCTCACATCAAGGGTAGAAGCTGGAGAGCTCTCGTGGCACAATGCTCAGGGCTGCAGAAATTAAGGGTGCCTCTAAGCTTTAGAACAGCTGCTCCAGCTGTCGGCCACTTCCACTGCTGGACGCTGTGCCCACAGCTCATTCTGCTTTGGGCAAAGCCTGCTGGGTGAACTCCAAACCAAGGTCCCAGCCACGCTAATCCAGCTGGTTGGTCTGAAAGGGCTCAGAGGCCACGCATGGGATCCTTTCTGCTGCTGCTTCTCTCCGGGCAAGAACCTGCACTCTCAGAGCAGCAGCCAAGAGCTGGAAGGCAGAGGAAGCTTCCAATCCCCATGGATGTGGCTGTCTGCTAGGACAACAGCTGCCTGCTGTTCAGCATGGTGACGCTCACCCAGCAAAGCCCTCACCCAGCAGATGCCTTTCCTTACGCTCACAACTGTCTCACATTTGTGCAGCCCTTGGCACCGCATTTCCAATCCAAGCTCACATAGATCTCAACCATTCCTTCTGTGTCAGTCTACTTGGATCCCCAGTTAGGGCTGCAGCTCAAGAGCTCAACACAACAGGAATAGCACCCCACCTGCAGGGCAAAGTCGGGATGAAGTGAAAATTGAACGGGCTTGGGTGCCATTTCAACATTTTTCCCTTGGTTTTTCCAACCCCAAGAATGAGAAGAAGCTGTAAAGGAGCTAGAAGCCTCTCTGGGTAAACTAAAAGAGGTGGCGTAATGTAAGGATGCTGATTGCCTGAAGTGCCATTGGACTTGGTGTTTGTTATCTGGAGCCATGGTGCGTTTGCCAGCTTCAGTGCTTCTCTCTTTAAAGCACTTGCAACACGGAATTGGAAGTTTGTCAGCTGGCTTTAATAGTGCAGCTGACAGGAGCTGTGAGTGCTGCTGGAGCCCTGTTGTGTGCAGCTGTCTGCGATGGGTGCATGGAGCAGCACTGAACATCTGCAGCTGTTTCCTGCAGACAGACACGCAGACATAACCCTGCCTTGTGCCTTCTGCCTGTGCTTTTCTGTTATTTCCTAGCATCCTGCAAGCTTTCTTTGTTGTTTGGATTTTGTCTCTAGCTTTGCTTTGCGATTTTTCCCTTTGCTCTGCTGTCGAAGAAGTGTTGAATCCCAGCCTGAAGCAGCGAGGGAGCAGCTGAGGAAAGGAGCCGGTGAGCCCTGGGAGCACAGCTGAAGGCAATGGAGCTCGGTGGCTGGAAGGGGCGGAGCCTGGCTGCCCCTCCTGGAGCTCCTGTAGGGGCTGAGTGGCCAGGGGGAAGGGTTTGCTTCTGGCAGCTTCTGTGCTGTGGAGTTTGTTGTGTGGGTGAATCCTTGGAGATGGTGAGCAGTGCTTTTTGTGCCTCTGTAATGTATTGCTGTTGCTCTGGTGCTTCTGCTGCTAGGTGTGTGATGGCTTTCTTTCTAATTTGCTTTTTGTGTTGTGCCTTCTGTCACACACGGGCAAGGGGGGGGTGGGCTGTGGGCCAAAGGGGGGGGGGGGGGGGGGGGGGTGGTGGTGCCGTGGGTGCTGTGGGCTCTGTTTGGAAGGGGGGGGGGGGGGGGTCGATGAGGGGGCCGAGGTGGAGGGGTGGAGTGGGTGGAGCTGTTGGCTCTGGGCCGAAGGGGGGGGAGGAGGGCCGGGGGGGGGGGGCGAGTGGGAGGTAGGGGAAACCGTCAGCTCTGGGCCATTCTGGGCCAAATGGGGGGGGGGGGGGGGGGGTCGAGGGGGGCGGGCGAGGTGGAGGGGGGGTGCCATCGGCTCTGGGCCAAACGGGGGCAGGGGGAGGGGGAGGTTAAAGGGGGTGGAGCTGTCGGCTCTGGGCTGCTCTGGGCCAAGATGGGGGGGAGGGGTGTGCTGTCGGCTCTGTTCCAAAGGAGGGGGTGGGATGGGGGGGGTGGGGGGTTGCTGTCAAATCTGGGCATAAGGGGGGGATGGGCTGTCGGCTCTGGGCCATTCTGGGCCCAAGGGGGGGGGAGGGGGGGGGGGGGAGGGGGGGGGGGGGGGGGGGGGGGCGAAGGGGGTGGAGCTGTCGACTCTGGGCCAAGAGGGGGGTGAGGGGGGGTGCTGTCAGCTCTGTTCCAAAGGGGGGGGGCCTGTCGCCTCCAAGCCAGGTTTCTGTTTCTTTACATACTGCAGTGTTGCTGCAGCTGCCCATCTGTATTGTCGTTGCTTTTTTTGTTAGTGAATGTTAAAACATATTTTGTCTGTTTTGGCTGTTGTCCCACTTTCTTTTCTGTGTTTTGCAGGTGAGCTGGTGCTGGAAGTTGGTGGTGTCACTGTATGAATGAAGGTCAGTTCAGGAGTAGCTGCTGATAGGAGGAATGAGGTCCACGTTGATGAACTGCAGCCTCTCCTGGTAAGCTGTCAGAGCCGGCAGTAACCATGTGTGTCCTTGTGAAAACCGGAGGGCTGGCTCATCCAAGTGCTTGCTGATTGATGTGTGCGAGCATCTGCCTTCTGCTACTGAACGATCAGAAAACTGCACATGCTGAATCGTTACAGCTTGTGCGGAAATTGTGACTACGCTCTGAAATATTTCCTTTAGTGATAAACTGTGTTTCGGCGCTTTGGTGGTCCTGTCTGTGATCTGGAGCAGTGCATCTCTTGCAAGCCTTGTGTGCCTGTTTCCATGAACCTTCCTTTCTTTCCCTCTTCAGAAGAAGTGCTGGGTGCTTTTGGGGGAATCACGCAGGAGGCTGTCAGAAAGCCGGCTGTGATTTTCATAACATGAAGGGACGCAGTGGGAATGGATGTCATTGGCACCAAGCAGAAGTGAGCTGCTTATGTGGTTGGTGCAAGATATGATCTTGATGATTGATTATGAGCAGTTGCAGTGCGATAGGGGACGTGAAGTAACTGTTTGTTTGGGAGTTCAGGGAAGAGCCATGAGAAGTGAAATGGCAGTTTGTGCTTTGGCTGTCCAAATGGTGGAGCTTTACTGGAGTGAAAGGTGTGTGCTTTGTGTAGGCAGGCCCCGGGTTGATTTCTGTAAGCAGGCCCCCTCTCAGGTTGGTCTTTGCTGCTTGCTGTGCCTACCTGCCTGCTCCCTGTGCTTGCTGCATCTGGTACCAGTGGTTGCGGCCAGGCTCCCCAGGGCTGTGGGCCTGGTCCTGAGCTGCTGCAGCTGAAAGACCATCTGCGTTTGGGTTGTCCTTCCTGGAGCATCAGGTTGGACTTGGTGATCCTTGTGGACGCTTACAACTTGGGTTTCTGTGATCTTGGTGGCTTACCTGGAAAATACCAGATGACTTTTTATCCCCTCATGTTTTCATGGCAGTTAACGTTGCAGTTTCACTTGTAAATGTGAGAGTGAAGTTGGATAAGGGGAGGAGGGTAAGTTGCTTCTTTACTTGCTGTTGTCCCAGGTGGGTCTGTGTATTTAGTGCCCAAGTTGTGGTAGCTCTGTTACTGGGAATGTTCCCAATGGTCGTAAAAAGACTCTGCTGCCAGCACAGAATTTGTCCACAGGACTGCCTGCTGGATTAAGTTGTGTAGATTGAATATCTGCTCTTTGAGATGGTCTGTTCTGTTCATTTTTTCCAAGACATCAGGTTTGGAGGTCACTGAGATGTACGGATTAATCAATCCCTTGCATCATGTTTGAGCTTGAAGCAGTTGAATCGTCCCACACAGCACTGTTATAAAACCTTATAATGGCTTTGGGATCGCAGCTCTGTGCTGGGCTGTGCCACTGAACCGTGTTGGTGTTTGATGCTCTGGGTGGATTTTATTTTTTAAGCGAGCACTGGGAAGCAGTGGAGTTGAGCAGAGCAGCCTTAGTGGTGTGGTTGTATCAGGTGTGCCTGATTTTGTGATGACAGGTGGCCTTTTAGTGGAGTTCAGGCTCTGAGCCCTCAAAGCAGGAATGGGACGAGTTGTGTGTGATAGCAAGGCTGATCCAGAAAGGTTTGATGAAGCTGTCCCAGAAGAGTTGCCGGTCCTTAGCAGCCTGGCTGGTGTGTGATGTACATTCCTGAGACGTTCCTTCCTCTGTGTTTGATGAAGTGGATGCTGTTACATAAGGGCATTAAGGCATTGGATCGTGGCTTCAGAGCACAGTGCAGGCAGTTGGAAGGCAGGAAGGTGACGAGTTGGAATCATAGTGTGGGCCCAAATTCAGCAAAGCATTACTGCTAAACAGGGGCCTGGGGTATGTTTTCAGTTTTTGTGATTCCTGTGAGACTTGAACGCCTGTTTATCGGTTTGCAGTGCAGGTGCCTAGGAGCCATGTTTTTCGTAGGGAGAGCGGTGTGCTTGCGTAGCTTGTGTGCTCTTCAGCAAGGGCATGGTAAAAAGCAGTCCTGGATGTTGGGTGAGGAGCAGGGAGAGAGGCGAGCCCAGTGTGGAGACAGCAGGGGAAGCAGCTGGCTTCCACCCAGCGCCCCGGTGGAGTGGCAAGGTGATGAGATGAAGCAGCGTTGAAGGTGTTTTTCCAGGAGCTGTGACTTCCAGGGCTCGGGAGCAGAGCTGTCCCTGGGGTTGCTTTCACGGGACACCACCCAGCCCTCCTCAGGACCCACGGAGAGTGTGTGGGTGACAAAGGTGTCACTGAGCGACAGCTTCAGGGTGGGAATGCGGGGAACACAGCGCCCAGGGGGGAGATGGGCAGCCTGGGGAGGTGGGGGGGAAGGTCAGCCGCAAGGAGAGAGTCTGCCCCCATTGGAAAAAAGGGCCTGTTGAATGCCTTGGGTGAGATGTTGGAGAACAGGAAGTCAGTGAGGTGAAAATGTGCCACCTGGGTACCGTTTGAGCCCCCCAACCCCACAAGTGCTGAGCAAAGCTCTCCACGCCCCCTGGTGCTCTTTGCAGTTCCCCAGTCAGCTCCCGTTGCCTCTCGGCGTTGCCTCGACTCTCCTTGTGCAAAGTCGGTGCCCCCGATGGAGATGTTCAGCCTGGAGGAGCTGGAGGAGCGGCAGCTCTTGGCTGCCTGCAGCCACCCCAGCATCCCCAGAGATGGGCACGGGGACCTGGGGGGGCTTTGGTGCTGCATGAACGACTGCAGGCAGAGGTGTAGCAAAGGGAACGCAGAACATTTAATAGTGCAATGTACAAAACAGTGCATAAATGACAATATTCCCGACCATTTCCCACCCCTAACAACAGGGGCCCCTAACAGCCCCCCCTGCTCCCTCCCACCAATATTTTCTTCCCCCTCCAAAAAACTTCCCAGCCTCCCTAAAATCCCACGCCAGCAATTCCTTCCTCCCAATTCCAGCAATTTTGGAGTACAATATTATCAGAGTTCAATTTCTGACCCAGAATTGCCACCCCACAAAATTCCTTCCCCCTCTGCTGGCAGGCGAGATCCGTGCCCGGTAGCTACCCTTCCCTCCTCCTTGGCATGACTGCAAGTGCTTTGGCTTCCTCCAGAGAGATGCTTTGCTCTGACTGGCAGCCTCAGGCTCCTTCTGGGCTGTCGACCAGGCAGTTGCATCAGTGCTGGAGGAAGCAGCACGCCCAGTAGCTACCCTTTCCTCCTCCCAGGCACGGATGCTAAGATTCTGGCCTGCTCCAGACTGGGTGGGCATCTGTGCTTTGCCCTGGCGGTGCATTCTTTTTCGTTGTTTGTTGGTGTTGCTGCTGCTGCTGGCAGGGTTGTTGCTGGTTTGCACTGTGCCCAGAAAGCGTCCCGAGTCCTCGTGCTGGCCGCCGTGCTGACAGCGGCAGCTTGGCCTAGCGCCGGCGTTTGTGGCGTGGCGCACGGTGGCAGCGTGGCAGCTTCCTGTCTGTGGCTGGGATGCTGCCAGCGTGCTGCCTGTGCGCGGTGCTCTGGCCTCTGGTGGTGGAGCAGGCGGGCGTTGGGCTGGTGGGCGGCGCGGTGCTGTCCCCGTGGTGCTGGTCTGCCAGCCGGCAGGAGATGCATCCGGCTGGCAGTGCGAGGTGCCTGAGCAGCACGTGGGGCTGTTTGTGCGGCGCCTCTTCCACGAGCCGCCCAGTGCGCAGCAGAGGAGGCACGGGGCGCTTGGCTGGCTCGGTGCTGTCCCCGTGGTGCTGGTCTGCCAGCCGGCAGGAGATGCAGCCGGGTGGCAGTGCCAGTCGGGGGAGAACCACCCGGGGCTGCCTCTGCTGCACCTCTGCCATCGGGTGTGCAGTGCTGGGCGATGGAGGTGTGGGGGAAGGCAGTGGGCTGGGCAGTGCCAGGCGGGTGAGAATCACCCGGGGCTGCCTTCGCAGCACCTCTTCCATCAGGTGTGCATGGTTTGGCGATGGCGGTGTGGGAGCAGCCAGGGCGCTTGGCACGGGCAGCTGAGGGGATGCTGCCTGGTGCCCAAGTGAGTTGTTGAGGAGCCCAGGTTCAGCATCTGTGTCGCTGCTGAGCTCCCGGCTGGCCCTGGGGGAGTGAGGCAGCTCTGTGATGGAAGAGGAGTTGAGGCTGCTGGAGGCACGTGCGCTCGGTGGTTCTGTGGCAGTGGTGCGCTGCGTCAGCTCTTCCCTTTTGCAGCTGTCCAGAGCACTCACAGCTTCTGGAATAGCAGAACATCCCCCGGAACGATGATGGCAGCCTTCCCACCCCCGCTTGGTGCAGACACCCACCGGTCATCTGTGCAGACCACAAACTCACCTTCAATCCAGGTGAGCAAACGGTCGATTTCCACATGGCCGGCAAGACTGTTGGTGCTGGGTCTGTCTTCTGGGCAATGGAAGAAATGCCCAGTGGGGCAATGCCAGCTTTCCCCCAGCCACTCAGAGCAGACAGCCCCCAGCAGCTGTGCTGCTCCCAAACTCACCGCTGTTGATCCACGTGAGCAGATCGTCCATGTCTGCGGTGTCGTGCAGGATGCCTGGGTTGGCTGTCACTTCTGAAGAAGCAAGAAAATCCCCCGTGGGGCACTGCCAGCTTTCCCGCGCCCCCTGGGTGCGAGCACCCCCCCGCCAGCTCTGCTGCCCCCAGACTCACCCTGGTTGATCCACGTCAGGAGCTCAGCGATGTCCTCGGCGATTTCCTCCGGGGTGTCTGCGCTCGTTGTGGCTGCTGGAAAAGCAAGAGCATCCCCAGTGGGGCGGTGCCAGCTTTCCCACAGCCCCGTGGAGTAGACAGCCTGCCGCCTGCCCTGCAGCCCCTGAACTCACGGCCTGATTGCAGCGAGGCAGTGCTGCAGGTGAGCGGAGCCGTGGCAGGGTGGGGGCACACGTCGGTGGGCGCTGGGTGCCCCTGTTCCTCCGAGAGCAGCACGGCGTCTTGGAAGGTCTCCATCGGTGGCTCCCAGGTGGTGGGCAGGGTGCAGGGCCCGGGGAGCACCTGCTCCTGCAGGGAGGGTACCTGCAAAAGAGCTGGGGAGGGGCCGGGGCGCCCGGGGGCCTGTGGCAGGTAGGTGCCTGTGGGCTGCGGGGGCTCCGCGTGGAGGGGCACGGCCCCAGGCCACAGCCCCATCGGCCGCTGGGGTGGCAGCGTCCCTGCAGACAGGGGACGTCCTGAGCAGGGAGCAGGGGCGGGGGGGGGAGCCGTAGCTGGGTGCAGCCCCCCAGGTAGGAGCAGCAGCACCGGTAAGTGCAGCCCTGCAGTTGAGGTCAGGCCCACAGGTGGCAGCTGAGCCAGGACTGGGGTCGGCCCCCCGGGTGGGAGCTGCGCTGCCTGTCCCCAGGCACCTGGTAGCCCGGGCCAGACAGAGGGCTGAGGTGCCAGGTGGGTGGCAGTGGGGACAGGGAAGGGTTGGGGGGGTACCGGCATCGGTCCGCGGACGGTGGGCTGCATCCAGGCGGGGTCCGGTGGCGGCACAGTCGCGTCAAAGAAAGTGGCGTCGGGTGTCAGAGGCACCGTCAGCGCTCGAGGGAATCTCTCTGTGGGGAAATGCCAGACGGGGCGCTGGGCTGAGAGCCGGGGCATTGGGATGGGATCCGGGTCACAGGAGTGGGATCTGGGGTGCTGGGGTGCGATCTGGGTCACAGGGGTGTTTTCTGCGGCTCTGGGCTGAGATGTGGGGTCCCAGGGGTGAGATGTGGGGCGCTGGGGTCAGCTGGAGCGTCAGAGCAGGGGGAGCTGCTGCCTTACCTGCCATGACAGCTGGAGAGTGGCAGTTGGGGGAGCCCCTCCCCCCACGGGGGCTCTGTGACCGTTGGGCTCAGCCCCTTTCCCCCCGGCTTGAAAGTGCTTTGCCTTTTCGTACCCAGACATCCTTCCCATCCCCGTCGTTTCCCATCCCCAGGATCAGTGACTGTATGGATGGGCTTTTTGCAGCCCAGTGCCCTTCCTTCCCAAGGGTCTGCCCGTCCCAGTGAATAAGATGAGAGAGCCCCAAGGTCCTTGGTTTATTAAGGGCCTTTTTCTCCATCTCTCGGTTGTTTGTTCTTCTTTTCTTTCTGTTGGTCTGACATACTTGGCCCATCAGGTAATTCAGCAGGGAGTTGTGCGTTCTTGCAAAGCTGTGGCAGGTGGGTGCGTGCACTTCACTGCTGGTATGACAAAGCTGAAGATGCCGGAGCTGTGGGAGAGCTCTGGGAGTTGGATGGAGAGTTCTTGACCAAGGAAGAGCCCTTTGGTCCCAGCCCCCTGGGGAGAGGGTGGGATTGCTGAAGGGAGAGAGAGGTCTTTGAGTGATGTGAGGGGTCTGGGAAGGGAGCTGACAGGTTTTGGGTTCCTTTGCTGTGCTCTGCACAGGCTTTGACAGTGCTGGGGTTCGATTTTGAGTCACTCTGAAGAGCAAATGAGACAAAGGGTGTTTTGTGCAGCCTGGAACCCCTACAGAAGTAGGGGCTGCTGCCCAGGGTAGGTGCCCTGTCTCCACAATTGCTGACCACACTCTTCCCTTCTCCACAGTGACCACGGCCATCCCCTGAAGCTCCAGCCATGAAGACCCTGTACGTCATGTCTGATGGCCATCTGTCTGCGCTGCCCGTGGCTGTGATGGGTGCAGCTACCTCATGTCCCTTCAAACTGCCAGGCATCCAAGCTTCTCCTCCACCAGCTCTCCACTGACTGCAACGCCTTTGCCACCACAATGCATGGTGCTGGGGCAGGCCCAGACTCCCACCCTGACAGCAGGCCCGTTTCCAAAAACTCTGCTCACTTCCTCATCCTGCTGGCTCGTGAGAAGATCCTGTTGTCAGCTCTGCCAACCAGCACAGCAGAGGTGGGATTGTTGCGGGCAGTTGGAAGAGAGCAGGGGAATAACCATTTCCCGCTTTGGCTGTTATTTGTTGAGAAATGCTGTCTGGTGAGTGTTGAGTCAGGGCCTGAAGCACTGATGGAGCATCTGGGGAAAGGACCCAGTCAGCCCTGGGAGCCCAGGTGAGGGCAGTTCAGTTGTATGATGGAATGAGTGGAGCCTGGCTGCCCCTCTCTTAGACCTCACTGAAGGGCTGACCCTGCACTGGGCCAGGATCTCTGGTTGGAGATCCCTCCCTTGTGGAGTTTTCCCTGTGAGCCTGGATCTTCAGGGACAGGTGAGCACTTTTCCTTTTTCTTTGTAACACCATCTGTTGTGCCAGTCCCTTTGTGGTTACACCTCCTTCCACTGCACCGATCGTTCTGATTGTTACAGACGTCCTCTGCCCCTTCCCACCTGTAAAGCAAACAAGGCGATGACAGAGCCTTGATTTGAGATAGAGGAGCTATAGAACAGGATATCAAAGAAAGAGGAATCGACTCATCCCTCCCAGCTACAATTTGGCAGAAAGTGGTGAGCTGAGGAATGCAGCCTTCTGCGTTTGAACTGCGGTGTGCTGAAAGGTGAGAGGGGGCTGAGGGGTGGGGGGGGAGAGCTGTGCAGACTGACTGTGTGTGTGCTGCTGGGAGCACTGCTGAGATGGAGAGAGAGGAAGGCTCCCCGCTCGAGGTACTCGTGTGCTCACGCAGTGGTTCAGGCTGTGACCTGGCAATTCCACTGCACCACCCGTCCTGCACTGTCCATGTGCCACCTGCAGGTGTTGCCCAGCTTTTGGGGGACTTGCTGTGACCTCCCTGTCTCAGCACTGCCTTGTGCTCTGGACTTCACAGCATCTTGATGGTGAGTAGTGGTCCTGTGGAGATGCTGAGCAACGATTGTGAGCTGCGCCCTTTTCCTGGACCAGTATCCCAAGCCCTTCTCAGCCCAGGGCCTGTCTCTCTTTCCCTGGGGTTCTGTGGATAAGTCAGCAAGACGGGACTTTGCCAGCCACCTGGTTTCAGGTTCACCACCCCAATGACAGCAGGGCAGTCCTGCAGCTCATGGCAGCCCTATGGCTCTGCTCCTTTGCCAGGCTGGAGAGCTGAATCAGCTCCGATTCTGCAGATCCTTCCCTGAGTCCTGCTGCCGAGCACCGATACTTGTGCATCCTCTGGGCCACATCAGGACTGGAAAGAGGAGTAGATATCAGGCGGAAGGATCTGGCCTTCTGCTGGGTGATAGCCACCTGCATGGCCTGTTCCTGCTTTCTCTTTTCCCCAGGTGACATTGTGCTTCCCAAGGAGTGCGTGGACCTTTCTGATGGGAGTGAGCAGCAAGGAACTGACTGAATCACAGAATCATGGAATCACAAGGTTGGAAATGACCTGTAAGAGTCTCAGCTATAGAGGTCTTATAAGGGTCTCAGCTTCCTTCCTGCCCTGTGCTTGACTGAGGGACCCTGCGACCAGCTCACGAGGTGGCCATGGGCCCAGCTTTGCCAGCTTTCACTGCAAAAGGGAGCAGTTCAGGGATAGACCCAGCCTGGGTGAGCCTGAGCTTGACTCTAGCATCTGAGGGAGCTGTGGACATCAGCTGTGGACACGACTCATCGAGGTGTGGGTCAGCTGTGGATGCTCAGTGTTCTTAAGCAGCCCAGCTGTATCTCCAAGGCTTGTAGTCACAATTTCTCTGCGAGGCTGAGATACCCTGAGGATCATGGCGTCTCTCATTTTGCTCTCCTGCCCTTGCTCACAGTCTCTGAGGAACGACTTGAGCCCTGTGACCACGTCCTTGCTCGTGTGCTGGAGTCACTTTTGTGCATTTTGGTGTCAGGGCTCTTGGGGCAAAACGTGCCTGGACACTGCCACACGTGTAATGCCTTTCTGCGGTGCACACTGGAGGATGTTTTGGATGCTGCTCTCCAGCACCCCTTTCGGAGCAGCCAGTGTGCTTCCCATGGATGCTTGCTGCTGCCCTGAGCCCTTTATAACCTCAGTAGCCCCTGCTATAAGGCAGCATACTTGAGAACTAAAATGGCATGGTTTTGTAGGAGGGAGCAGGGGCTTTGTGGCAGGGAGCTGCAGGACATCCTGGGCACAGCATGGCCAGGTGGGAACATCCACTGTGTGTCTGCATTGGCTCTACAAAATTGCCCAGGGGCACAGCATCTCTAGCAAGAAAACCTCTGCAGCTCATTCTGTTCCCTTATCTTTTTAAAAAATGACACGGTCCAGCTCGTTTTGGCCATGGGGCACAGCAGCTCTGACAGCATTCCAGTGCTGTGGCATCCCGCTGCCCGCCTCTCCGAGGGGCCAGGGCTGATCCAGAGCAAGACAGCAGCTTGGCGTTGCAGTGGGAAGCAGAGGTGTGTGGAGTGCTGTAGGTGTGCTGGCTGTGCCACGTTGCTGTTGGGGTAGAGCTGGTGCTGCAGTGAGCCCTTGTGGGATGTTGGTGGTGCGTGGGGTTGGAGGGCTGTGCAAGCTGGTTATCGCAGGGCTGGGGAAAGCAGGAATAATGGAGATAATGGAGAGAGGTGGCTTTGGTGGGGCTGCCTGATTTTTCCGGTGCTCCAGAGGGTTGCTGAAGTTGATCAGGAAATGCAGCATCTCTCCCTTATAAATGTTTTGGGCTGAGGCACTGGGGTGAGTGGAATGGCATAGCTGGGTGTGGGAGTGATGGCTTTGGGTTGGGCCAATTCTTGGTATCCCCTGGGTGAGCCAGTGCCCTTGCCCCTGCCTTCAGTTTCACGGACCAAGGGGGAAACAGCCTGCAGGCCCAAGGCTGCCTCGTCCTGTTCCACTTGGCTGGGGGTGGTGTGGGGCTGTGTGTCAGTGGGCTGAAGCCGGCCCCAGGGGGCACCCAGCAGGCTTTGACAGCAGCAGAGGTGGCTGGCTGCGGGCTCTCTCTGCTCCACGCTTTGGTTCACAGGTTTTGGGCTGCTCCCAGTCGTCCTCCACGTCCTCGGGTTGTGGTTCCAGGAAATCCTTCAAGGTGGAGAAGTATCCCCCAAAGGGGTGGCAGCTGATGTGTTTCAGCAGCTGATTGCAGTATGCGTGACAGAAGCCGGTGAAGACAGCGGGTGCAGGGCCCCCATCCTCAGCTCTTGGGTAAGGCTGTCTGTCCTGCCAGGGGAGCACTGCGATGGGTCCTGCCTCACTCCAGCCTCCCCTGGATGCATCCTTCAATCCTTGTGTCTCCAGGCTCCTCTGCTCCTTGAAGTGGGGGTTGGCTGCCAGCCGGCTGGGCTCTGGGTTGGGGCGAGTTCTGCTCGCCGCCCCATTGCCCTCCAGGCAGTGGTGTTAGTGGCAGTGGCAGGACTCTGCCTCACTCACCTGGGCCAGCAGCTTCTTCTTGGCCAGCAGAGACGTGATGGGATGGTTGCCTTTGGAGTGAAAGCTGGGAAAGAGGCACTTGCAGGCTTCATTGTGGGCGCAGCGAGTGCCGGGACACCCCCCAGAGGGTGAGAATGTGCCGGGGCCGTGGGGCTGGCACATTGCTCCACTGGCCAGCCTTGCTTGTGGGCCTCTGTTGGGTCTTCCTGGGTGGGGAATGCAGCCATCAGGAGGTACCCGGAGGGGCAAATCTGCTCAATGCGTCTTTAAGATGGGGAAGAAGAGTATACGTATCTGAGAATGCCTCACTGGTGTAAAAATGTCAGCACTGATGGATAGCTGTGATGGAAACTTGTGTGAGAGCAATAATTCAGTAATAAAATAGGTCAGATCCTTACGCTGAAGTTGGGTACCTTACAAGAACCATTTTGTGATTCGGTGTTTGGCAGTTTGCTCTGCATGATGTGGATGGTGGAGCTGTGATGATGTAATCCATTTCCAGTTGTGAACAGGATTGCTCTAAGAGCTGCTGCAGTGAGATGCGTGTGGGCTGACTGTAAGCTGAAGCGTGATTGCCTCTGAATATCCATGTGTGTGGGGGGATTTTGTTTTTAATTCTGCGATTTCATCCTTGTCCTACAGCAGCTCTGAAGAGGCCCTTGTTTTCCCAAACCCTGCTTTGCTGCTAATGGAGGCTGATGGCAAGTGCTGTGCTTTGGGCCCTTTGCTTTTAGTTTCTGTGGCCTGTGTACCCTGGAGGGTGCTTTCTTTCACATTTTTTTTGTTTGCTAGCCACCTTTTTGGTAGATAACATTTATTAGGGATGTTCTTGCTCTCCTGTGGTGGGTATGTGTTGGTGCTGGACCAGGGGAGGTTATCAGAAAAGGGAAGAATTTGCTGCACTAATTGAATTGTAGCCTTTTAGACAAACGGAAGTTAAGGTGCTGATACTGCGCTGTGTAGCTGGAGGACTTCCTCAGGAATAATCTGGGTCTTTATCCCCAGTTCCCAATTGGAGCTTCTCCACGTGTTTCTACCCATATTGGAGCAGACCTGTACCTTGGAGGCCAGATCTGGGCAGTGAAAAGCTTAGTCTTGAGGGATGTGGACTGCCCACGTTAGTATATGAAATGTTGAGGCATGGAAGAGAACAGCCAGTTTACAGCTGAGGACTAGTTTGCCTTTCCTCTTAAATTCTTGCCCCTGGTTTCTGTGAGCACTGTTACCCACTGCTTGCAGTGAGACTCAGCCCTGGGTCTGAGGGGGCCTGGTGCTTAGCGAGGTGTAACTGCAGCTCTGCCCTGAAGCAAACTGCAGCCCAGCAGTATCACAGGAGCTGGAACACCTGGTGTGTGCTGGGTTTTAAACTGGACGTGCTTTAATGGTACGGGACTTGTGGGCTGCCACTCGTTCCCTTGGGAGATTTCTGTAAGGCTGTTGGAAGACGTTAGGACTGCCAAGTGTCCTCGTGCCCTTCTGTCAGCGATGACTGTTCTCAAGGCACACATATAAGCAGAGTCATACTGTCAGGTTTGTTTTTTAAGCAAAGAGACAAAAATGAAATAGGGCATTCTTAGCTTGGGTCAGTTCCCTAATCTGGTGCAGCGCGTGGTCTCACACTGAGAAGGTGATGGCTGAGCAAGGCTGGGGGCTGCTGGTGCTCCTTAGGAGGGCAAGGAGCTGAGCTGTGCTCCTGGCTGGAGCCAGCAGGTGTGTAAATGGCTGTGCTGAGGGGTCAGGCCTTGCAGAGAGCTGGGGCCAGCAGCTGGGAGACGACGGCTTCACAGCCAGCCCTCCTGCAGATCACCATGACTTGTGTTGGGCTGCAGCCTTGCATGATGCCTCGGGTCAAGCAGGGGGCTGGAGGCAGGTGATGTTACTGGGTGGGAACCACCAAAGCGACAATCTTCCACATTCCTGTGCCTTGTACAGGCTGTGGGAACTGGAGTTTGTTTTAGAGTGAGTTGCAAACTTCTGCAGTGTCCAGTCTGCAGTGGTTCGGTCTGTCTGCTCTTGAAGTCAGTGGGAGCCTTCCTGGTAGTTTGGTTTTTCAAGTGCTCCACGAGAACCTTCCCTAAATGAAAGTATTTAGCTGTGGAAGCATTGGACTGTAGGCCAGCAGGCAGAAATGGTGTGTGCAGAGGGGTTTGTGAAAGTACCTTGCCCGTGAAGGAGCCTCTCTCTGTGCTGTGACTGCTGCAATACCATGATAAAAATAATAGAAAGGATTCTAATAACTAATGAACTTGTTCATTAACGGATTAAGCGTTGTCTTAAGGGCGGCAGTTGGAGTCCATCTAATAAAAGTTGGCTGGAGGTGTGTCCTGTGGCTATGGCAAACTTTGCTTTATAGTAGCCTGTACTTTTCAGTAGCTGCTTGCCACGCTGTGCTGTGGTTGGAGAGGGAGAAACAGAGCACTGGTCATTTCCCAGCAGACAGCGATAAGTTTCTACTCAGTCACAATGCTCTGTGATCTGACAGGTTTATAATTATTATCCTAAGATTGATGTATCTGAGGGGACTGTAAAGATGGGCAGCATTAAGAAATCAGTAATCATTGCATCTTGAAGTGCAGTTTCTGTACAACACTACAAATGCGCATCAAAGGTTTGATTCTAGGCTCGTCATTCCTCTCCATCCCTTCCTCTCCTCTGAACTCCCAAGTTCAGCATCCTTCGCTGTGTCACAAAAGGGACTGTGTGGTGGCCCATTTCTTTCCTGATGGAAAAACAGGGATGGTGATACCAGCACCATTGGAGAGGCCGTTGAACTTGCTGTGTGAGCTTTCCTTTTCCCACAGTGCGGTTTTGATCTTGGGAAAGTCCCGCTCTTCTCTTCCGCAGTTTCGTCCCTGCTGGATGAGGGTGATGAAGGTTCGCGCGCTGTTTCTCCATGAAGGGCTCTGGAAGGGCCATGTTAGCTGTGTGCAGAGCTGTGGTTCGTGCCCGTTTCCCTTTCCTCCCTCTCCCTCCTCATTCAGCCCTCGTGGAACATCACGAGTTTGGCCATCAGGTGCCGCCGTGTCCTGCAGGACTTCTTCCTTCTTTTGCTCTGAGTTCTCCCCAGTCGGGCCTGTTTTTGAGATGCTGTTGTAAGTGATGTAAGTGATGTGGAGAGCTGGAAAGCTCTTTATCTCAGAGCACAGCTGTTCACAGCTGGCAAATAATAGACTGTATGATGGAGTCTGGGAAACTACTTCAGCTTCTCTGTGGAAGGCTCAGCTGTACAGCACGAGGTTCTGAGCTGGTCCAGTTTTGCTCTCACATGGGAAATAGAGGATTGGAAAAGGAAATGCTGTTAGAGCAGTAAGAATGTGCTTATCTACCGACTTCGGTGGGCCTTGGCTAGGAGCTGCAAAACGCCTGACTAAGAGTGCTGACACTATTTCCTTCTTGTTTGTGTTCATTCTTCCTCTAGGTTTTGTTAGAATGGGTTGAAACATTTTTTCAAGTGTAATTTAGAATCGTAGAACTATGAAGGCTGAGAAGCCCTCTGAAGTCATCTAGTGCAGCCATCACCACCATGTCCATTAAACCATGTCCTCCGTTTAGGCAGCTCAGCTGCTGACTGAAAAGTGAGACATTCCTTGATGATATCTTCGTATCTTATATCTGCTGTATTTGTTGTCCAGGTCTTATTTCACGTTCTGTTTTCTCATCTACCCCAATAAAAGCACACTCGTCTTGGGCAGGATGTGGCAACTTGAGTGCTGCTTTTTACTGTCCTGAGAACTTGTAATGCGTGGCTGTTCAGCAGTGTTTCCAGTTCTGAGATGGGGAGAGCAAGACAAAAACGTTTATTACGTCTTCCCTTCTCAGGTGCAAGAGTCTCAGGTTACGTCCAGAGGTCTGGCAAGGATAGAATGAGAGGTTTTTGCCTTTGGTTCAAATCGTGTACTTTGGCTGCCAGAGCAAGCCCCAGGATTACCCAGCTGAGCAGAATTACTCATGTGTGTCAGCATTCACAGGCTTGTGTCTCAGGAAAGGTGCATGGAAGAGCTGGTGGCAGAAGCAGCCCTGCCCGGCCAACTCCTCACTGCAGTTGTGTATGGGAGAAGTGCTGTGCCTGGCTCGATGGCAGGACAAGCTTGGCTTTGGCTGGTTTTCAGAGGAAAATGCAAGTTTTTGTGCTGCTGTGCCAGCAAAAATGCTTGGACATCAGCTGTGTTTGATGGGTCTCCATTCAGCGATGGCTTTTTGCCTGCTTAATTAGTGCTAAGTTCTTTAAGCCCTGAGCTCCGCACTGTGCTGTTTTCCCACCAGTCAAATTACCCTCTTTCCTTCAGAACTCCCCCTCCCGCAGGAGCTGGCACTTTGCTGTGAGTTTTACCTCTCCTTCACTTTGTCACCCGTCCCTGTCCTGTTGGCCTGCATACCAGTCCATGCCCCTGTTGTGTCAGTGCTGTTCTTAACACTGGGAATTGCGTTTTCCCCCTTCTGGTCAGGATGTGATACAGAAGCAGAAGCTGACTGGCAGCTGATTTTTCTGCAGTGCTCATGCAGATGGTG